>NW_011494807.1:8419718-8462216 GCF_000754665.1 Bison bison bison | reverse complement strand
TCCCGAACCCTCCTCCCTCCTCCCTCCCCATACCATCCCTCTGGGCCGTCCCAGTGCACCAGCCCCAAGCATCCAGCGTCATGCATCGAACCTGGACTGGCAACTCGTTTCCTACATGATATTTTACATGTTTCATTGCCATTCTCCCAAATCTTCCCACCCTCTCCCTCTCCCACAGAGTCCATAAGACTGTTCTATACACCAGTGTCTCTTTTGCTGTCTCGTACACCGGGTTATTGTTACCATCTTTCTAAATTCCATATATATGCGTTAGTATACTGTATTTATGTTTTTCCTTCTGGCTTACTTCACTCTGTATAATAGGCTCCAGTTTTATCCACCTCATCAGAACTGATTCAAATGTATTCTTTTTAATGGCTGAGTAATACTCCATTGTGTATATGTACCACAGCTTTCTTATCCATTCAATATACAAGCAACTCCTACAGCTCAACTCCAGAAAAATAAACGACCCAATCAAAAAATGGGCCAAAGAACTAAATAGACATTTCTCCAAAAAAGACATACAGATGGCTAACAAACACATGAAAAGATGCTCAACATCACTCATTATCAGAGAAATGCAAATCAAAACCACTATGAGGTACCATTTCACACCAGTCAGAATGGCTGTGATCCAAAAGTCTACAAATAATAAATGCTGGAGAGGGTGTGGAGAAAAGGGAACCCTTTTACACTGTTGGTGGGAATGCAAACTAGTACAGCCACTATGGAGAACAGTGTGGAGATTCCTTAAAAAACTGGAAATAGAACTGCCTTATGATCCAGCAATCCCACTGCTGGGCATACACACTGAGGAAACCAGAAGGGAAAGAGACACGTGTACCCCAATGTTCATCGCAGCACGATTTATAATAGACATGAATGTACTTTTTAAATAAGACTGTCAAATGGCTTTAATCAGTGTTTAGCCTGCAAATTGCCCCTTGGTAGGAACCAAATCTCTAAATTTAAAACTGAATAAAAATCCCCTGATGTAATTTCGAATTTAAAATTAAATGGGAACATAAATGAATTAGTTAGATACAAAGAATATTTCAGGATTTAGAACGTATTCTGCAAGCTTCATAAACATAAACCAATCTTCAGCTGTTC
The DNA here is from genome assembly GCF_000754665.1 of Bison bison bison. Taxonomy (NCBI): domain Eukaryota; kingdom Metazoa; phylum Chordata; class Mammalia; order Artiodactyla; family Bovidae; genus Bison; species Bison bison. The sequence goes on along the minus strand of NW_011494807.1, from coordinate 8,461,100 downwards.
TAGACTGCTTGAAGAGACTATTATTTTCTGATTGAAGTGATGAAATATAATAGAACAATATATTTGATTAATCTTTCCTGCATTATACTGCTTCCATCTGATGGCTCTGCATAATCCATACCAGTTTCCCTCATCTTTGGCTCGGATCTGAGTTCTGTCCTCACATTTCATGGACACAACAGGGGCAGTGAGCTCTCTGTTGTAAAATCCAATGGTCGATTCTTGTTCCTCATCTTAGTCTATTAACAGTATTGAACAGAGTTCATCACTCACCCCCTCTCAAGAAGTTTTTCCTTTTGGCCTTCTCTTTTTCTCCTTTCACTCTCCTGGCCTCTTTCCTGTTGCCTTTGTTAAATCTTTCATTTTCTCCTGCTATCCAGTTGGAAATGTCTCACAGGTCAGTCTCGGGGTCCTGGGATGGTTTTGCATCTCTGTTTTACGTACATGCTTAGATGTCCTCTACATTAACTCTCACAATTCTCTCTCTAGCCTTAATCTCTCCACCAGGTTCAGACTTGTCTTTCTAATTATCTGCATAGTATCTCCACTGGGGTGTCTAATTGGCATATCAAACAGCATGTCTAAAACCAAATTTCTATCTTTCAGCTCAAATCTGGGTCTCCTAGAAGCAGTTCTGTCTTGACAAATTGTAACTCTATTTTTATAATTGGAGTCATTCTTGATGCCTTTCTCTAAAGCTTCAGGTTGAATCCATCTAAATCCTGTTGATTGTACTCAAAGTTTTTCCATATTTCAACCCCTTCTCACCATCAATTTCAACAACCCCCAATCCGAGCCACCATTATTTTTCTTTTTGACTATTCCTAGAGCCTCTAGCTTATCTGCTTACCCTGCTTTATTTTTTTGGAGAGCTTAGCCAACCTCTGACTATATAGCTACATCTATATTGTGACTGCATGTGTGTGTAGTGACATATATACCTATACACACACAAGAAGAAACAATAAGGAGAGATGGATTGTGTATGAATGTATGTCTATTGATTTTGTGAGTTTTCAGTGTTGATACAATACCAGTCTAAAGAAGCACTAAGTTGCGGAATGAGGCCTCTAAAATCACACAGTGCAAGTTTGAATCTTGATGCTGGCCCTCCTGGCTGGGTGACCTTCTTCTGGTAAATTAGTTGACCCCTGTGCCTCAGTTTTCTCTTCTACCAGTTGTCTGTATCGTATAGGGTTGTTTTAAGGGGTAAATAAACTAATATATGGAAAGCCTTTCATAGTGCTTGTTGCTGCCTCAATAAATGTTAGTAAATATTTATCACAGTATATCTTAAAATGACTACAGTCAAGGTGATAAAGCAGTAATTAACCCAGTTCTTAAAAGACCATTTGAATACACAGTGGCCTTACACTGTCATCTCTGTTTCCTCTATGCTATGGAATTTGCAGGTTAAACCTATAAAAAAATTTATAATGTGATAGCTGATACAAATGCGTATGAGCAAATCTCTTTCATTTGTGCACAGTTTTTATCCAAATTAAATCTCAAAATAGAAAAAAGCAGACTACCCATCTCTTCTTCACATCCTTGCCCCATAGCTCTTTGTCTTCAGTCAAGGACAGAGGTGTTTCCTTTGTTTTACCCTTGAGGTTTGATTCCTGAGTTGGGAGGATCCCCTAGAGAAGGGATCAGCCACCCACTCCAGTATTCTTGGACTTCTCTGGCTCAGATGGTAAAGAATCCTCCTGTGTTTCTGGTTATATTGTTTTTATTGTAAAACCTTATTGGTCCTTATTATTAAATGAGTTTTAAATAAAATAAATGCTGTAGGAATATGTTTTTACTTTATTGCCTTCCAAGTCTATGACTGCAATATGCTATTAAGCTTTTTGTTCAATCATTTTACACATCACCTGCAGAGAGACCATCTCAGGAGCTTTTCACATGTGGACTCCTAGGCCACACATCCGGAGAATCTGCATTTTGACTCTGCATTTTAGTAAGAGGCTTGGTAATGTTGCACACTAGACACTGAGATCCACAGTACTGCAAGGAAATCATCACAAGACTTATTTTACCCAGTTAATATTTGCTATGTCAACTTGGGATTGCTTTTCTCTGCTTCAAAATCTTTTTTTTTTTTTTTTACTATCATTTAAGGAGGAAATTAAATTTGGTGTGGAAACATAATCTAAAAAGTTAGAAGTAGTTGAGTCTGGATGGTAGCGTTACAGGTAGTTTTTTTATTTTCTCTGCTATTTCTTCAAATAGTTTATCATAAATATGTATTACATTTTGAACTAGAGATAAAGCTGTACATACATACCATAGAAATTATATCAAATATATCCATGGTGTGTCTTAATGGTGGTTTTAAAGGTTTTATTTCCTTTTTTATCTTTAAGATTTCTTTTTTCAAATTATTCATCAAATGATTATCTTCAGTTGGAGAAAAACTGGCTTCTCTCTAATAGAAGAACCATTGTATGTGGTTTATTTGGTAGGGACTGCAGATATCTACCAAATTGGGAGAGAAGGAATTGGGAGAGAAGGAGATTATTTGCAGAGTGCCATTGGATAAAATCTTAAATATCAAAGTATTTGCCATAAAGAATAAATCTTACAAGTATTTTTCATATAAGTAATGATCTTATAACAGTCATGGGCTGTTATTTGCAAATCCCAGTATTGAAGTCTTGGGCAGTAGCAGCTGCTCCTAGAATACCCAGATATATAATTGTATTAATTCAAATATCATGTGAAATTTACATGTATGTAATATGCATTTAAATGCATGTACATGTAAATGTGTCTAGGATATAGAAAAGTTTTTAAGATAACAGTTTGGCGTTTTTTAATACTGTCAAATAATGTTTTTGGTGTATAGAACTGAGTTATATTTTCTTCAGAGATGAGAACTCCCCATTGTTTTTTATTCCTTTTCAGACAGCCTGAAAGGGACCTGTTGGCTCAACATCCAGGACAACCGCTGTGAGGTCAACATCAATGGAGCTACTCTGAAATCTGAATGCTGCGCCACGCTTGGGGCTGCCTGGGGGAGCCCCTGTGAGCGGTGTGAGCTAGGTAGGAGCCTGCCCACTAGGATTCTGGGCTTCACATCGGAAAGCTTCCTCCTCAACTAAGCACTGCTTTCTCTATATAGTTCCCTAGTGAGGAAGACCATAAGGTCATTGCCCTCCCTAATATGATATCTTTTCTGGTAAAATGTATTCACTTCTTGAAATATGTTTTGGGTTTATCCTCTTACTATAAGCAGACCTTCTGAATATTTTAGACAAGGAAGGAAGGCAACTAGAATTTAGCTGCTGGATGACTATCAGTATCCTCCAGTATTCTTTTTTGCATGTGTCCCAGTAGAAAATGATCTCTCGTCCCTTTAAGTCTTTGGTTTACTTATGATTCAGTTGACAACGTGAAAAATAAAAGGGAATTGTAGGGAAAATTATGAGAATCTCAATATGGGTCAAAACTAATAGAGTTACCACAGCTTATAGGGCAGCCGGAGTCCTTTGCCTCTAAAACCCGGATTTTGGGTTTTATTTAGTTCAATTTTGATTCCATTATTCTGTTTGTTGTGCTTAGGACAGTTGTATTTTCTTTTCTAATGTGAAAAAAAATGTGTCCTTCATTCTCACAGATACAGCTTGCCCAAGAGGGTTTGCCAGGATAAAAGGTGTTACTTGTGAAGGTGAGTAGGTTGTTAAAAACATTGTGAATCTTTAGGAAAGTATTTAAAATTGACATTCTCTCCCATACTTTGGAGATATTTATCATTCTCAAAAACCTTGGAATTTCGGTAAAAATACTCTTATGCTGTCAACAAATGTTTTAGAATAATACTTTTAGGAAACAGCTTTGAGTTTCCCATTTCTCCTCTTTATGCTGTGGGGTGAATTTTCATCCCTCGCCTTTAAGGCATAGAGCAGCTGGCAAAGAGCTTATCTCGGCTGTGTTTTATGGATGAGCAAGGCTGTGGCAGTTTTCACAGCTGGTACCCAGGGGACCCAGTAGCTTCGTTGTGAAATATATCTGCTTAACTGAGGTAATAATCCATATTATTGCAAAATGAATATGCTATACAGGAAGTAAGATTACACCTGCTTTTTCTATCGGTGACATCTTTATTCCTCTGCTTGCTTCATTTCCCTGCAGACGTTAATGAATGTGAGGTGTTTCCTGGCGTTTGCCCAAATGGACGGTGCGTCAACAGCAAAGGATCTTTTCATTGTGAGTGCCCTGAAGGCCTTACATTGGATGGAACTGGCCGTGTGTGTTTGGGTAAGATTCATGAACCAAGCATACGTTTTCTTATTTTGGAGTGGCCTGACCAAATGTATTAGGTTGGTAGCTGGAAAACTTGCTTTAAATGAAGTATTTTGGAGGAACTCACTAGAGAATAATTTTTAAATGGATGAATTTAAATGAAATGGGCTTCCCCAATAGCTCAGTTGGTAAAGAATCTGCCTGCAATGCAGGAGACCTGGATTCAATTCCTGGGTCAGGAAGATTCCCCTGGAGAAGGGAAAGGCTACCCACTCCAGTATTCTGGCCTAGAGAATTCCATGACTACAGTCCACATGACTGAGCGACTTTCACTTTCACTTTTCAATGAAATGGTTTCTGTGTAATACAGAAAATTGGTACTGCTCAAAAATTAATCTCAAAATTCCTCTTCTCCTACTGAAAACTCTGAACCTATTAAATACTTCTATTTATCCCTCTCCCAGCCCCTGGTGTCTATACTTCTGCTTTCTGTCTCTGTGGACTTGACAGCTCTAAGTGCCTCATATGAAAGGAATCATATGATGTTCGTCCTCCTGTGACTAGCTTGTTTCACGTAGTGTGGTGTCTCCAGAGTTCATCGATGTTGTAGCATGTATCAGTATTTCTCTGCTTTCTCAGACTGAGTGGTGTTCCATTGTGTGTAGGTACCACATTTTTTTGGTCTACTTACCTATTGATGGATACTTGGGTGGCATCCACCTTTTGGCTGTTGTGAATAAGGCATCTATGAGCATGGGTGTACAAATACCAATATATTTACAAGTTTCTACTTTCACACACCTGGCCTTCCCAGGTGGCTCCAGTGGTAAAGAATCCATCCGCCAGTGCAAGGGATGAAGGAGATATGGGTTCAATTCTTGGGTCAGGAAAATCCCCTGAGAAGGAAATGGCGACCCACTCCAGTATTCTTGCCTAGAAAACTCCATGGACAGAGGAGCCTGGTGGGATACAATCCATGGGGTCACAGAGAGTCAGACTGAGTGACTGAGCACACGTGCAGCACACATTCAGTGAGCTACTCACTACTGAGTGACTTCTGTGAGCCTGGTGTATTAAAAAAAAAACTTGCATGCACAAAAAAATTTTTAAGTTTTTTAATCAGGTGTTTTAGTCCTGTTTAATCTTTTACACTGAGTCAGCGTAATAAGAGACCTATGTTAAACATAGAAGAAAAAGTGGAGACTCGTATTTGAGGTTAACATTCTGTAGTCCATTGCCGCTATGCTTCTAGACAAGACAGTGGGGAGAGTCATGGCAAAGTCATGTGGCTTCTGTGTGCACACATTGACTGATCTTGTCCCTTCCTTTACCATCTTCAGAGTTTAAACTTTTCTTAATGCTCTATTTTTTAAAAGATTGTAAATAAAGAAGCTCTTTCTATCAACACTGTATTATAGAAATGCCTAGTTGACTTTATTTATCAGTGTCATACTTGACTAAAGTTAAGCTTCATGATTGAAAAAGAAACTTCTAATAATTCTATGTGGTCTCTGAACAATTTTTATTTACCTAAGGAATTTTTCCCTAGTGTGTTATGAAACAATAACTTTTTAGTTTGTAATATAGCTTTACATAGGCTTGTATTTGAAATTCAGTTTGTAGACAAATTGTCATCAATGGTAGTATTACCGTCCCAGATCTTCAAGGTATTTAGGTATTTTAAAATTATAAATTAAATAAGTATTCAAATAATTACATATTTAAAAAATATTCAAAAAGCTAATAGTAAATATTTTTAAATTATTATATTTGAAGATCTTTAAAGTATTTTTTTAAAAAGATTTTTTAAATTAGTGGTAAGTAAAAAGTTGGCAATATCATACAGTTTAGTTATTATAATAACACAAATTTTAAGTTAATTTTTGACAGCATATTTAAATTTGATACAAAGTATGGCTATAAAATCATATGGAATTGTTTAGAAATATCCAAAGTCCAATAATAAAGAAAAATTATTTTTGGAATTTTAAATTATCTCCAAAGTTTAGAAAAAAGTAAAGTACATTTTGAAGATGACAGAATAATAGTACCAGTATGGCTTAAAACTCAACATTCAAAAACCAAGATCATGGCATCTGGTCCTATCACTTCATAATATATAGATGGGGAAACAATGGAAACAGTGACAGACTATTTTCTTGGGCTCCAGAATCACTGCAGTTGGTAACTGCAGCCATGAAATTAAAAGATGCTCACTCCTTGGAAGAAAAGCTGTGACAAAATTAGACATCATATTAAAAAGCAGAGACATTGCTTTGCCAACAAGAGTCTGTTTAGTCAAAGCTTTGGTTTTTCCAGTAGTCATGTATGGATGTGAGAGTTGGACCATAAAGAGAGCTAAGCACCAAAGAATCGATGCTTTTGAACTGTGGTGTTGGAGAAGACTCTTGAGAGTCCCTTGGACTGCAAGGAGATCCAATGGGTCAATCCTAAAGAGAATCAGTCCTGAATATTATTTGGAAGGACTGATGCTGAAGCTGAAGCTCCAGTACTTTGGCCACCTGATGTGAGGAGCTGACTCATTAGAAAAGGCCCTGGTGCTAGGAACTGTTGAGGGCAGGAGGAGAAGGGGACAACAGAGGATGAGATGGTTGGATGGCATCACCAGCTCAATGGACATGAGTTTGAGCAAGCTCTGGGAGATGGTGAGAGATAGGGAGGCCTGGCGTGCTGCAGTCCATGGAGTTGCATAGTCGGATACAACTGAGCTACTGAACAACAGCAACAGTATGATCAAATAACTAATGAAATCAAATTGCCTTCAGTAACTTAATGATGCTATATATGAATTTATATCATTGATTTTCAGTTATCACTCAGCAAAATAAATTCTTAGTAGTAATATCACTCCAAATGATACCTTTGTAACATTCTATAAGGATGTATTAGATTTTCTTCATCCTTATACCTTGGTTAAATACATTTTGTCAGTACTTCAGTTTCGCTACTGTGGCTGTGCACGTGAGATAGTTTCAAGAAGAGACTTGCATAAGCAAATGGGAAATGTTCTGCAAACAAAAGAGACAAACTGCTCTGATAGAATTGATACCAGTCCTGCTAGGGAGGGACTTAGCAGGTGATCGGTATGTGAATCTTCAGTGACTGACAGCTTGACCTCAACCTGTGGTTCCCCCTCCCTGTAGATATCCGCATGGAGCAGTGTTACTTGAAGTGGGATGAGGACGAATGCATCCATCCTGTACCTGGGAAGTTCCGCATGGATGCCTGCTGTTGTGCGGTCGGAGCAGCTTGGGGCACCGAGTGTGAGGAGTGCCCCAAACTTGGCACCAAAGAGTATGAGACCCTGTGCCCCCGGGGGCCTGGCTTTGCTAACAGAGGGGATGTCCTTACCGGGAGGCCGTTTTACAAAGGTAACTGTCAGCAGCGCATGGGTCCCTCCACACTAAAGCTCACCTTCCACGTTCTCTGAGGCTTGATTTTGCTCTAAACGTTTGGTTCCCCACTTTATTTTCTTTGTTAAAATGTACAACCAGCCTATGGCCCAGGAGCATAAATCCCCTTGGTACTGAAGTGAAGACACTAGGACAGCTGATAGCACTTTTCTTACATCCTTCTACTGTACCACTGCTTTCCTCAGCACAGCCTGATGAGATGCAGCCCTGATGTTGCAAAAAGTTCCCTGTGCCCACTAAACGTTACAAAACAAATGGTCAGAAGTAAAGGAATCAGAACACTTCATTACAAATACAAACTCTTGTTCGCAACTGAAACTTTCTGTGTGGCATCAGTGTAATCACTTAAAACTTAACACCCCCCCCCCCCCATTCTCACTTGAGTACATGAATTTCCATCAAGGTAGGTTCTTCACTTAAAACGATGGACCTCCTCTTTTGTTTCGACCAGCTCTACATTCCGACTCTGTTCTGCTTGTAGATATCAATGAGTGCAAAGCGTTTCCCGGGATGTGCACCTATGGAAAGTGCAGGAATACGATTGGGAGTTTCAAGTGCCGTTGCAATAGTGGCTTTGCCCTGGACATGGAGGAAAGGAACTGCACAGGTAAGACTGTTCTTCTGGTGTATTACGTAAACCCCGGCTCTCTTTCTTCTGCTGTTCTGAAAGTACTGCTCCATGTATACATACATCCCCTCCCTCTGAAGCCTCCCTCCCACCCACCGCCCCATCCCACCTCTCTAGTTCATCACAGAACACCAAGCTGAGCTCCCTGTGCCATACAGCAACTTCCCACTAGCTTTTTTCTACACATGACAGTGTATATGTGTCAATGCTACTCTCTCAATTCGTCCCACCCTCTCCTTTCCCTTTTGCTTTGTAGCCTTGTGTACTTTTGAAGGCTGTTCTCCCTTCTTCTGCCGTATACACACACACACACACACACACCACACAGTCCCAGTGTGGTCCTCAGTACCCCTCACCACTCTGCAACTGGAAGGCACATCAGAATTTCTGGAGTGTGTGTGTGTGTGTATAAACTCTTGCAAAACACCTTTGCTAAGTTCAAAACTTATTTCTCTTGGTGCCTATTCTCCTTGATCTCTGGTCAAACCTTGTCCGTGATTTTCGTCTCTCTTTCTTTTCATGCTGTTTCTCTCTTTCGATTGTCCTGTCATGCCTGTGATGTTCCTTTTCTAATCTTCACAGACTCTTCTTGCCTTTGGCATTTTCCAGAGTCCTCTGGTAGCCTCGCAGAGTTGCGTCTGCCACCATGGCTTTTTTGGATGGCCTCTGTCGAGCTGACTCTGAGGTGCTGTCTCTGGCCCTCTGTTTCTCCTGAGTTCCACTCTCAAATTTCTGACTTTCATCTAGACAGTTTATTTTTTCATCTCCCTGTGTCCCACCCCGCTTCCTCTGGCTAGGGTCTTCTTTACATGTACTAATATTATCGTTTCACTCGGGCTTGAAAGCTAAGACGTAATTTTGACCCCTCCTTCTCCCAACAGACAAGTGACAAGGTTTTGTATATTCTTCCATCAAAATGACTGTTTCGTTTCAGGTATTTCTTCTACACTCTTCCTGATGCAGGTCCAGCTCTTCAGGACACAGACTCTGAGCAGAGATGAGCATGCTGGAATCTTATTAGGAATTGATTTTGGGGTCAACGACTTGGGGAGGAAGGGAAAGGAATCCGAAGGGGCCTGAAGGAAAAGTTAGGCTGTGATGCAGTCCCAGTGTGGTCCTCAGCACCCCCAATGGCGAAGCTCTCCATCTTTCTGGAAGGCACATCAGAACTGTCTTGAATTAGGGCACAGGGGCTTGGTGTTGACGTAGCTGCATGATGAATATTTGGGTACATCCACCCAGAGAAGGCTGTGATTGAGGGGAGTTGAGGTTTCTCCTGAAGGTAGCCCCCACCTCGGGACTTTCTGGCCTCCACAGTCCCACAAGCGGAGGGCAAGGACATGTGAATGCTTCCTTCCTGAAGCAGGATCTGGGCAGCACATCACAGTCTCTCCTACATTGCAGATTCCTCCAGCATCTTTCACCCCCCACCCCGTAACTTCCCCCAGTCAGATCCTTCAGTTTCACACCCACCAGGTTTTTCATGCTAAACAGCAGGGCTTAGTTTGTGTAACTTTCCACAGAGCAACTTCCATTGACTCAGACCACCCTAGACCTGGATAAGGAAGCTTCTCCAGTTCTGACTGCTCTGTTTTTGGCGTGAAATTAGCCACATCATTTAATGACTCTGAAACTTGCCTTGTTTAAATTGTTCAAGAGAGGTTTATTAACAGCACTGGTGCTGTGAGCTGTAGTGTGAAAGGCCAGCAGGACATGGGTGGCTGCCCTTCTTCATAGCGCAGAAGGCCCATCTACTGCTCCCCACGTTGTCGCCATAGTCACCATACCTGTCTTGCCTATACTTGCATTCATCATCAGCCTCTCTGTAACTCACTGTTCTCTGAAGTGCATTAATTTTCTTTACCTAGGCATTTTATCTCTTGACTTTCTATTTGTTCTACACCTTTAAAGTTAGAATTTCTGTGCAAACCTTCCAGGATCAATTACAAAATCACCTCCTTCAGAATACTAATTATTAACAGAGAATAGCTTATTATATATACAGCACTCTTTCTATAAGATAAAGAAATGTCGATTCACTTACTCCTATGAGACAGGGTCTAATACACACCCCATTTTACAGATAACAAACTAAGGCACAGAGAAATTAAATGATTTTCCCAAGACCCTACACTCAGAAAATGACAATAGTGGGATTTGTGTCCAGCTCTCTGGTTCCAGAGTTCAAAATCTGCACTGTGCAGCTCCCACCACATCACAGCAGCCAGAATTTGTCCCTCCTCTGCCATTGAACTTGTTCTGTGTTTTCATATGGTTCTCATTACCAGTTCCTAGATACTGATAGATAAAAAATAAGGTAATTAGCATACACATTATTTACCTGCTTAATTGAATCAATTGATTTTGTTAAGACTTTCGTTCAAAAGCAGGTGTCTGGATTTTCGATATATATGTCCTGAAATTGGGAAAATCAATAGAGAAAAACCAAAAGCCAGGGGAAAGCTGGGACTGAGACCACCCTCTGCCCAAGGAAACATGTGCAAATTAGCTATTTATAAATCCTGTGAGAGAAAAACTTAAAAATTAAAATTCACCAAAATAAACATATGCTGGCAGTAACATTTTCCCCCCACTGTGACAAAAATGGTTAAACAAGTCATATTTTCTTAATCACATTTTATAGATATGACTACTCTGTTGAAAATCTTGATTTTAGGAATGGGAGATTTCTCACAGAATCCTCTTTTTGAGAACACGTGCTACTATTAAAGATTCTTATTCACCATACTGTATAAAAAATGACAAACCCAAAAGCCCATCATTGTCCTTTGTTTTCGATGTTAAAAATCAGATCAGTAGGCTCTTCCATCTGAATATGACACAAAAGCACAGTTGGAGCATGTTCCGTGACCCCGCCATGAATGTGTGTTCTCTGGCTCAGGGCTCAGTAGTTGCATCCACCTCTGAGCTGTCCCTGGGCCAGCCCCGCACCCCTGCTCAGAGGCAGCAGCCCCCACAGGCCCCCACAGGGGTGGACACGGCTAGTGCCTCAGAACTAGCATGGCCCTCGGGTTGTGCACGAGACTCCGTCTATGTGGCCACTGCTTCCTCGTTTGCCAGCCGCCTTGTTCCTCTCATAGCACAGTTGCCTGTTTCATCCTTCTGTTACCATTTCGAAACCATAAAGAGAAATCCACAATTTCAGAGTTCTTAAAGGCCAAAAGCCCCTGCCCGTTGGCTGTGGCAGTTTTGGCAGTTGGGGAAAGGAATGTGCCTGCAGCCCTGTCCCCATCTAGGGGATCTCCTGAAAACACATCCTCCTCCTCCTGCTCACCCGATTCCTCCAGCACCTTCACTTAGAAGGCCACATCTCTCTGTTCCTTAACACCGTCTCCTCTCACTCTGGTTTTTTTGAATTTCTTTTAAACCCTGTGGATTAGACATTGACGAGTGCAGGATTTCTCCTGACCTTTGTGGGAGCGGCATCTGTGTCAACACGCCGGGCAGCTTTGAGTGCGAGTGCTTCGAAGGCTACGAGAGCGGGTTCATGATGATGAAGAATTGCATGGGTAAGCCGCTCAGGTTTGGAAACAGGTCCAGCACAGACTCGTTAGCATGACCTTGGCTTGTCTCAGAGCTGTTAACAGTGTGCTTGGCAAGGAGCTGTGGCGAGAGAGCACAGATCTAAATGTCAGACAGGAAATCTGCTCGTCTCTAACTCTTAGGGAGCCCCAGCCTCTTTGCGCCTTAATGGCAGTGAGATATTGAGACTGAGTTCTGTTTATTTATAGAATCTGAAATCACCACAGACTAACTACTGAGCAGGGATTCACTTAAAATGTATGGCGTTGAATGTTGACCCCCAAATTTATTTATTGTTATGAGAATCCCATGTTCTTTTCCTGACATTACACAAGCTCTTGGCATCGCCCACCTTTTAGCCCACTGTTTCATTTTTAGCAACTTTTAGGTCTCACCTCATGGGATTTACGAAGTGATCAGTCTAAGATTTTTCTATCACCTTGATTGGAGATAGAGACATATGATGTCTGGAGTTTAGACTGATGGAAAGCAAGCACTGTTTATTTTTACCTCTTGTGAGGCTGGTCATTTCATACAAGTAAATGCCTTGAGAGCTCACTGTCTTTCAAAGGAGAATGCGATACTTAAATCTACTAATCATAGAGAAAGGGAGGAGAATCTGATCCCATCTTGTATTAACCCAGCTCCTACGTTTGAATCACCATGACTCAGATAATGAATCTTTCTCCCAGTCTGTGTCCGTGAACAGTTTTTCCGCAGAGTTCTTTAATGGCTCTCACGTTTTTACCTTTCAGACATTGACGAATGTGAACGTAACCCTCTCCTTTGTAGGGGTGGCACCTGTGTGAACACTGAGGGCAGCTTTCAGTGTGACTGCCCACTGGGACACGAGCTGTCACCATCACGTGAGGACTGTGTGGGTAAGTCTGTCTCCTCAGCACATAGACCCTCCCAGTTCAACCTGTAAAGATCATAAGGATCAGAGGCTTTTCTAGTGAACTTGTTTGGGGCATGTGAAATCTAGCTGATTAAAATTTGGGAGTTCAGAGTCCACACATCTGGAGACAGGCTGTGTGTCTTTAGAGAATGCTTTGGTGACACTCTCAAATGAGTGGCATTACCCCTGTTCCCCTCTTTTTTGTTACAAGCATTCTGGAAGGGACCCTGCCCTGTGTCAGGCCTTGGAGTTCCCTCCTCCGGGTCGGCAGGGGTGGGACGGCAGCTTCTGTTGGAGGGGCTGCTCCCTGATGGTTCATCTGTGCACAGAATTCTGTGCACAGAATCCACCCTATGCCCTGTGTCTGCCATCACAGGGTCTGCTCACCTGGGTGTGAGCACATGCGCTCCCTCCGGCCGCTCCTCACAGAAGCCCTGAGGCTTTCCTGGCCCTGGGCTCAGCAGGTGCGATAAGAGAAGACCACCGCTAAGTCCTGAAGCATTCCACAGGCTTTAAAACTTTACTTTAGCCAGGAAACGTTTTCTTCACAGGAAATCTTTCTCAAAGGTGTAAGCAAATAAAACAGTTTAAAATAAAACAGATCCCGCACTCCCAAATAAAAGCATTTGAACACATCCCGGGCTACACGTGTCTATTTATAACCCATATTTATATCACTGGGCTAATGATTAGGTGAATCTTAAATCATAGACCAGACATTTTATTTACTTTTAAACTTTTAATGTTTTTACTGAAGGAGTCTTTAAATTTTATAGAGCTTTACAATTTTTAAAAGTTTTGCATATGCGCTTTCATATAATCCCATAACTCTTTTTTTAACTGCACCCCTATTTTGTCCCTCCCCTCTTTTTTCTCCCTACTGCTAACTACTAGCATGTTCTCTGTATCTATGAGTCTGCTTCATTTTTCAAAGTTATTATAAAAAGGTGAATTTAAAGGTTTTAAATATTTTAAATTCCACATTAATAATAGTACAAAAAGGTATTTCACACAGATAATTACAGAATATTTATTCATATTTGTGATACTAGTGACTCAGATCTGTTTCTTAGTTTAGAAGTTTATTTTGCTAATTAATTTTCATATTTTTATGAATTTTTTATGACTGGATTTTATAGCTGAAAAAGTTTCCCTCAATGTTATAATGCACATTATAAGATGTGTATTTTTGCATGTTCAATAAAATATTTCATGACTATGAACATAAATCACATCATCCTCGTGATCTTGAGAATTGAAAGTGAATTTCTTGTTATATCTGATTTTTTTCCTAGATCATGTTTGACAAGTAACTTGTGTAAGGAATGTCTCTCTACCATTTTCTTGCTCTTCTATTTTTGCATTATTAGTACTAGTTTCTTCCACAGATCTTTTCAAGAGTTTTTTTTTTTTAAGGTATCTGCCCATCTTATAATAGCTTATTTAAAAGCAGTCAATATAATCTATAATCCACCTGTCCAGGCTCATTAAACACAGTGCCACGAAAACTTGAACAATGAGGGCCCTGTTTCCAGCCCCTCTGTTTTGTGGAACCAGCCATCTTCCTTCCGGAACCCTCATGTTATTTAGACAAGTGACCATCCTGTTAGGACCAGCTGAGCATGCAAATTCATATATTAAGTATCACCCAGCTTTATTTCTGGCATGTGCTAAGTGGATGGGGTCTAATGTGGTACTCACTAGCCACATGTGGCTATTTAAATTTGACTGAAATTAAATAACATTAAAAATTCAGTTCCTTAGTCATACTCTTTATGTTTCAAGCACTCAGTAACAGCTGCACATGGCGCAGCATGGATGTGAAACAGTTCCATTAACATAGAAACTTCCACCGGACAGCGCTGTTACAGATAGAACTAAGAAAAATATAGATTGCAGCATTTTCTTTGAATTCCCCCAGGAGATCACCTCTCTTCCCCCTGAAGTATTGATAAATAAAACCCTTTGGATAATGATAAAGCCCATTGCTCCAATGCAGCATAATCTTGATAGTTTAAAATGACGTTGTGATTTCACAAATGTTAATTCTGTGTATCTTTTTATAGATATTAATGAATGCTCTCTGAGTGACAATTTATGTAGAAATGGGAAATGCGTAAACATGATTGGAACTTATCAGTGCTCCTGCAATCCTGGGTACCAGGCCACACCGGATCGGCAGGGCTGTACAGGTAAGGAGGCCAAGCGGGTCTGGAACTTGTATTTCTCAAGTCAGCCTAGGAGTGCTTCTGGTACTGAATATATAATGACGTCAATGGGAGTCCTTTGTCCTAAAAGTGAATCTAAGTATGGGGGCGGATCTCTAAGATGCCATGGTTTGGTGGTTTTGCAGAGGAACCTCTGCTTTTAGCCTAGAAAACGTCCTATATCTCTGTCTCTATATATTTCATCTTATATTGTGTTTCTGAGTTCTTTAGTCGTAGGTTACTAGAGCTAAATACATGTAAAATGAAACACTGTCTAAAGGAAATGAACTAAGAAAGACTCATGGTGCAGTGATAAATCAGCATGAATGGTGGGGAGAAAAAAAAAAGCTTTATCTGTTTAAAAAGAAAAACTCTCTTTAAAAAAAAGGGGGCGGAGAGTAGCTCTGACAAGTAATGTGGTGGTAATGTTTTCACAGATATTGATGAGTGCATGATAATGAATGGAGGCTGTGACACGCAGTGCACTAATGCAGAAGGAAGCTATGAATGTAGCTGCAGTGAAGGGTATGCCCTGATGCCCGATGGGAGGTCATGTGCAGGTACGGGAAGGAAAATCCACGGACTGTGTGTGCATGTGTGTGTCTGGTTAATTTTATCTTACGAATCTGGCTCCAGATATTTTGAGCGGAACTGGATGGAAAAGATACGTGAGCTTAATAAAAGCCGTTCTTGTTTTCATTTGATGTTGATTTTGTGCCATCAGATATTGATGAATGTGAAAATAATCCTGATATCTGTGATGGTGGGCAGTGTACCAACATTCCTGGAGAGTACCGTTGTCTGTGTTATGATGGCTTCATGGCTTCCATGGACATGAAAACGTGCATTGGTGGGTATCATGCGAGCAGGATAAATATTTATGTACAGTATGCGCACACACATATATACATATAAGAAGAAGAGGCTTTTTTGTTTTTTTTTTAAATTCAAACCATTGGATTAGAAGGTGTAAAAGCGGAAAAGGAAGAATTGTTTGAAAGAAAAGCCTTAAAGACAGAATATTTATCTGCAGTACTGGGTCCTGCAGATATTAGACACTATACTTGAAATTTTGTTTGTATATCTCAATATTATTCTATTCATTTTTTTAAATAGCTTTTTAATCTATAGAATGAATAAATATTAACCACGGTATTGAAAATTCTCTAGACGTGAATGAGTGTGACTTAAATTCCAACATCTGCATGTTCGGGGAATGTGAGAACACCAAGGGATCCTTCATTTGCCACTGTCAGCTGGGGTATTCAGTGAAGAAAGGGACCACAGGATGCACAGGTAGGTGTCAAGCTTGTATGCCCTGTGTTTCAGCTTCTTGCCTTTCAGAGGTTAACCTGCAAAATCGTTTGTTCCCTGCAATGTCTTGTACTTTCACCCACACCAGGCTGTAGCAGTAATGTGATGAGAAACTGGCCCAGAGCACGTGTGATGTGTTTAGTTCTTCTCTGTGGTAGATAAGCATGATCTGAGCCACTGAGCCACAGACCTCGCAGTGAACAGGCTTGGACCCAGAGCGGGAGGATGGGCGTAGAATGTGGCCCCCGTGGTTCTCATGTGCTCTTGGGGCAGCATTCACTTGCTTAATAAACCTGCTGCCCCATCAGGAGATATACGTAAAGAAGGAGCACCAAAAGACCCGGGGGAATCTCAGTTGTTGCTAGGTTTCGAAGTGCTTTTAAACCAACAGAAATTAATCTAAACTTTATATTTAGACTCTTTTTCTTCCTTTCTTTCCCTCATCTTTTTCTTTTCTTCTTTTCTCCCCTCTTTCCATTTGCTTTTACCTTCTTTTCTCCCTACCCAAATTTACTCTTTTTGCCTTTGTTCTTGGTTAATCCCACCCACTTTATCTCTTATTCTGTCTCTCTACTAAATAATTTCAGCCTTTTAACAGAGGGGATGGGGGTTGAAGTCCCAAGGTCAGTTCTTTGGACCAGATGTCCATCGCTGCTTAAGGTTCTTGTAGGGGTATTTTGCTCAAGCCAAGTGGTAAGTGACTTAGACTGTAGCCCAGACCTTCCTTAAGCCTGCACCTCCAAGAAACAGCAAGTAAGGAAAGAGCTGTGCGTGTTCATATATGTATATGTGTACACACACAACATACGCAAGGTACTATATACATATACTGATAAGCATCTGGTCGTTTTCCAGGTAACATTTCCAGGGAATATTTTTGTATATTGTGGCTGGCAATTTCTTTCAGGGAATTGTTTGACTTGGATCATGCACTTCCAGATTCTGTTGGAGTCTATAAACATATTAAAAATTAATGAGGTTAACATTTTCTCTGTGTTTGCTTTAAAATTTTGCCTGTACAGATATATCTTGAAAGTAGAATTAATTAGGTTGTCTCTTATCTCCTCCATATTCACTATGGTTTCTCAGATGTGGATGAGTGTGAAATTGGTGCCCACAACTGTGACATGCATGCCTCGTGTCTAAATGTCCCAGGAAGCTTCAAATGTAGCTGCAGAGAAGGCTGGGTTGGAAATGGCATCAAATGTATTGGTGAGTAGTTTGCAAATGTAAATAAGCTTTGCTAAGACACAAAATTCCTAGAGGCTGTTCTTTGCACAGTTGTTAACCCACATACTTGAATAGGAACATGCCTCTTATTTTCATTTATTCTCTTGGAAAATCAAAGGCTGTATTTCATTGCAAGATAATTCCTGTCCAAGAAGTTTCCTTTAACCTTGGTATAAGTGATCAAATTATAACAATATGCCTTGGCATCTGCATTTTAATGTGTTGTTGTTCAGTAAGTTATTTGATGTGCTGCCAGAAATCTAAACAGCTGTAGGATGAAAAATGACTCATGTTTTTTCAGTCTTTTCCTAGGGTAATCATAAGATATAAAACCCAGTGAAATAAATGAAGGGAATGTAAAGGTTTTTTTGTTTTTTTGGTTTTTTATTTTCAGATAACGTAAGTCTGTAATAACTGATGGATAGCAAGCTTCTTAATAGAAAATAGAATTTTCTTCCAGGGAAACCTAAATGTTTTGGATTCCAAGAGGCCAGATTAGAAGGAGAATGGGAAGACAGTTGCCATCCTCCAAGTTTTATGGTTCTTGACCAGAGGCTAGGAAGTCCTTTATAGCCGTGAGGCAGGGACCTGGATTTTACTCTTGTATCATTCATAGTGCTGCTTGGTATGCTCCGTGTTTTACATGCCTTAACAATAAAGTGTGTTCCAACATATAAAAATTATCCAGCTCAATTCAAAATACCAATTAAAGCAGGTGAAACTGGCCTCCCCACAATTCCTCATTAAAACTCTATAAGCCTGCGGATAGGATTCGGTGATAGTTTTAAGATCTCTTATTAAAAACAAATTAGTTTATCTGAATGTACTTTCTTACCCACTCAGTTGTTTTATACTTGTCAAACGTTTGTAGCTGACTAGAATTTGAATTATCATAGTTTCTAAATAACTTTGCTAAGGAACATTCAATCATGGCATCAGTAAGTCCACTAGCTCCCTACCCTAGCCTGGACATCTTTTTATCATTAATCCAATGACTTTTCAGCCATATCCCCATTCCCATTATTCTAGTACTATTTGTTTACTGTTTTTCTCCTTTAGCCTCATTTTTTTGTGCTTCTTGTCCATCTGTCACTTTGACCAACTATTGGAAAATAGGCTGCCTTCAGTACAAGAGGTTTAACCACGTCCAGGCAGCAGATCTGTCTGCTTCTTTCCAGCTCCATCCCCCTGCTCTTGCAGCTGTTCTCCGTCTCCCGTCTCCCCAGCCGCCTCCTCTCTGTTAGTTGCTAAAAGACCTCCTCAGGTGTCTGCTCCCTCCCTCTCTGGTCCTCCTGCAATCCATTCTCCACATAGCAGCCAGACCAATTTTTTAAACCATGGGTCTGATTTCTTCAAAATTGTCATTTTAGCCCATTGAATTCAGGATAAAATACAGCTTCCTTCACATGGTTTAGAAGACCTGGTGTCTCTCCTGCTTCACCTTCCATTATCCTGAGTCTCCTACATTGTGCCTTATCACTCTGACCTCCTTTAATTATTGTCACACCAAGCGCTTTTCCTTCTCAGTGTCTTTATATATGCTGTTCCCTCTGCAGGGAAGACCCATCCCTACCTCTCTTTAGCAGGTCAACTCTTGCTCGTCCTTCAGGTTCAAAGTTAACTAAAAATAGTTTGTCAGTGGGACCTTCCTAATTCCTGCATTCCAAATTAGACTCCTTTTCTTATTTCCTCGTATTTCTTCATGGTACGTGTATAACAGTGTTTAATTTAATTTTCTGTGTTTATAATGTATCTTTTCCATTAGACTAGGGGCTCCACGAGCTTCCCTGGCATCTCAGTCTGTAAAGAATCTGCCCACCAATTCAACAGACCCAAGAGATGTGGATTCCATCCCTGGGTCAGGAAGATCCCCTGGAGGAGGAAATGGCAACCCACTCCAGTATCCTTGCCAGGAAAATTCCATGGAGAGAGGAGCCTGGCAGGCTACAGTCCATGGGGTCACAAAGAAGTCAGACACAACTTAGTGACTAAACCAGGGGCTCTGTGAGGTCAAGAATCATATCTTGGTTTCCGCATCTATAAAATGAACTTGAAAATTTTAATGGTAATTGTCCTGCTCTGAAAGTTCAATATTATCTTGAAAATTACCCACATTTTTAGCGATAAAGTATCCAATGATAAAATTCACCCTAAGTAGAAATCAGAAGGAAATCTAGCCCTGGTTTTCTTTTAAACATTATAATTCTAGTTTATTAGATAGCTCAAAAAACACTTGAACTAATTATTTTGGCCCATAATTGTAGCGTGAACATTTTGGATCATAGATCGGAGGTCTTAGAAGATTAGAACTTTTGACTTTACCAATCAAATAAAACATATTCCATTTGGCCACTTATACATTTAAATTAAGATAAATGAAAATCTTTCTGGGTGTTGAGATATTCCATCTTCATTTCTGAACTTTGCTGCTATGTTCTCTTGACATGCAGATCTGGACGAGTGTTCTAATGGAACCCACCAGTGCAGCATAAATGCTCAGTGTGTTAATACCCCAGGCTCCTACCGATGTGCCTGCTCTGAAGGGTTCACTGGAGATGGATTTACCTGCTCAGGTGGGTGAGGTCCTGATTTTCACAGCGCACTGCGTATGTTTTTGTCATTGGAAGAAAACTGTAGTTAAAGGAGGTTGAAATTACCTCTGTTTTTACACTTGACTTGAAGTGAATGTGTATTTTTGCTTACATTAAACACAAAAACTGGGAAATTTTTAAAAATAATGGCATTTATTACTATTATGTGGTCTTAATGACTGTCATTTCATTTTATTCATTAATTAACACGATGGCCAAAAACAGGTTCTGATTCCGACCACCTGGATTCAGAGCTTGCCAATGCTGCTTACTGGCTGTGGAGCCTTAAGCAAGTTACTTAGCCTGTGTGTCCTTAATTTGTCCATTTTGGAATGGACATGGTGACAGTAATGATAATAATACTGTTTCCCCCCTTTTTTTTATATCACCGAATGGACAACATATGGGAAAACTATTCGGCTTCTTAAAATCTGTGATCTACCCAATCACGGTTATTTATTGTGTTTATAAAAATCTCAGTTTATCATATGATTTTGAAAGGATTACATGGAATGATATAAGTAAAGAGCTTAGAAACATGCATCATAAGAGCTCAATAAATGTGACTAAATTCATACTACATTCTTGGAGGATAAAACATCCATTCATTATACTCATGTAAAAGGCTAGAATCATCTTGCTGGACATAAAGAACAATACTTTTCAGCTTGAAAGATAGGTGTGTCTCAGTTTAATGTACATACATTTAACCCCAAATTAAAAGATAATTTTTTGTTATGATTATTGACGTCAAGAACTCAGACTTAAAATTCTCTAATGCCTCTTTAAGAAAATATGTATATTCAGTTGTAAAGCTTTCTTACTTTTAAACCTGGGTGCTGCGTCTTTCTCAGCGTGTCTGTGCTCTGTGCTGTGAAGACAAGGGCCTGGCCTTGGAGTCAGACACGGCTGGACTCAGACCCTGGCTCAACTGCACGTTAGCTCACTGTGCCTCCCACGGCTCAGTCGGCTACTCTTAGCCTCGGGCCCTTCCTCTTCTAAACCTCACAGGGTTGGTGAACTAAATGAAAACATGCATGTCAGGTAACTAGCACACTCCGTGGCAAGTGTTAGGCCCTCAATAAACATTGGTTTCTGCCCTTAACCCCTTTGTCTTTAAGATCTATAAATAATGCTCATTTGTGTAATTAAAATAAGAATGAGATTCTTCTTTGTGTAATTAAAATTTAATGAGATTGTAATGGCATGCAAGAAGCTTCCCTCATTTCCATAGAGTGTCCCTGCTTTACTTAAAAATGCTTGAATTAATGAAAGAAAGAGTTGTTCATTTTAACTCTAATGTTTTCAAATGAATTAATGCCATTTTAAGGTTAATTCCACCATTCTTGGCTATCTCTAAATGATGTTGCTATAGCACTGATGCATCAAATTAGCCTTAAAGAGAACTGAGACAGATGGGAGAAAGATCTTATACCTCATTCCTCCTGTTTATCGTGATGGAATTGCATGTTATAGATTAAACAGCTTTATTGTCAAGTGGTATACCTTTATTTAGGTGTGTATGGATAATTGTTTGATATTAATGAACACTAACTCAGGCCAGTGAGATTGGTTTAGTTATGGAACAGAGAAAAAAAAATGTGTCAGGAGATTTGGAACTTAATAGAGATGTAATTTGCTCCTTCAACAGATGTTGATGAGTGTGCAGAAAACATAAATCTCTGTGAGAACGGACAGTGCCTCAACGTCCCAGGCGCGTATCGCTGCGAGTGTGAGATGGGCTTTACGCCAGCCTCAGACAGCAGGTCCTGCCAAGGTGGGTCACCAGGATTCCAACTCATTTCCAAGTTGGATCAACTGCAACAAATGAAACCACAAAAAGGGCTGGAACAGGCTCCACCTGGAAGCAGAATACACAGCACATGCTGCACATATAAAAGTCATTTGTTTAAGCATGGATTATTTTGCCGAATGAATAATGATGAAGGCGGCTTTCATCTCTTATGAAGTTTTCCTGGCCAAGAGCCAATAGTTGGAACTTTGGCTTATTCAATTTTTTTTTAACTATTTCTCTTTTTTTTTTAACTTTTTCTTTTGTTTTTAATCACTAAATGAATGACATGTGGATAAACTGTTCAGCTTTTAAAATATGATACGTTATGTACCTCAGTCACTGCTATGTAATGTGTTTGTCAAAATCTAGGTAGCTCATTTTTGGCGTTACCTTCTTACCTGAGTCGGCTATCTGCATGTCTGGGACTGGAGGTCCTCTTCAGGGACTCCTCAAGAACTGCACCTTTTGCTGAATAGTCATGTCTCCTTCCTCTTTAAGTTATGACATCACCCCCTTTCCTGGAAATGGGACTTTGTAACTAGTGTGATATCTTTCCAAGTAAAAGAAGTTGAATTTTCTTTTACATTAGAGACTCAATTCACATTGCATCGAGTTTGGGTCATCATTGTGTTCTTAAGAGTACATTAAAATGTAAATAAAGGAAAGGACTGAAAATGATTCATATGCCATAAGGTTTTTAACAAAATTAGTGATTCATAAAAAACCTTAAAAAAATAACTCAGGCTGGCTGCTAGGCAAAGATTTTTAAATGAAACCAGATTATAGGCTTTCCCTACGTGAGTATCTAGTCAAATGAACAGAAATAGTAAATGCCAGCTTACACACACACACACACACACACACACGCATACACTTCACCAACTAAACGAAAATTATACAATCTGGGGCAGCTTGAACTAGACCCTGACTCTGCCCCACCACCAGCGTATCACTGAAGAGAAAAAGTGTGCGTAAAAGATCATGAAATTTTCCATAAATATCTACCAATTTGGATTGAATCAGAACAAGAGAATGAGTAGTAGGCTCTAGGAAAATACTAGAAACTGAAAGCATTTGTGCTTCTACTTTGACCTGCTATGTTGAGCAGAATCTAAAGCATTTTATACAGAGCAGCTGTAGAATGAACTTTATTTTTTTCTCAGTCCTGCTTCTTTCTAAGCATTGAAGCCAGTTAGTAGAAACTGTGAGTCAATATGGTCATGAAATTACATGATTTATTATGCACGTCAGCTAGACAAGAATTGGTGGGAAAAGGAACAAGTTACCAGGATCCAGACACTTTTGCCAACATAAAATTTCAAAATGAATCCTTTATACTTAAGACAACATTTGCCCTCATAGTTCTATTCCATTATCTGGGGCCTAGGCCCTTCTAAAACTTTTCCCAGAACCTTCCCCAGGGTGATACTAAATAGTTTCTCTTTACTGTACTTCCTTCCTGTGTTGGCTTTCCCAAAATATGTCATTTCCATGTAGAGAAATCCCAATTGCCAGGGCATCTGAGAGTGGCACACACATAGCTTACCCTCTGCTCCATTTAGATAGGTGTCAACTTTTGAGATCCCCAAAATGTAATTCTGTGATTCTGCCTGTTTCTCCTTTGTTTTGTTGTTTCTTTTTCTATGAGATCTGGCACATCTAGACAGTTTATCCTGAGCTACTACGTTAGTTTCTTGACATTTTTCCATCTTACTATAAATGTATGCCCCTCTGAATTAATCCTCTGATCAACATTGGTCCACTCAGCATCTACCTCTAATTTCTATAGAGTTTAAATGTTTGCTAGAGTTGGCCATTTCTCAGTATTCTTCACCGAAATGGAAGCGTACAAAACCTGCAGGAACCTCCTCAGGGACAGGTTAGGACTCCCATCACATGGAGTGAACCCAGAGACAGAACATTTCTTATGATGTCGGAAGAGAGATCAGGGGTCAGGTTCATCAACAAAAAGCACACAGAGCCCAGCAGAGGTCTTCCCATCTGTGTTTCTCATCTTCCCCCACCTTATGAAACTCTGGGCCACAGAGCAGAAGAAGCTTTAGTGAAACCCATACCCCAAGCTATCTTCCAAAGAAATCCGAAGATGAAAAAAGAAGGGAGGATGTCAAGAAGTTCCATCTAAACTGTATGGGAGTACAGTTGACACTTGAATCATGTGGGGGCTAGTGACGCCTACCCTCAGCTCAGTGGGCAATCCGTGTACAACTTATAGTCGGCCATCAGTGTTCTGCATTCCTGTTTTCATGGATCCACATATTTAACCAACCACAGATAGTGTAGCTGTACTACTACACTGCAGTATTTACTACTGGGAAAAAAAAAAGCCATGTTTAAATAGACACATGCAGTTCAAATCTATGTTGTTCAAGCACCAGCTGTATATAAAAACTCTCAAAAGAGCTGACCAAGTAAAGTGTGAGTAAACTGAAATAACAGCTGCTGTGTAACAACAAAAGAACATGCAAAAAACATTAATCAGCTCAGAGTAGGAGAAAATTAGTCAAGGGACAAGAGCCGATTCCATGTAGGTATGTTGTACCATAGATAATCGTCATAAAAACATGATTGCACAAGTTCAAAGTAAGTATAAGAACAGAAAAGACATTGCAGAATCGGGAAACAAAAAACATGGGCCGATCGAGGAAAATCAGAGACCTATTAAATAGACACAGCAAAGAATAGTGGAGATGAAAATGTAATTACCAGTGAGATAATCATAGTGAAAAAAGAGGGGAAATAAATTAAGAAAAGACAAAAGCCATAAGCTTAAGTATAATGGGTGTTTCTGACGTGAAGAGTTCCTAAAAGTTGAATAGAAAAACATTGAGCAACTAAACATTTTCCTAAAATAGAAGAAAGAACTGAATGTACAGGAAGGGGTAAATCATAAGACAAATTTTAAGCTTTATTAGATTATTCAAACTCCAGATAGAAAAGGCAAGCCTTGAACAAGACAACCAAATACACATTAGAATGGTGCCCTCCCAGTTATAAGAACACATGTGGCAAGAATATTATACCTCAGAGTTAGTTAATTATATAAACAATAGACATATCCTGACATGTGAAATAATTCAGAAAGAAAGCATCTATGGGTTCTCCTTTCTTGTCTTGGGGGAAGAAAACAACACAACTTATCAGCAATGAAACAACCAATCAAGAAATATAAATGGGGAGGCGGGAAGCAGTAATTGGAGAAGTGACAATAAAAACATTATTGATTTTAAAGATTTAGTACTAAATTCTTTAGAGATTATGGTAAATGGCATGAACATTTAAAAAGTGAAAATAATGTGAATAACAAAAATGAGTTGGAAGCATATATATATTCATGCTAATTTTAATCATCATTGTGTAGAATCCACTGTCTTAAAATCATTTGAATTTAACATAAAGCCAAAAGGTGATAAGGCTTTAGTATTTTTCATCAGTTCTTTATGTTAGAATTTCAGAAGCTACTGACATAATGAAAAATTGATTTGATGCTTGAAAATGGTTCAGTCTCTCTAAATGTGCATTGAGAAATACCAGTATTTGGAATATTGTTCATCCAATTATGATAAGTCTAGATAGAAGCATTTTTGAGTGATTTTTATTTTTGCTGTCTTATTTTCTATGTTGTTTCCTATCTTTGCTATTTGTTATCAATACTTTTCTATATTGTTCAAATTTCTGAATATGCATCAAGTTTATAAAAACAAGACAACATTCTTTTAAAAAACCTTATTTCACACAACTTTTTCATCATTCCAATGGAAGTTATTTGTAATAAAATTCATTTAAAAGTACAATGCATACATAGGGCTGATAATACAATTACATTTACAGCTTACTGCAACTCAGTTATAAACTAACTTAATGAGTCTTTACCCATTTATATAAAAAGAATAACTTTATTGCCCCAACACAAGTAAAGACAACTTCTAAACACAGTCTGAACCATACTTTAAATATAAGATAATTGAAATGCTTTATTTTATCTATTATGAAAGACCCTTTTATACTAAAGATATAACTGTCTTGAGACAGCATTTTAGGATGACTTGTCTAGTCTCGCCTAAAATGGCATGCCTGGTCTGCATTCTCAGAATATGAGGTTATTTGTGTACAAAAATGTCCATCTTCTTCCTGTGAGTAAAAATACAGATTATTTCTACAGCTGGACAGGCATACATATGCCTTCATTTTCATATGAATGAGGAGTAATAACTTCTCATTTATTTTGAGTTAAAGCTTCATGGAAGACTTTTATAACCTGAATTTATGACTTGAGGCCAACAGAGATGTTTTAATGAAATTGAAGGAATGTGGGGCAATGATGATCTTATTACACACTACTAGGGAAAAAATTCTTTCCCTGTTTATAACTGACCTTATTAAAACAGGTCAGATTACAGAATAAAAAAGTTTAAATAAGTTAAATAATTTAAAAGATACATTTAATATTTAAAATGTTATATATTTTACATGTTGTAGATATTTCTAAAACATCTGAAGTTTTCATTATTGGAATCTTTGAATTTGTTTTTATTTTTTATTTTTTTATAATCTTATTCCCTTCGCATGTTTGTACTTAATTAAAAAAAAAATGTTTAAGCCCCAGGCCCACTTTTTCTTAAGTATTTTACAACCCAAGACAGTTAAAATACTGTCAATAAAATGAAATAATATCCTTTTATGTCTCTGCTCCATCTGAATGTTAGTTGGTTGCTGTTTATGTGACATCTGTGGTCAAAGTAAAAGAAAATTTTTTGCTCCATAAAAACATCTGAGATGAGATGGAATAATTTATTAATGTCATCCAGTAAATTGAAATCTTTATAATCAAGAGATTACTATTTTTTTTTAATCTCCAGATATCGATGAATGCTCCTTCCAAAATATTTGTGTCTTTGGAACATGTAATAATTTGCCTGGAATGTTTCATTGTATCTGTGATGATGGTTATGAATTGGACAGAACAGGAGGGAACTGTACAGGTATGGCCAGTTAAGGGCTTAATTGCATTGTTATTAATTGAAAAGAACATTTTGTGCTAGACATAAAAGTTCCCTAAATTTCTGCTTAGCCTGCTATGCCTCAGGTTATGCATTTTTTTTGAAAAAGGAAATTACATTCTGATACATTTATTTCTAACTGTGAGATTGATTTTTTGTAATGTAAACAGCTTAATTTTAAATATTCAACATGAAATTAGTAAAATATCTGTATATATTTATGATGTCCACATATGTGTACAGTTATACATATATTTAAGTTTAATTCAAGCAAGAAATGATAGCATGATTTTCTTCAGAATTGCAAGATTTTGATATAATTTACTTATTTATTTATTAAAGATATTAAATGATACCATCATGAATACTGTCTGATTGATACATGGAAACTGCTTTAGGTGTGTACAAGGATTTCATTGTGCTGAGTCCCTCCTAAAGATTTTTAGTCTACTGACTTTCAGAATTTCCACCAAATCCTTTGGAACAGCAGCATGCCCAAGGAAAG
This sequence comes from Bison bison bison, assembly GCF_000754665.1. Classification (NCBI taxonomy): domain Eukaryota; kingdom Metazoa; phylum Chordata; class Mammalia; order Artiodactyla; family Bovidae; genus Bison; species Bison bison. The sequence continues at coordinate 8,433,689 of NW_011494807.1, read as the reverse complement.
TAAAGATGTTGATGTGGGCATTCTAAATGTTCTTCCTAGATATTGATGAGTGTGCAGACCCAATAAACTGCGTGAACGGCCTGTGTGTCAACACTCCTGGTCGCTATGAGTGTAACTGTCCACCCGATTTCCAGCTGAACCCCACCGGTGTGGGGTGTGTCGGTAAGTAAAAGCACTATGAAACCAACAGATAGAAGCACATAGAGTTAAATACTAGGACTCTCTTGATAATGAACTGTAATATGAGCATTCGCTACAATTAACTTAAAGTAGTACTCTTTTACCTGAAGTAAACTATACTGCCAAAATACATGGTCAGTTTTATTCTGCTAATCTTCCAAGTCATATTTTGAAACAGGAATTTTTGAGACATCTGCTCCCACATCCTCCTCTCACAGACTTGAGAACCACGGCCCTAGAAGTGCAGTGACTTGTTTTAAGGTCGCAGAGCTTGCAAATGGCAGAGCTGAAGCAGTGTCCCCAAATTGCCTGGCTCCCTGCCCAGTGCATTGACCAGGACAGATGCCTTTGAAATGTGGACTCAGTTTTACAAAGAATATGTTTCAGGTTCATGCATGACAGTTGACAAGGCAAGCAATTAATGGTATTTATACCATTAGTTATATAATTCTTCAAAACCAAGGGGAAAAAACCTGTATTTCTATAGGTATAAGAAAAACCTGTCTTTCTATAGGTATAAGAAAAACCTATATTTATATAAGTATATATTTCTTTAAAACCAAGAAAATATGGAATAAAATTTGTTAGTTATGATTAAATTCTCATTAAAAATTTTAATAAGGTTTGTGCCTTTTTCTTATGAAAATTATTTTCAAAATTACTTACAAATATGAAAAGTAAAAAGGTTTGTTGGATGCAGATGGCAGATAACACTGACTATTTTTCCTAAGAGGAGAACCAGCAGTTCCTCTTGAGGCTCTTTATATCAAAGAAAGTAATATCATCACAGGCCCATCTAGAAACATAAGGAAACGTGTTCATTGCCTCATTATTTGTGGTGGCAAGAATTTAGAAACCATTTTTGGAGAGTGGGTTGATTAAAAAAGAATGGCAGTTGGGCATTGTGGAGTTGACAGCATTTTATAAAGATAGAATGAGGCAAATGACAAAATAGCATTCATAGAAATTTAAAATGTGCACCAAAAAACCCCCCAAAATACTAATTTTGCAACAGTGCAGACCATAAAAAGTAATATTAAGCACTTTCCAATGTTTGAGTAAGGGAAGAGGAAGGAGATGGAGAGCAGGGATAAAAAGGAAAGAGTGGTAGGGAGGAAAGAAGGAAGGATGAATGAATACAAACCTAGTAAGAGCAGAACCTTGAGTTAACACTTGTGTCAGCACCTGAGATTCGGCAACAAAAATAAAACTTAAAAGAATTGAGAAAAGAAAGCAAAAGAATGAAAAGCTCCCCAAGTGGTTATAATGTGCAGCTGGAGATGAAGACTACTTGTTAGACTGTAAAGAACTTTGGCTTGTACTCTGATTTGAGACGGGATGCCATGGGAAGTGCCTTGACCCCAGGTAATGCTTCTGAAGGAAGCGATGGTAGGAAAAAGACTGTAGGTGGGTCAAGAGATGAGCTAGGAAACGGTTGCAGTAGTCCAGGTGGGGGTGACGGTGGCTTGAACTCAGGTTTCAATGATGTTGAAAGCAGTGGTAAGTCATCAGATTCCAGGTATATTTTGAAGGTAATGTTGACAGATCTTATTAACTGGATTGAATAAGGAGTCAAAATTTGACTCCAAAATTTAGAGCCTGAGCAGTTTTTAAAAATGAGTTTTCTGTTTATTGAAAATGCAAAAAAAGCCTGGGAGAGGATTGGAGCAGGTTTTTTATGTGAAGGCAAGAGTATCAAGTGTTTGACTTTAGACATGGTAACTTTAAAATAGCTGTTAGATATCTAAGAGGAGAAATAAAATACTAGGCACTTGGAAGAAGGATCTGGAGTTCACGGAGAAGTGAAAGATGGAACCACAAATTTAATCATGTTTAGAGTGATGGAACTAATGAGGTGATCTAGATGATACTCAGAGACAAGAAAAAGTTTGGGAGTCACTTATTCTCTTAAATATCCTTTCTAAAATTGTTACAGACTGACTCTTCCAAAACTTGCAAAGCTTGATGTGCAAATTGAAGCAAAACTTTGGGAGAATAAAGATTATGGGAAGGAGAGGAAGGAGGTTGCGTTATCACTATTTTCTGTAATAGCATACATTGCTTTAACTTATACTGGATTTCATATCCTTTGTTGATAAACTCATGATATAGACTGATGGATTATTAGGAAACGTTTTTTTGCATTCATTTTATTAAAGGTCCAGAATGTGCCAGATGAGTAATTGCTTACTCTCTTTAACCCATGGTCTAGATGGATGTCTAAACATGGGAAATTGTTGTAATTGATTTAATTCCTACAACTTGGAAAAACTCTAAAGCAAGTGATGATTTCTTGCAGGGAGTTAATGTACAGAATTTGAATTTCATCATTTGAGTGACCTTTCTCCAAAATGACATTCTTACTACTGTAAGGACCGTTGTAAACTCCTGTGTTGCTCTGCAGACAACCGCGTGGGCAACTGCTACCTGAAGTTCGGTCCTCGGGGCGACGGAAGCCTGTCCTGCAACACTGAGATTGGGGTGGGCGTCAGCCGCTCCTCCTGCTGCTGCTCTCTGGGGAAGGCCTGGGGGAACCCCTGCGAGACCTGCCCCCCTGTCAATAGCAGTGAGTATGAAGCCGAGGAAGAGGACAGGGACCCTCTGGTAGCTGAAGACTAGCTGCCGAATTCTTCTGGTGCTGGGGACAAGGGAGGAAGTGAGAGTCCGAACTTTGAATCTGGGCTACTTTCAGTGATTATGCTAAAACCAGCCAACAAGGCTTCATATAAAAGGAATCTGAATTCCTCTCTTCTTACTGTTTTTCTTGATATGATGAAAAGAGAAAACAATTTTTTTAAATTTTATTTTATCTTTAAACTTTACAATATTGTATTGGTTTTGCCAAATATCGAAATGAATCCGCCACAGGTATACATGTGTTCCCCATCCTGAACCCTCCTCCCTCCTCCCTCCCCATACCATCCCTCTGGGTCGTCCCAGTGCACCAGCCCCAAGCATCCAGTATTGTGCATCGAACCTGGACTGGCGACTCGTTGAAAAGAGAAAACAATTTTTAACCATAATCCACTCTGAAGGATGATAATATCAGTTCTCCCAGGTATCACAGATAAAGGCCATTCCTGCTTCTTTTCCAGAGTTGTTTTAGTTGAGGTTCATAGATGCATTGTATTCCTCAAGTCCAACCAGGTTATATCTTAAATGGAAATGTGTGTCCTGATATGAGCATAGGTGAAACTCAACATTGTTGAATCGAGTTTTCATTTACTGGCCAAAAAAAGTTGTTGATACAAATTGTCTGAAAGTAGTTTTTCCTTTAATTAAAAACAAATGGGTTTTGTTATTCTACTTTGTAGTTTATGAAGTAATGATCTTATTTCAAGTAGAATGTTAATATACTTTTAAAGATACTGTGTTTGAAAAGGCACCTAGGAAAACATAGATACACCCCTTAGGATATGTGCTTTGAGCTTGTCAGTTGTTAAGTGCTAATTCATTGTCTCAGCCTCTTGCACACAGGTTATCAAATTTCTTTTTCTTTCCCTCATTTTGTAGCTGAATATTACACTTTGTGTCCTGGAGGGGAAGGCTTCAGACCTAACCCCATTACAATCATCTTAGAAGGTGAGTATACCTCTGATGGCTGCTGTTGCTACTGCTGCTGCTAAGTCACTTCAGTCCGACTCTGTGTGACCCCATAGACGGCAGCCCACCAGGCTCCCCTGTCCCTGGGATTCTCCAGGCAAGAACACTGGAGTGAGTTGCCATTTCCTTCTCCAATGCATGAAAGTGAAAAGTGAAAGTAAAGTCGCTCAGTCATGTCTGACTCTTAGCGACCCCATGGACTACAGCCTACCAGGCTCCTCCATCCATGGGATTTTCCAGGCAAGAGTACTGGAGTGGGGTGCCATTGCCTTATCCGCCTCTGATGGCACCAGATTTAAACAAGAGCTTACTTTAGAGAAAAGCTGGTAGAAAAGTTAGAACAGCCCAGACAAGATTATTTTGCAAAATTATAGGTAGACAGTTGCCAGTTTGCTGAAAAATCATTCGTAAGTCAGACTTGATCCGTTGCAGTGGTGTGTGATTCTGCTGCAGGGAAACTCTTTTTATAATTATCTCCAACTTCCACCATTGTTAGATTTAGTTATTGCTCTTTTTAGATTATAGCAGAGTTCCATGACTAAGCCAGGGGAATTCATGATCACGATAAACGTCCGGTCTTAAGTGTGCATTCACTTGGATGCATGGACGTCTGCAGGTCTTACAGTACCGCACATTTGAAAGCCCTCATAGTGACTCTTGTCTTTCACAATAGTATCTGAGCTGTCTCCCCTTTTGCAGATATTGATGAATGCCAGGAGTTACCAGGACTCTGCCAGGGTGGAAACTGTATTAACACTTTCGGTAGCTTCCAGTGTGAGTGCCCTCAAGGCTACTACCTCAGCGAGGAAACCCGCATCTGTGAAGGTGAGATGGATTCATACCTAAAAGTTATTAGTGCTATTTAAAGCAAAATTACTGGTCAGGTCTGGAGAAAAGAGTCCATCTTCAAGTTTTATCAAGGGACATGATGAGACTGATTCATAGTTATTTTCTTGTCCGTCAGTGCTTCTAAGTTGTATGCCAAGTCACTTCAGTCGTGTCCAACTGTTTGTGACCCCATGGACTGTAGCCCACCAGGCCCCTCTGTCCACGGGGATTCACCAGACAAGAATACTGGAGTGGGCTGCCATGCCCTCCTCCAAGGGTTCTTCTTGACCCAGGAATTGAACCCGGGTCTCCTGCCTTGCAGGCACTTTCTTTACCATCTGAGCCACCAAGGGAAGCCCTGTATGATGATAGCTAAATTAATTTACAGATTATTTGCAGTAATTGACTATTATTTTTCTCTGAGTAAATGGGTTGATGATAAAGGGAGAAAGCTGAAATACTATGAAAGCATTCAATATAAGTTATTAACTCATATTTTAACTTTATATTTTATATAGAAAAATATGTATATTTGAAGTGGGACCATTAGGTTAATATTTCCAGTGACTTTTTAATGTTGCACAACAGCATATGAAACAGTTCAGAGGTTATGCAGATGCCTTTCTTGGTTCCATCCCCCACTTCTCTTGTGGCAGTGTAATCATCCTTTAGGGGCCTGGTCTTCCCACTAGACTGGGAGCTTCTTGAAGCAAGGGCCACATCCAATTTCATCTTTATAGCTATAAGTTCTAGCTTACAGTAGAATCTCAGTATTTATTTATGGAATGAATGAATGGATGCTTCTAAAAATAAACATTAAACACTTAGTGTAATTATTTCCATTATAACTTTTCTACTGGAACATTTTAGATAAGTGCATCTGGAAGAAATATGCTTTAATAAGGAGAATAACCAGAAACTGCTACTTCTAGAATCTCTTAATGGGTGTTAATTTGAACAGAACTATAAAGAAAAAGGCTTTTCTAAATGCCTTCAGTTTAAAGTTGGCACTAAAATTTGATTTCAGTGACGTAAGAGGAAAGTAGCTTTAAAGCAATTCCATCTGAAGTATATGAAATTTCAGTTTAAAAACATAGGCACCATTGAAGTTATTTTTTTTTTTGCCACTTTGGAATAATTTATTTTGATCACCTTTATTTTTAAATGTCAGATTTTTATTTTTCTGAAGAAGGGCATATTGTGACATAAATGCATTTTGGGGGTGTTTCCTATATGTAATTGCTTTAAATTCTAAATTTTATAAAAAGTAAGATGAATTCTATAAAAAAAAAAATTGGGGGACTCAGCCGTATGCTTTGTTCAGTTGTTTAAGTCATGTGAATGCATGGGGAAACTATTTACAAATTCATGGGTATTCTTGCATCCCGTAGATATTGATGAGTGTTTCGCACATCCTGGTGTGTGTGGGCCTGGGACCTGCTACAACACTCTGGGAAATTACACCTGCATTTGCCCACCTGAGTACATGCAGGTCAACGGAGGCCACAACTGTATGGGTAGGTAGAGCTCTGAAGTGGAGGCGGTCGCTGTTGCTGGCTTCCTGGCCCTCATTATCTCTCAGAGGCAAACGGGTCATAATTACGCAGAAAGTTTGGAAGTTAAATCTCTATGAATAGTCAAGTGTTTCAAAGTCTTATAAACTTATGGCTGTGTGCCATATTTTTCATATACTTTGGCTACCTGTTATAAAGCATGAGTCTGAGGTAGAAAATTTCAACAAATATTGTAATTATATATTCTTAAATACCTTCATTTTCCATTCATATAAATCGAACATTGTTTTACAAATAAAAGAACATTCAAAATCTAATATGTAATGCTTTTTAAATTAAATAAATGCATTTGAATAGAGAAATATCTATTACCTTTGTCCCCCAAGAAAATTAAAAGTGAAATCCCTTACTTAAAAACAGGAAAGACGCTTAACTAAAAATGATTTGTGTTCAACTTAAAGAATTATTTTAAGAGACTTCCACATGACCATGAAAATTTTCAGAGTTAGTCGAGGAATTTTAGTGTCTCCAGGTATATGGGGTTTATTATTAGCTGCTTGCTGTCAGGATGGGTCGGCATTTTTGTTTTTCTCTGTGTAGACATGAGAAAAAGCTTCTGCTACCGGAGCTATAACGGAACCACTTGTGAGAATGAGTTGCCTTTTAATGTGACAAAGAGGATGTGCTGCTGCACATACAATGTGGGCAAAGCCTGGAACAAACCTTGTGAACCATGCCCAGCGCCAGGAACAGGTAAGCACTCTGCGCCTGCTTCTGCGGGCAGCCACGTTAGTGACACGGCGGGCATGTGACGCTAGAGTGAAAACACAGGGGTACTAAAAGCAGACATAGTTCTGAAAATATCCAGGAACTCATGTGCCTGGTTTCTCAGGCAGCCAGTCCTCTTTAAGGTCCAAACACTAATGTCTGAAATGTCCCTTGAGTAAAGTCTGGATCCTGAAAATAAGCCGCATTGCTGAAGAGTTAGAATTTTATAACACCAGTCCATTTAAACATGCTGCTTTAATTACTCTTCTCCTCATAAAAGAAGTATTTATTGAGAATCTACTTGTGTCATTGTGTTATACTTAGAAGATGTCATTTTGGTAAATTGTGATTATTTAGATTCCAACATGCTCATTAAGTTTGGTCTTGGAAAACATGCAAAAAAAAAATGGATTTGATGAGCAAACTTTATGTAAAAGCGACTTAGTATCAGAGTTCTCCTTATGCATCCATTCCCTCAAACTTACGTGAAATTTTTAGACAGTAAAGAGAACTGGTCTTTACACAGTAAAATTTTTTTCCAGACACAGATTCTCTTGAAAGAAAAACTGAAAAGTAGTAGAGACAAGAGCAACAGGATCATCTTAAAATTGTTGCCCACTCAGGTTCTTTTATAACCTGAAAAGTGGTCACGCTTAATAGTTGTAGATACTAAGAGCTGAACCAATAGGACAAATAAGAAACAATGATTATGCATTTGTTACCATTATTATTATTACCAGTATTATTTAGGGCACAGTTATTAAAATATTTCATTTAACATGATGAAATTAAGGAGAGATGGGGAAAAGTGACATATAGGGCCTTTTTCAGTGGCTCAAATTCAGTGGGCAAATAAATGGATTTTCTCTTTTGTATTAAAGTATAATTGATAAATAATATTATATTACTTTCAGGATTACAGCACAGTGGTTTGACATTTATACACATTATGGATTTATGTCCACGATAAGTCTAGTCACCATACGTCCTCGCACAATTGTATTGCAATTTTATTGACTATATTCCTTATGCTGAACATTACTTTGCTGTGACGTATTTATCTTATAGCTGGAAATATGTACCTGTTAATCTCTCACATCTATTTTATCCTACCCCTTACGCCCCTCCCCTCTGGCAGCCATCAGGTTTTTCTTTATAACAGAGATTGTTATTTCTGTTTTGTTTGTTCATTCGTTTTGCTTTTTAGATTCCATATATAAGTGAAATCATACATGGCTCGTCTTTCTCGGTCTCACCTCACTTAGCAAAATGCCCTCTAGATTCATCCATGTTGTTGAAAGTCACAAGATTCCAACAACACAGCTGAGTAATAATATGTGTGCATGTATATATATATACGCACACGTACAATATACCTTCTTGTTTATATGTTTGCACATCACCGGCACTTAGGTTGCTTCCGTATCTTGGCCCTTGTAAATGATGCTACAGAGAACATAGGAACGTATACTTCTTTTTGAATTAGTGTTTTGTTTTCTTCAGATAAATGCTCAGAGATGGAATTGCCAAACTATGACAGTTTTATTTTTAATTTTTGAGAAACCTCCATGCTGTTTTCCATAGTGACGGTACCAATTTACATCCCCACCGATAGTATACAAGAGTTGCCATTTCTTCTCACCCTCACCAGCACTTGTTATTTGTGATCTTTTCGATAACAGCCATTCTGACAGGTATGAGGTGACACCTCATTTGCATTTCACTGATAATCGGTGATGTTGAGCATCTTTTCATGTGCCTGTTGGCCATCTGTGTGTTTTCCTTAGAAAAATGTCTATTCAAGTGGTCTGCCCATTTTTAACTGGATTATTTGTATTTTTTATATTGAGTTGTGAATATTTATATTTTGAAATTAACCCCTATTGGATATATCATTTGCAGACATCTCGTTCTGTTCAGTATATTGCCTTTTCCTTTTGTAGATGGTTTCCTTCACTGTGCAAAAGCTTTTTAGTTTGATATAGTCCCGTTTGTTTATTTTTGCTTTTTTTTCCCTTGCCTGAGGAGAAAGATTCAAAAAAATATTGCAAACACCAGTGTTGGAGAGCATCCTGCTTATGTTTTCTACTAGGAGTTTTATGGTTTTCAGTCTTACATTTAAGTCTCCAATCTGTTCAGAGTTTTATTTTTGATATGGTGTAAGAAAGTGGCCAGTTGCAGCCTTAGGCAAGTGGCTATCAGTTTTCCCAGCACTATTTATTGAAGGGATTCTGTTTTCCCCACTTAACAATCTGGGCTCTCAGATGGCACTTAGATTATAGTTTTCTGTATGTTACCTGATACTGTTTTCAAGAGTTTTATTCCTCTGTGTAGCAGTGGGCATTCAAAGAATTATGCTATTTAAAAATTAGAATTCCTAAAAGGTCCTGTTAGTTTGGTGAATTATGTATAGTAGTGATTCTCATGCTGCTGCTGCTGCTGCTGCTAAGTCGCTTCAGTTGTGTCCGACTCTGTGCGACCCCATAGACGGCAGCCCACCAGGCTCCCCTGTCCCTGGGATTCTCCAGGCAAGAACACTGGAGTAGATTGCCATTTCCTTCTCCAGTGCATGAAAGTGAAAAGTGAAAGTGAAGTGGCTCAGTCGTGTCCGACTCTTATCGACCCCATGGACTGCAGCCTACCAGGCTCCTCTGTCCATGGGATTTTCCAGGCAAGAGTACTGGAGTGGGGTGCCATCGCCTTCTCCAAGTGACCCTCATAGTCTCTGTTTTATTCCATGAGACGTTGTTTTTGATGCCTCAAATTTCACGTTCCAACAAACAGACGTTTATGTTAAAAAAAGATAAAAGTCATGGCTCATTCATTACTCATTGTGAACATGTTTCACCACTACAAAATTATCTTTGCATGCCTATGCCTTTGTGCAATTCTAATTCCTTTTTAAATTTGTACACTAACCTAGTTTTTCAGTTTACATGAGTTGGATCATTTTTAAAGCCCTGCGTTATCAAAATAAAAAGAGCTTAAATGCCTTAAGTGGATATTTTGAACTCATAATGATTTACTTATTTTCTAGTATCCAAGCAGTAAAATGTTTAATGATGATAAGAACAGCAATAATAATAATGATAAAAGAATGCCTAGATTCATTCACTCCATACAAAAACTGATATTGTAGTCAAATAAATATAATTGAATTAAAGGGTCTTGTTGTGAATAATATAAAATATATTTGTCAGTTACAGTAATACTATATAAAGTGTTATTTTGAAGGAGTATGAGAATTTTAAGAGTCTATTTGCTTTGTTTATATTTTAAAGCTGACTTTAAAACCATATGTGGAAATATTCCTGGATTCACCTTTGACATTCACACTGGAAAAGCTGTTGGTGAGTTTTTCTAGGTTATGTTTCTTTTAATACATATATGTAGCATGTTGTAAAAATTAGTTCAGTGTTTTTCAAGTTTAAAGTATCATAAAAGATAATACTCTGCATTTGGATTTGATATGGTTAGACAAGAAAGAAGTAGCATGTTTACAGATAACCAAGTGTTAGTAGTGGGATTAGTCCATCAGCCTGGAGTGGGTTGCCAGCCTGGTGATTGAGTTATGATGTAATAGTTATGTGACTACCTCAAGATTTCATACATATCAAGCTAAAGCTTTAGTTTTTCTCATTATGAATATTGTATTATCAATACATGATTCTAAGTAATCCACTTTATTTTATCAACCTTTATTGTCTGTTTTCATGAGTATATGCTTAAGTTCTCTATGTATTTTTACAGTATTTTTATCCCTATCTACTTATGAATTTGCAGAATTATTAATTATATAAATTTCTTTCTTCTGAATGTGCTTTCTCTTGCACAGTCTACTTTTCTTCCTCAAAGATTAAATGAACAATATAATTTTAAATGTCTGTTATCAATGCACAGATAACAAAGGACATAAAATTAGGAAAATACAGTTGGCTTTATCAAATGAATAATAGCAATTAGGTAAGCCTGACATGAAACTTAAGAGGAAGCTTGATTCCCTAGGAAATTCATTTGCTCTGTTGACACTAGTATCCCTTGGTATATTTGATCAACTACTTCCATTCTTTCATTACTGTTCAAAGGAAATAATATTTTGTAGTCTGTATGCTTTGTAAACCACAAAATCACTCGTACCAGTATAGGGTTGATTTTTGAGACTGAGTGTGTGTTTAGCATTATTCAGTGTTTTACGATACATACATTAAGCAGAACCATATATTTGATCAAATCTGTTCAATTGCAGACATTGATGAATGTAAAGAGATTCCAGGCATTTGTGCAAACGGTGTGTGCATTAACCAAATTGGCAGTTTCCGCTGTGAATGCCCCACGGGATTCAGCTACAATGACCTGCTGCTGGTCTGCGAAGGTAATCTGAGCAATAAGTGACCTTATCCAGGAAAGTTCGGCAGACATAACTGGTTTTTAGAAGTTTTCTGACTTACTGTTTCTACTACAGCATTTAGGAGTTGATCACCAAATTGATTAAGTGTATGTCATACTGATGCCATAATGAAGTTTGAAAAATGGAATTGTTGTTCTTGCAGATATCGATGAGTGCAGCAATGGCGACAACCTGTGCCAGCGAAATGCAGACTGCATCAACAGCCCAGGCAGCTACCGGTGCGAGTGCGCTGCAGGTTTCAAACTTTCACCCAACGGAGCCTGCGTAGGTAAGAGGAGAATGGCTCATTCTTTGACACTGAACACCATTGTAGGCCTCTGTTGTAGCTCAGATGGTAAAGAATCCGCCTGCAATGCAGGAGACCTGGGTTCAGTCTCTAGATAGGGAGGATCCCTTGGAGGAGGGCATGGCAACCAACTCCAGTATTCTTGCCTGGAGAATTCCATGGACAGAGGAGCCTGGAGGGCTACAGTCCATGAAATTGCAAAGAATCAGACACAACTGAGTGACCAACACTTTCACTACTTTCACCACATTCTGTATACTTAGTTCCTGCACTAAAAAACTGCCTATGCTCTCCTATCAAAAAAAAACTATTTTCAAGTATAATTTTGAGGAGATTTTCCAAGTAAATCTATTCATTCATGTTGAATCTATTTCACGATATCTTTTAGATTCTTTTTTTAGGAAAAGAAGTCTCTCAATGGATTTTTCCTAGAATTGAAACTAAAAATGATGTCCTTGAGATATACCAATCAACATGTAAAAAGATTGCATGATTTAATTTTTTTTTAAAAAAGAGGCTTGTGTACTTTAAAGCCTTGCCTTATTTTTATTCAACTCTTGTTATGGTTCGTTTTCAGCCTATCTGTAGTAATTACTAGCAGGCTATAGAAAAAATGCCTGTGGGAAAAAATGAAGGAATCTTAATAAAGATCAGACACGTGTAACATGTGTTTTATTTTTTTTGTGTTAGATCGCAACGAGTGTTTAGAAATTCCTAATGTTTGCAGTCATGGCCTATGTGTGGATTTACAAGGAAGTTACCAGTGCATCTGCCACAATGGCTTTAAGGCTTCTCAGGACCAGACGATGTGCATGGGTAAGAAGGGAAACATTATTTCTAGGGGGTATCGTGGAGCTGAGACTCCAGAAGAGATTACCGTTCGGTCACCCGCCACAAGGAACTACCCTGTCTCTGTCAGAAACAGTCTTAACGAAAAATGAGCTATGTGAAACTGTTTATGGTTTTAGTCAATGTAAAATTTGCAAGCAGGACACACCACAATATGTTCTTGGATTTAGTGGTAACAGCTTTCTTCCCCAGATGGCTTTCACATGCTTATTAACCTGAGCTTTCAGACAGCGTTACATGGAAATCGCCGTGGTACCAGCTCTCCATTTACCCCTCTTTGTTCCCACTCAAGGGGCTTCCCAGGTGGTGCTAGTGGTAAAGAACCCGCCTCTCAATGCAGGAGATATAAGAGATGCAGGTTTGATCCCTGGGTCAGGAAGATCCCCTGGAGGGAGGGTATGGCAACCAACTCCAGTGTTCTTGCCTGGAGAATCCCCATGGACAGAGGAGCCTGGCAGGCCACAGTCCATAGGGTAATAAAGAGGTGGGCATGACTCAAGAGACTTAGCACACAGGCACAGTTCCACTCAGAAAAGCCTTTTGGAATGCTAGAATGCAAGGGGAGCAGTAAGGGGGACAGTGTTGAAATGAACACATACACACACACATATGCTTCTTTCCCCCAAATCACTGAACATATGAGATATATCTGCTTGCCTGGCTGTTTCAACTCTTAAAACCAGGTTTTAGAAGCAAAGATGGTGAAACTTTGAAAAGCCCCAGTACAGTAGCTAATGTGATGGTTAGTTAAGCAATAATTGTGTTCAGTAAGTACTTGCTGAGCTGATGATTAATAAGATTTCAAAAGCAGAGGGGCTTTTGGAACTCAGCTTAACTTCGGAACTCACCTTGGAACTCAGCTTAACTCCTTAAACTGATGTCAGCCACTGGCTTATCTCCACTGAAGCACTCTGCACTTGCAGGAGGAAAATTATATTTAAAAGTTGACTATTTATAATTAGCACTTCTCAGTGTAGAACAAGCTGAAGTTGTGCATCTACTCTTTTGGTATTCAAGATACACTATCTTTTTGAATCATACAGACTTTAGTACAGCAGAACGGCAGAATTAGATTCCTTTGTGGCGTGGGGTCGGTCGTGAAGAGTCGGACACAACTGAACAACTTCACTTTCACTTTTCACTTTCATGCATTGGAGGAGGAAATGACAGCCCAATCCAGTGTTCTTGCCTGGAGAATCCCAGGGATGGGGGAGCCTGGTGGGCTGCGGTCTATGGGGTTGCACAGAGTTGGACACAACTGATGTGACTTAGCAGCAGCAGCAGCAGCAGCATGGTATATCTGTACATGAGCACCCCCTGGAGAATGTCTCCATTCTTCCAGTGCCTCCTAAGAGATCCCCTGCAGACATCTTCTGTGGTCGCAGGAAGAATTCTCTAGGGAACGCTTGTGCAAAGGACACACGGAGGATGTGGCCCTATTTGCATGAACTGTCTGAGATGGCTTGCTTATATGTTTCTCCTGGCTGCTCTCTCTGAGAAAGAGGATATGATTTGCTAAAAAAAAAAAAAAAAAA
>NW_011494807.1:8397750-8419618 GCF_000754665.1 Bison bison bison | reverse complement strand
GCTAAAAAAAAAAAAAAAATGTGTGTATATATATATATATATATATATGTGATATTTATGATTCAGAAATTCATAAGGAGAAAATCTGTCCTCAGTTTTAACAATTCACCCATAATGAAAATCAGCTAGACTCCTTGGTAATATCTCTCTTAAACAAAGCTTCTTTCTGAAGGAACAATAATACTCCCTTTTTTTTTCACAATGGAAGAGTTTTAGTAGCCTGGAATTCATAGTCTAGGGAGTCTCCTCCTTTATATGACTGTGACCTTTCTAAATATTAATTCCATATTTTTGAAGGCTAATAACATTGAGCTCTAATAGACTTCTTCAATTTAGAGTCTACCGATTCATAAAGTTTAGGAAGTTAAAGTTTACTTTGTTGTGCTGATCAAATTAAGATATGAAAATTTCTGGGGAAGCATTTATAATGCTTAATAGAACAAATTGTTCCAGTGTTTCAAAAGATTTATTTCCTCATAATTGACAAGCAAATTTATTCATTAAAAAAACTCACTAAGGAAATGTAGGTTAATCTCGCTTGCTTATTAGTCCAGTTCTTTTCTGAATCTTATATGTTGCTGTAAGTTATCAAGTGCCAATTTTTCTTAATAATTTTCTTTTTTTATTTTATTTTTAAACTTTACAATATTGTATTGGTTTTGCCAAATATCGAAATGAATCCACCACAGGTACCTTAGAGTTTTCTCTACCTCATACTTATTTTCCTTAAATAAATGTGGGTTCTTAGTATTGAATGAGAAAAATCTAAGTAAGCCAGTAGTTTAAAACAAAACCTAAAAGTTTAATAGGCTACATTTTTCTGGTTAAAAACTGAATTCCTTTGAGCCAATATTTCTTCGTAGATGTTGATGAGTGTGAGCGGCATCCATGTGGAAATGGAACTTGTAAAAACACCGTTGGATCCTATAACTGTCTCTGCTACCCAGGCTTCGCACTCACTCATAATAATGATTGCATGGGTAAGTACTCGGTCCTTTATTGCTTCTCTTTCATGTCTACAGAATATCCTAAACACAGAATAAAGGCAAAGAATGATAAATTTTTATTATTCAAATTGCAAGCATGTGCCATAAGACATGTAATATCATTGACTAACTTCTGGTTAACTGAAGTCACAGTATTGCCTCCAGTAATCCCAAATCACTGCAGATGGTGACTGTAGCCATGAAATTAAAAGACACTTACTCCTTGGAAGGAAAGTTATGACCAACCTAGATAGCATATTCAAAAGCAGAGACATTACTTTGCCAACAAAGGTCCGTCTAGTCAAGGCTATGGTTTTTCCAGTGGTCATGTATGGATGTGAGAGTTGGACTGTGAAGAAAGCTCAGTGCCGAAGAATTGATGCTTTTGAACTGTGGTGTTGGAGAAGACTCTTGAGAATCCCTTGGACTGCAAGGAGGTCCGACCAGTCCATCCTAAAGGAGATCAGTCCTGGGTATTCATTGGAAGGACTGATGCTAAAGCTGAAACTCCAATACTTTGGCCACCTCATGCGAAGAGTTGACTCAAGACCCTGATGCTGGGAGGGATTGGGGGCAGGAGGAGAAGGGGATGACAGAGGATGAGATGGCTGGATGGCATCACCGACTTGATGGACATGAGTTTGAGTAGACTCCGGAGTTGGTGATGGACAGGGAGGCCTGGCGTGCTGCGATTCATGGGGTCGCAAAGAGTCAGACACGACTGAGCAACTGAACTGAACTGAATCATGAGACAGTCTGCTGGGTTTAGTACTTACGTCAGTCAAATCGATTCAAGGGTGAAGGCCATGCAGATGATAGTAAACTATTGGGACTGATTTATGGTTTTGCGTTATTTTTACCACTTAGATGGTATCAAAGGCAGACCTCTTATGGTTTCAGGTTTATTACAAGTATTTCATATAATCCATTCTTGATTTATAGTCAAACACGGACAGTCTCCAACTTAGAAACATATTGTGTCTTGAAACTGTTTTCAATCAGCTCTTGAAGCCAGGGCTGCCTTTTCCCACAGGAAGAAAGCATGGTGACTATGTTTCTGAACCAGCCTCAGAAGCCTATTTAATCTCAGTGAAGGACTGTAAATTCTCAGTGGAAAATAAAACTGTCTTCTCTACATGGCACAGGATTTTAGTCTTTGCCTCTAACAGACAGAGATTGAAATAAAAATTGAAAGTGACTGGAGGAGGAGGAAGAGGATCCTGTAGTTGGTGGAGAAGTTAGTAAAAGATACAACGAAAAGCATTAATGAAATTTCATTTACCATGTGCCAGACTCTATAGTGCTTTCCTGGTGGCTCAGATGGTAAAGAATCCACCTGGAATGAAGAAGACCTTGGTTAGATCCCTGGGTTGGAAAGAGTCCCTGGAGGAGGGCATGGTGACCCACTCCAGTATTCTTGCCTGGAGAATCCCATGGACAGAGGAGCCTGGTGGGCTACAGTCCATGGGGAGGCAAAGAGTCAGAACAGGATTGAGTGACTAAGCACAGCACACAGACTCCATAGTGGTGCTTTCCAACACAACATCTATTAATTCACATAATCCCATGAGTTAATGGGAAAGTAACTCAGGCTTCCTGCTTTTATGGAACTATCACCAGTCAAACGCACCTCCTAATTTATTCCAATATATATTCCTTAATTTTCCTTGGTTTTCAAAATTCTTCAACTGTGAAAAATTCAGACCTGATGGAACATTTTATTCAACTACCACCTTGTTGTCTATAGCTTCTCAGACCCTTGATACAGCTGAGGAGAAGGAAAGATACAGATATGGCTCTGATTGAAGTATAATCTGTAAACGAACAAAAAATTACTCATCCTTAAGCTTAACCGAAAACCTAACAGTTAAGAACATGTTTTTTCAGATTCTGTTTTTTGTAAGCAAAACATGTCAGCAATTCTAGAGTGCTTTTTATAAAATTGATTTTTCTATATTTTATATGCTTTGTTATTTGTCCTTTGAATACAGTCAGCTTATCTCCAGATACAGTTCTCTACAAACTGGACAATCCAGTTAAATCCATGTGTCCTCTTATATCCAGGAAAAGAGGTATTTTTTGGTTGGAAAGAATGGAAAGCTTAAACCAACAGGAGAGGTCTATTGACATTATTAGTCACCTGATCCTTATGATATATGACATTTTTCTCTGTTGATGAGGGAGTGTAATGTAATGTCTACCAATAAATATGTTTTTAAGTTGCAACTTGTGATACAAAATATATGTGAGAGCTCTCTCTGAAAAGCTAACTCTTATTCACTTACAGACATAGATGAGTGCAGTTCCTTTTTTGGTCAGGTGTGTAGAAATGGACGGTGTTTTAATGAAGTTGGCTCCTTCAAGTGTTTATGTAATGAAGGTTATGAACTTACTCCAGATGGCAAGAACTGTATAGGTAAGTATCTAAACAACAAACAATAAAGTCTTTGTGTTGTTTTGTTTTGTAAAATAATGATGTGACTCCCCCCACCCTCAGCACCACCAACTTTGGGACTCATTTGCATTTCATTTGGTCATCTGAGGTACATGGACCAAGATAAGTTTCATGGGAAATTTTGGTAAAGGTACACACCAAAAATTTGGAATTGTATGCAGTGGTTTGATTGGGACAGAGCTCGAGGCTATCTGTGTCTCAATTAAAGTAGACAAAGGAAAATTAGCCTCTTGCCAAATGAGTAATCCTCAGGATGTCAAAAATCTCCGAGCGCATATTGCCCAAGAGTGACCTGGCAGATCAGAGGGCTTGAGTTGAATTCATGTTACTGTCATTTGGCAACAATGATGTCATCTGTAAGTCATTTTTTTTTCTTGTTTCTCTTTAAAGATACTAATGAGTGTGTTGCCCTGCCCGGCTCTTGTTCTCCTGGCACCTGTCAGAATTTGGAGGGGTCTTTCAGATGTATCTGTCCCCCAGGATATGAAGTAAAAAGCGAGAACTGCATCGGTAAGGCTGATGTTTGAGTCCGTGAACCGTTTAGGATAATGAGACCTGGTACTCACTCTGTGGATATATGTTAAATCTAAACCACTGTAAGCATGCTGACTGAGGGAGTTAAACGCCTAGCTGCCTACATCTGTTTTATTGAACCATCAGAAATGATTTGAAGGTGGAATGGTGGGAATAAAAAATTTGAGGATGTGGGATTTTTTCATTAACAGAAATCTTATACTAGTCAAAGAATTTTCAGTGCACTCTAATCTTTTTTCCAAATGTCAATAGAGACCTTCTACTGAATTTAAAGAGTGTCTACAAAAATTGTAATCTTTGGCAACCAATTTTAAAACAGCTATTAAAGGTGTCTAGAGTCCTAGAAATGTGAAGCAGAAAATCTTGACAATGCTGTTGAGACATTTTTTTTTCCTTGGGAAAGCCACATGTCAAAACAGAAAATATTAATCCATTTGTCATAACAGATGTTTCTCTGTGGAAACCCTCCCAGCATACAAGGAATCTTGTAACCACATCAAAAGTGAGTCCCAGAATTGCCTGGTGGGCATGATGAAGACTGACCTTTTTACAGTTACTTTATTTCACTTTTGTACAAATTATTTTTAACAGTCTTGTTGAAATTCAGAAGCACCAGCATCTTAGTGTGATTCTTCTAACATGAAATGATTGCTGAGAGTTTTTTGCCTTTGAATTACTCAGTTTCTTAAATTCTGTATAGCTCTTCTGTTCACATTTAAGGGACTTAGAACCTAAGGAAACAGTTTACATAGTAAATTAATTATTTTTCAGATCATATAATTACAAATAATGGATATCCTTAGTCATTCTAATTTGGTGTTTATATCTTTTCCCCATTTTTGTCTGATTAGTATAGTTCATTGTAAGATTTTCTAGTGTTTTTAATATTTAAAAATAATAATAACACTAGAAGCATCTTAACAAAAACTTTCTTGAAGAGTTTAAGATCTTTTCTTTCATCTTCTTTGTTTATACTTAATCTTCATCATCTCTGTGATCCATCTCTTTATGGAATAAGCATAAAAGTAGTGTGTGAGCCATTAGGAGAAAAATAAAAATACTTGTGCCTCTTTGTATCAGAAAGACTTGGCTACCTTTTATCTTGGTGAAAAAAACAATCTGTGATTCAATTAGATGTTTTTTAACCTCAGGAGTATTTTATTTTCTTTATTCACTGATAAACACCCACCACTATTTCGCATGTCTTAAAAACGTGTTTTCAATTAACTTACTTCACTGTAAGACTATTTCTTTCAGCCTAGAATCTCTTCTACCAGTTTTTCTAGATGAAATGCTTCCTACCACGAACTGTATGTGCGTGCACACACACACACACACACATCCATTCTGACATTCCATGGACATTACTATGGACATGCAGCGTCTTTTAGATGCTGGAAATACAAAAATGCAGCTTTTGCCAGTAAGTAGGTAACTTACTGCCTAAGAGAAAAGACAGATTTTGTAAACCACTCCATGTTGTAAAGCTGCCCTTACAATCCACTGGGACAGGCACTGCACTGGGGTCTGTTCAGGATGTAGGTCGCAGTAGGAGGCTGTGAACAATGATGGTGGTGGTGAAAGGAGAGCAGTCAGGAAGCCTAGCATAAGGATTGGCGACATTTGAGGTGTCCCTGAGTTTGATAAATTGACTAATCAAAAAGGGAAATGGAACAGAGAGGCAGCTTGAAAACAGAGGCAGAACAAATGTGGTAAGGGGCATCGGTGGCCAGCTCAGAAGATGGCTCTTAGTCCTGCAGGCGGCACAGAGAAGTGCAGGTTCTTTTAGAGAGCAAGTGATATGACTCACTCACTAAAATTCTGCCAGTATAAATTGAGAACGCAGTATGTGCCAGACCCTGAGCTAGACCCATGCTAAGGGTGCAGCAGTGATCTAGACAGACACATGATGTCCCCATGGGACTTATGTTCTGATGTGCCTGGAATCATGTAGTGTTCATTCATTTAGTTAAAAACCACCCATTAAAATAAGCACTTCCAGTGAAAAGGGGCCAGATATCACTGGTAAGGAATCCTTGTCTGTTTCAAGAGATCATTCTGGGGTAAGGTGGAAATGATAAAATTCTCCTCCCAACGTCTAAGCTCCCTGGTTCTGTAGGCACAGATTCTCAAATAGGTACATGTTTTAGAAAGCAGACCCTGGTGGCGGTATGGAGTGGGGAGAAGGAAGCGAAGCACGTCTCCCTAGTTGGGAGACGTGATAATCCAGGTGGCAAATGATGCTGAGTTTGAGTGTAAATGAGGAGGCCACATATTGCTTGATTATGAAAGTTGAACAATTAAGGAGAGGAAAGAATGTAACCCCAGCTCCCCAGTGTGGATTGCTGAGGGCGAGGGGCATCAGAGAAGAGGACCAGTGCTGAGGATGCGATGCCCCTGAGACATGGAAGTGGTCCTCTCAGGCCTGCAGGCAGACATGCAGACACCTCCTAGGAGTCAAGTCCAGAGAACTGGAGACCGACTTAAAAGTCTGGGTCATATGGATCATTGAAACTGGATATAACCTTTGACTTTTGAAGCAGTAACAGTTTATTTTAAACATATTTAATTATATAGACAATGTAATATATTGTTTCACATTGAATATCCAATGGCTAGTGAACTGTACAATGTGGACAAATTATTTTCAGATATTAAGCAGTGTATTGAATTGATTAAATCAATATATTATCTTGCTGATCTGCAGATATAAATGAGTGTGATGAAGATCCCAACATCTGTCTTTTTGGTTCCTGCACCAATACTCCTGGGGGCTTCCAGTGCATCTGTCCCCCTGGGTTTGTATTGTCTGATAATGGACGGAGGTGCTTCGGTAAGTTTTGAAATGATTTCTCTGTCATCATCAGCCCTCAAACTTCAGAGCTAGGCAGGAAGCCATGATGCAGTGCTTGTCACTAAAAATATATGTCTCTGGCAGACGTGTCATCTGTAAGTTTAAAACATAAGGTCCCGAGTGTATATGCACTGGACAGTTTTTAAGGTGCTTCAAATTATTCTCTCTGTTTCTACATTTTTTAAAAAATTCCATACTAAAAGAAAAATGGTGGTCTTATTTCATCATTTTCATTTTGTTGTTGGCATAGATTTTCTGTACATTGGTGATGAGTTGCTTCCGATATGACATAACTTACTGAAAGCTACCTAGGTTTATTTTGTTAGGCTATAATGTAACAGTGAGTAAAGAAGACATGGAAATCATTTTAATATTGAGCATAATTTCTCAAATTTCTGAAGCACATTATTAAGATACATAATTAAATGCAGTTTTATAGAGTGGTCAACTTAAACTGGCAAATGGTATCAGCAATTAAGAATTTCCAGGCCTATCTTTTAACTGCGAATATAATCTGCATCACATGTTCAACCCATGAGAAATGTTCTATCAGTAACAAAATTATGTGTAAATTACTCCATCTTTTTAAATGACCAGTAAGGAGGTCTGTGATGTTTGCTTTCTTGATTAGATACTCGCCAGAGCTTCTGTTTCACAAACTTTGAAAATGGAAAGTGTTCTGTACCCAAGGCTTTCAACACCACAAAGGCAAAATGCTGCTGCAGTAAGATGCCAGGAGAGGGCTGGGGGGACCCCTGTGAGCTGTGTCCCAAAGATGATGAAGGTAAGAGTAGTGAAATAAAAAAGCCACTTTCTACTAGTTTTGAACTGTCTTAGCAGAACTCAAGTGGGACCCTGTAACTTATGAATGTTTTGAAGATAAAAACATCCCCTCATTTACAGACCTTCATGGTTCAATGATCTCCATAGTCAGGAACTTCGTTCAGCTTTCATATTCAGAATGTGTAAATGCAGGATGTTACCCCATTATTTCATTGCTTCCCCCAACGTTAGTATTACTTGCTTTGAAAGGAATGAATTTGAAGGGTGAAGGGCAGTAGATCCAAGGAGGGGGTGAAAATTACATGCCAGCTTGCGCAGGAGTCCCACATGGGTATTGTATCACAGGCTGGGGCTCCCAGAATCTTAAAGCAAATTCTGGGAGGCTGAGTCAGCACAGTAGGCATTTGCAAGAAGAGACGACGAGCCTCACGGATTTTATTAGCATAGCTGAACAGTACAATTGTTCCCAGCAGGCTCGGAACTGGCCTGGTCTCTAGGTCAGAGGTGGCTTCTGTGTGTAATGGGCAGAGAATGCTCTGTTAGTTGCTCAGTCATGTCCGACTCTTTGCGACTCTGTAGACTGTATTC
Source organism: Bison bison bison (assembly GCF_000754665.1). Taxonomy (NCBI): domain Eukaryota; kingdom Metazoa; phylum Chordata; class Mammalia; order Artiodactyla; family Bovidae; genus Bison; species Bison bison. The sequence continues at coordinate 8,411,418 of NW_011494807.1, read as the reverse complement.
CACCAGGCTCTTCTGTCCATGGAATTCTCCAGGCAAGAATACTGGAGTGAATGTGGCTCTTTGGCTGCCCAGAATTAAATGAGCAAGCAGACAGAATCAGACACCCTGAGTGGTACCCATAGGTGGCCACCCCAAGCTCAGGTGACCTTCTCTAAATATGCTCAGTGGTGCTTTTGAAGTAAATTACAAAAATAAAGACTCTTACTAAAAATAGCTTTGTAGAGGAAAAATAAGTCTAATTTTATGTATATCATTAATCAGTTCTTAAGTTTTCTGATGTTTGTGACTCTTTGATAATCGGGAATTTGTCTTTTTCTCTGCAGTGGCATTCCAGGATTTGTGTCCCTATGGCCACGGAACTGTTCCTAGTCTTCATGATACCCGTGAAGGTGTGGTTTAATATATTTTATTTTCGTAGTCTCATGTAAATACAATATTGTACATTTGTTTTATAATCATGCTGTTTTTACTGTATAACATATATTGTATTGCATTTAATGCACATATATGATATTTATTGTATATCATATGCACTACATCATAAGACTATGTTGCAGCATATGAAATACATGTTTCTCTGATGAAAGAAATGCTCATATGTTTTAACACTTTTAAGCCTCTTTTGAATAGATACATGCAGTTTTGGCATATCTTTTTATATAAGAAAGTTCATGGATGATTTTGTATTTTAGATGTTAATGAATGTCTTGAGAGCCCAGGAATTTGTTCAAACGGTCAGTGTATCAACACAGATGGGTCTTTTCGCTGTGAATGTCCAATGGGTTACAACCTTGATTACACTGGAGTGCGCTGTGTGGGTAAGTGCTGAGTTAGTGCCACATTTCACACTTGTAAGGTTTTTTTCTTTCTTATATTCAGCAAAAGGTCTCTCAGGCACTCTGGGAGGCAGTGGGGTTTACAAAGCCAAGATAAGTAGCCATAACTGCTTTTTCTTCTCCCATTCTACATTTTCCAGCAACATGGGTTTATTTGAAGATGGAGCGAGTTGCCCAATCTCTGCCTTCAACCAGATATACAAACTCTGATGTGTCTAGAGCTTTACAGCTGCCAAAACCACTAACTGGGAAAGAGGTCTATTTTACTTTATGACTTTCCACTTCTGCTCTTGTAGCAGAAGATCACATACCTCCCTGGCTTTGTGATTTTTTTTCTTTTTTTAGGGCAAGCACAGCTGTCTGAAAGTTCAGAGCATTTCACACTTGACCCTCGGGGTTCTCTGCCCTGCGTAAAGGCTGGCCAGCCATGACCAAGGGCGGGGGGTGCAAGAGTCATGTGTGCCCTGCACAGATCTGGGACACGTGTGAGGGCCAGATGGATTTTCGTGGGCATATTTTTATTAAACTAAGCCCTCCACAGTTTGTGTCACTTTCTTATCCTTTTTCAGATACTGATGAATGTTCAATTGGCAACCCATGTGGAAATGGGACGTGCACCAACGTTATTGGGAGTTTCGAATGCAACTGCAATGAGGGCTTTGAGCCAGGGCCCATGATGAATTGTGAAGGCAAGTGATACTTTACTATTATTTCTTCTTGATATAGAAAGAGTTTTTAATGCCTCAGCTTTTTTTTTATATTGTTCTTATGTTCTACTGATGATTATATTCATCACAAACATATGTTCCTTTACCACAATGAGCATAGTTACAAAAGCTACTCTGTAGCCCTTGTCTGATAATTCAGCATCTCCACCCTCTCAGAATTGGCATCTATTGCTTATTTTTTCCCTTGAGATTAGGTCACATTTTCCTGGTTCCTCAGTCTGTTGGTTAATTTTGGATTATGTGCTGGGTATTGTGACTGATACCTTCAGGAATCAGTTACATTATTTCAGAGAATATTGATGCCCTTGTTTTAGCAGGCAGTTAATTTACATAAAGTGGACTGTCAGGCCTGTGGAAGACAGTGGGTCACGTTTAAATTCTTCTCTTTAAAGCTTAGTGGCCAGCTTCTTTGATTTTGGCCCACACATGGCATGGTTAAGTCAGCAACTTCTGCTGAGTTTATGCAAAAAAATGAAAAAGGTATTTCTCCCCCTCTGGCCCTCTCATTTCTGGGATTCCTCCACACTTTTCAGCAGCCTTGGTTGCCCCAAGGTTCCCTCCCCTGATTTCTCGGGACAGAAGCTCAGAGAGTTCCTATTGGAGATTTAGCTGCCAGATGCTACTGTGCCAGGACTGATATGATCCACAGGGGAAAAAAAACAAAACAAAAAACTGAGCACCTCTACTTTGCCAGGTGTTTACTGAGTTTTAATGCACTGCTAGAAACCACTTCAGGTGTTGTTTTTATATTTATTTCAGATAAATACAAAATACAAAATACCTCCTTTCTCTGTTGCATAAGAAGATTACATGTTAAGAGCCAGAAGACCAAAAGTATGACTTCAGAATACTCAACGATAGCCTGTTCGTGAATTTGTCTTATTTTTCTGTTTTTCGTATTTCAGAGTTTATAGTTGTTATTTGTTGGAGAATGAGTTAGGTGCCCAGTTCTCCTTACCAGAAATGGAAGTTCTGTTATCCTATTACTTTCTGTGTGACTGCCAAATAAATACATCAGTGTTTATTTAAGCGAGTAATTAGAACTCTAGGCTGAGCGCATGCCTGTCTGTTTCCTTGATCAGATATCAATGAGTGTGCCCAGAACCCACTGCTGTGTGCTTTCCGCTGCATGAACACCTTCGGGTCCTATGAATGCACATGCCCAATTGGCTATGCCCTCAGGGAAGACCAGAAGATGTGCAAAGGTAAGGCCCCAGACCAGGAAGGATCAGCTCATTATTTGTGATGCCAGAAATATATTTTAATGATTTTGTAGCTCTCAGCTGTCTTCTTGTAGAGCTGTGCAGAAATATATTCTTTACAGCATTGCTGGTAGATTTCCGTATCTAGATAACAAGATACTTGATAATCTGTCCAGTCAAGTCAAAAATAAAGATGTCACATTCTCGAGCTCTTACTAAAGCAAAGATAGCCCTTCCCTAAACTTCTTATCTTGAGGACCAGTGCTGAAATTTTTATAACTCTAGAATATAGCCAACAGTTGAGACTGGGCTCCTCCTTTCTCTGTGGCATAAGAAGATTACATGTTAAAAGCCAGAAGACCAAAAGTATGACTTCAAAATACTCATGCATGATATAGCCTGTTCATGAATTTGTCTTATTCTTCTGTTTCTCCTATTGCACATATTCTCTAGACCTGGATGAATGTGCTGAAGGGCTGCATGACTGTGAATCGAGGGGCATGATGTGCAAGAATCTGATTGGCACCTTCATGTGTATCTGCCCGCCTGGGATGGCCCGCAGGCCTGACGGAGAAGGCTGTGTGGGTAAGGCTGTACAGGACGGTGGCTGCTTGCTTAACACTCCTACCCCCAGTCAGAAACATATGAACTTCAGTTATCACAGTGGAAAATACGGTGTATTGTTTTCTGTGCAAATAGCCAAAGAGATCAAAAACTACAAGAATCTGTTCAGTTCCTAATACAATATATGCAGAAGGTAAAACATTATTAATCTTTTCTATCATTAATTGATTTCTGTAGCAACTTGGAAAATCTTATGCTCAACATGAGAAATTTTCCAACATTTGTGTGCATTGTCAGGAAAAATTTTTTAAAAAGAAAGAAAATAAATGTAAGATTTGTAGCAATCAGATCTTTTTAGATGCATTTCTGTTATGCACTTTGAATTCAAAGGAGACAACTGAAACACTAATCAAAATAAAGATAACAGCATTAGGATAGGATTAGATCAAAAAGACGGACTTAGACTTAAACCCTCATATTCTAGAAACAAGGAACACTACAATTTTTTAAATCCATAAATTAGTTTAATACTTTTGTATATACTTTAAAATGTATGCAGAAAGTTTCCTAAAAGAAAAAAATACCTTTAACAAGAAAAAACATAGTGTCAGAACACTAGGAGCAAAGTGAGAATTCTTAAAGCTTCCCAGGGAGCAAAACCAGATTTCCTACAAGTGGCAATTAACAGTGGGTAAAATAAAACAGTGGATCAGCAATGTTTTCAGGGCATTCTAAGGGAAAATAATTTTCAACTAAAACTTTATATTCAATCTAGTGATAAAACAAAAATATCACATTGTCAGAAATGCGTTTTAGAATACTTATCACCCACATACCCTCTTTATCTTATTCCAAACTGTATCCTCCAATATATTTTTTAAAGTTAATTCAAGAGGAAGCAATGATAAGCCAAGAAACCAGTAACCCTGATTATATGGTTTAAATAAATGCTGGTGTTTCATAAAAGAAATACAACAAACCAAAATTTCTAGACCGTGTCAGCATGGCAGGTAGCACAAGGAGAGAGAAGAAAGGAGTAAACTCATGCCAAGGGTACTTACTATGGCCAGAAGCTATTGAAACAGATACTTCTTGATTTAATAGAAAACTGTTCATTAACAGTGTGTTGAAGTTGTCTCATGGCTACCACTGGAAGAATAGAAGATTACAACTTCTAGACATGAGTTGGGGATGACAGTAGCACAGAGAAAAAATTAGACTAAACTAAGAAAACGAAGATCATGGCATCCGGTCCCATCACTTCATGGGAAATAGATGGGGAAACAGTGGAAACAGTGGAAACAGTGTCAGACTTTATTTTTTGGGGCTCCAGAATCACTGCAGATGGTGACTGCAGCCATGAAATTAAAAGACGCTTACTCCTTGGAAGGAAAGTTATGACCAACCTAGACAGCATATTCAAAAGCAGAGACATTACTTTGCCAACAAAGGTCCATCTAGTCAAGGCTATGGTTTTTCCTGTGGTCATGTATGGATGTGAGAGTTGGACTGTGAAGAAGGCTGAGCGCCAAAGAATTGATGCTTTTGAACTGTGGTGTTGGAGAAGACTCTTGAGAGTCCCTTGGACTGCAAGGAGATCCAATCAGTCCATTCTGAAGGAGATCAGCCCTGGGATTTCTTTGGAAGGAATGATGCTAAAGCTGAAACTCCAGTACTTTGGCCACCTCATGTGAAGAGTTGACTCATTGGAAAAGACTGATGCTGGGAGGGATTGAGGGCAGGAGGAGAAGGGGATGACGGAGGATGAGATGGCTGGATGGTATCACTGACTCGATGGACGTGAGTCTGAGTGAACTCCGGGAGTTGGTGATGGACAGGGAGGCCTGGCGTGCTGCGATTTATGGGGTCGCAAAGAGTTGGACACGACTGAGCGACTGAACTGAACTGAAGAAATATTAAGAGAAGGGGACAAGTAGCCTGCTAAATATTAAACAGTATAAAGTGACAAGACTCCAAACATATCAGTAATCACCATAGATAGAAACAGTTTAAATTTCTGGTTAAAAGGCAAATGTACTTTTAAATATTCTTTTAAAAGTGCAGCTTGGTACTTTTTACAAGACATGTACCAAATCAAAATGTAAGATAGATGGAAGATAAAGGGGTGGAACAAGATATCCAAGGCAAATGTTGATGAAAAGCAAGTGCATGCAAAATAAATATTAATAAATTAAAGATTAAAAAGCATAAAGATGAAAGGAGAAATTCATCAAAGGGATTTGTCATGAGCTCTCATCGGAGAGGGCAATGACAGCCCACTCCAGTACTCTTACCTGGAAAATCCCATGGATGGAGGAGCCTGGTGGGCTGCAGTCCATGGGGTCACAAAGAGTCAGACACGACTGAGCGACTTCACTTTCACTTTTCACTTTCATACATTGGAGAAGGAAATGGCAATCCACTCCAGTGTTCTTGCCTGGAGAATCCCAGGGACGGCGGGGCCTGGTGGGCTGCCGTCTATGGGGTCACACGGAGTTGGACATGACTGAAGTGACTTAACAGCTCATGCCTCTGACAACATTGATTTGAAACATGCCTCAAACAAAATTTACAAAATGTCAAATTAATGCAAGTAAAGATGTGGGAATTTGAATGTAACAGTTTTGTTCTGATATATTTATTTGTCAGAAACCAAAAGAGCAGTACTATCTAAATTCCTTCTTCTCTAGCTGCCCTAACCCCCTGCATGGCTCCTGTGATTTTCACTCAAGTCAGTGGAGGAGCTTGTCCTTTATCCCTGGCCTGAGTGCCCTTCACCCTGCTCTCCACCTCTCCCTCACATCTGCCACTGCTCAGCCCTCAGCCTCTCTCTCATGTCACATGAATTGGTATCTTCTTTCCCAAAGTTCTTTCTCCCCGTCAGTAATCCTTTATGGTGCCACTTTTCCAATTATCCATCAAGCATCACCTCTTCCCTGAAAAGTGGAAGAGAGAAAGAGAAAAGCAGCTGAGGGTGGGGGGGAACACTTTGTTAACCTAGAGCCTATCTTGGAAGGATGTAAGTAAGTAAAATAGCTCAGTCGTGTTCGACTCTTTGCGACCCCATGGACTGTAGCTTACCAGGCTCCTCTGTCCATGGGACTTCCCAGGCAAGAGGATGAGGTAAATTTAAATATGATAAATTTAAATGTAATATTTTTAATATAATACTATAAATTTAAATATAAATTAGTATTCTATCATATTAGCATTTTGATGAAGAAGGTTTAAGCAAGATATAAACCATTGGAAGATAAATGTTTGTAAATGATAAACTTTACAGTCTATTCATGACTCATATTATTTGTTTTTCTAAAGATGAAAATGAATGCAGGACCAAACCAGGAATCTGTGAAAACGGGCGTTGTGTTAACACTATTGGGAGCTATAGATGTGAGTGTAATGAAGGCTTTCAGTCCAGCTCTTCTGGCACTGAGTGCCTTGGTAAGTTGATAAACAGAGTATATTTTACTTGGTGAATAAAGCATGTGTTTTGTGATGTAATCACAGAAGAGTTCTATATATATATCCTTGTCTGCAAAATAGATCCCCCAATCTGAGTAATCCATGTACCTCTTCCTGAAGATAGACATCTATTAAAATGATGTATTTATACACGTGTGTGTAGTACATACATCCATGCTTAATGTAAATAACCATCTTAAGTAGTCTTTCCAAAATTAAGATTAATTAAGCACTACGGAAAATGTGACTCTAGTAAAACTTACATCAGGAAATGATTTAATTCCAAAAGAAAATATTTGCTATGTGAGGTAAGTTTTGCTATATTAATGATATTAAAGAAAATGCCACATTTCAAAAATGCAGTGAGAGTTAATTTTTATGTTATGATACAGAAAAGTGTTTTACAAAACATTTTCTTGTGGAAAATATAAGTCTCAGGCATTTTAATGATAAAATGCATATATCATAAACCGTTTAGTTAATTATGAGCAGGTGTAAAAGTATGAAGTAGTCAAATTTAAGGCAAACAGATAAATAGCACTCCTCACGGGCTTTGATGCAAAAACAGCACATTTCAACTACATCAGATTGTTCTCAGAATGATGTCATCTGCTTCAAATCCTAGGAAATTATTAGTCATGAAAACATATTTTGTTTATTATTATCTTCAATCTAGATCTTCATTAGGAAATAGAAAAGCTGACCTACATAGAAAGCGTACTTTTCTGTCCATATTACTAACAGTTCATTAGGATGGTTCTTAAAACCCCATTAAAGATCTCTTTGCCAGCTTATATCAGTGAAATCCCTTTATTTATAATAATTTAAAAAACTACTTAATCCAATGTTTAAACAGTCTTTTAGATGTCTAAAATACAGGAGATTAGATTGAATACGTACCAAGATGATAACATAGTCCAGAATTTGCTTTTCAAAAACAAATCCTGTTCTCATTTGCTTACTTCAAGGGAAGTATTTTTCTTTGATTTTTCCTTTCAGTTGGATTCTATAGGAATGGCAGTTTACCGTCACTTAGCTGCTGAGAAAAAGAAGAAAAAACTCACCTCTGTTTCTTTAGTATCAGTTATTAAATTTAATAAACTGTTGCTAAAGAGCACTGTGAAATGAACCTCCAACAGAACTTTCTAATCATTGTCTTAAGCAATGTGACTCTTCACATAAAAGAATATTTAACCTTTCAAAAGGTATTGCTATGGAATTTCCCTGGTGGTCCAGTGGCTAAGACTCCTCCCTGCCAGTTGCAGGGGGCCCAGGTTCAATCCCTGGCTGAGGAACTAGATCCCACATGCCACAACTCAGAGTCCACATGTGGTAGCTAAAGATGCTGTATGCTACAACTAAGACCCAGCACCACCAAAATAAATGGATTTTTTTTTAAGTATTGTTATGAAGGAAAACATTGATTGTCCTTTTTAACGTGAAGACCCAGATAACGAAGTGTCAGTCCCTTGACACTTGTGCTTTTTAACTACATTGTCATTTCAGACAATCGCCAGGGCCTCTGCTTTGCAGAGGTGTTGCAGACCATGTGTCAGATGGCATCCAGCAGCCGTAACCTTGTCACAAAGTCAGAATGCTGCTGCGACGGGGGGCGAGGCTGGGGTCATCAGTGTGAGCTCTGCCCACTCCCTGGAACTGCACAGTACAAAAAGATATGTCCTCATGGCCCAGGCTATACCACTGACGGAAGAGGTAAGGAGTTGAGGAAATCCATGCATGTTATCAACACAGTGCATGTTAATTCACGTTAATTTGAAGGAAATAGGATAATGGCTAAAATATATGTGTATATGTGTGTGGTCGTATATGCTTTTCACTAATGCTTCCGCAGCTTTAAGAGGCATAATCTTCGTATCAAGTCTAAGAGATAGAATCTCTTAATTATTCCTATTTTAGCAGACAGAAACTGAAGCACGAAGCTTAAGTAACGATAAATAAACGTTCCCAAGATCACAGCCTTTTTAAAGGTTGGAACAAGGAATGGAATGTATCTGTCTGATCCCAGAGGCCATCTGCAACCCACAAGCTATGCGTGCTTCATTTAAGTAAAGGTCGCTTCTTTGTTTGTGCACAGGAACTCATTCTGTTTGCAGCTTATTTACAAACCAGCAGGACTCACACATGATTAATAGTTTCCAGGTTTTTTGGTACAACCAATATGCTAATGTCCTAAAAATAACATTTTCCTCTATTACTATACAGATTCTAGATCTTACGCTTGATTACATTGCTAATGAAACCCTTTCTTAGGATCTAATGCAACTGAATTTAAAGCCAATCCATGGAATACCATCACTAATTCCAAATTAGTGGAACTTCAGAAGGGTAGCTTTCTATTGATAGAGTCCCCCCAAAAAATTCATGCTTAGATTGCAGAACAAATAGACTCCAGAGGGGCTTTCAGCATAGCCTTCCTTATGTTTGTCTCTTCCTATCACTTCAGATTCTTTCCTTATTTCTTCCTTCTATGTTGCCACTCTGTTGAATGATGAAAAAGTACACCAGCACAGTTACGAACGTTGGATTTTGGTTATCTGTCAATTCCTTAATTTCTTTTAGTTTCTAACCGGTTTTATTCTTGCATCTATATTGACTTCTGTTTGGTTTTGCCTTGGGGTTTCTGGTGCACAGATATTGACGAATGTAAAGTCATGCCAAATCTCTGCACCAGTGGTCAGTGCATCAATACCATGGGCTCCTTCCGGTGTTTCTGTAAGGTTGGCTACACCACAGACATCAGCGGAACCTCGTGCGTAGGTAAGGAAAGACAAGGCATCTCTGCGTCTGAGTGGTCGTTAACTGCTGTTTTCTACAAGTCCTTTACTGTCAGTAGAATATCTTTATTATGGTGTTTGGATTGTACGTTTTGTTAAAGTGATGCTATTCCTTTCATTAGTGCGGTTCTTAATATCACTGGAGTTGTCCAAGGCCTTGTCTAGTAATGTGAGACATAGAACTATTAGATTTATCAGTCTGTAAAGTTAGGGAAACATTAAAATTATTTAAAAAAATATACTTTCAACATTTTACATTTAGTTTAAAATGTATAGAGGCACGGTTGTTTTGTCATTTTTTAATGAAAGACCAGGACTTTTGATTGTGAAAGTATGTTTTTGCATATGGAGAGAATGCTTTTTGCTTGTTTCTCGTTGTAGTTATTTTTGCATAAAATATACCAATTAAGCATCATCATCTAAAATTTCCAGTTGCAAAGCAATCTCAATACAGAAAACCTTCTACACTTTTACAATCTCTTTTTCTAATTTATTTTACTGTCTCATCCAAGGAAGGGGTGGTAGCTTGCTGCTATTGAGTCTTTCCAAAATATTTAGTTTTCATTAAAGAAAAAAAATCTTTTCTCCTTCATAGTTCATCAGCTTAATATCAACTTGTTTTGATAACAAGCACATCTGGCATGAAAAGGTTAAGAAGAACCAACCTAAATCTTAGTAAGCATTCAACTCACTTGTTTGGGCAAGATAGTAATAGAAACTAGGCTATCAGTCATGAGCTTTTAACATTCTTTGGGCATCAATCAATGTCTTTTATAGGGGAAGTAGAGATGGTTTGCTGTCAGAGTCCTAGCAGAAAAAAGGTGGCATATTGAAATGAGGACAGTTTAAGGAGACTTGTTTTTTTTAACAAAAGGACAGTGTATAAAGGTGTAAGCAGAAAATGCTAGGACTAGTGCTGAGTTCTGGGGCTGTTCCACCTCTGGGCCAAAGATAAGAGGGAAGGATTACTGAAACCTAGAAGATGGAGAAAATTGTTCCAGAGGCCTGCCTTTAGAGCACCCGTGACCTCTGACCCCATGACTCAGTCAGCCTCAGCCCATCTTGTGAGAAGGGAATCAGAGAACTAAAGGACCAGACTGAAGACAGAGGGCAGGAGGGCCTGCTAATGGTGTCCGTGTGCAGTTCAGCCTCCTGGGCCCGAGAACAGGGTGGACCAAGGTAAGGACTGCAGCTGGAAGGCCAAGTGGAAGGTCTCCCGCACAATCTGTGATGCCAAACAATTCCTGGGGAAGTGTCAGCTCAGAGACTGAGAACATCCACCACATCCGCACGTCAAAGAGAAGAAACTCTGACCCTCAGGTTTATGATTCTTAAACTGTAAACCGAAGTACACCAGTCTAAAAAATCTAGTGTCTTTTTTTGAACCCAGTTGTCTGGATATTTCAATATTTGCCCAAGAATCACCTGACAAAGTTAAACCGGTAAATTACTTTAGAGAAAATTGTTCTGTGCCTCATTTCTCTCTGGCTATTTTCCATTTTAAGTTGAAGAAGAAAACAATGAGTGAGAATATGGAGGGAGGAAAGAGACTGGTCGTTCCTTCTAACCAGTAATTTAATCCTCACATCACTTTTACTCAGATCTCGACGAATGTTCGCAGTCCCCAAAACCGTGCAACTTCATCTGCAAGAACACAGAGGGGAGTTACCAGTGCTCGTGTCCCCGGGGCTATGTCCTGCAGGAGGACGGGAAGACCTGCAAAGGTGATGAAGAGTCTATATGTGTGACCCTCTCCTTTTTTTCAGATTCAGAATCAGCTTATTGGGGATCAGGCCATGTGCCTCACTTTTTACTGTGGCTCCCCTTGTGACTCAGATGGTAAAGAATCTGCCTGCAATACAGAAGACCCGGGTTTGATCCCTGGGACAGGGAAAATCCCTTGAAGAAGGGAAAGGCTACCCACTCCAGTGTTTTGACCTGGAGAATTCCATGGACTATATAGTCCATAGGGTCGCAAAGCGTCAGACACAACTGAGCAATTTTCACTTTCACTTAATAGGATTAAGTAGCCAGCCATGTACTCAATGGTGCATCAAATACAAGTATTTTAACCTTTGAATACTAGCTTTGAAAACAGCTCATGAACATCACTATAATTCATCCTTTCAGCTTTTTGTTTTAAAAAAATTTTTGTTATATATCACCTTAGCCGTCTTGTCTTAGTAGCTCATAGTATTTACGCTGCTTAAGTATGTGGAAAAAAAACCTCCTTGCCTTATGCATATGGAAATCTATAAAGCTTCCAACAAAAATCTAGACAAAATACTCCTGGTAGAACATGCACACCTCTCTGTGGCTTCATGAGAAGGGAAGCACAGCCAGATAACTCTGCTCGGATTTTCACTGGCTTGTCTTTCATTGCAGACCTTGATGAATGTCAAACCAAACAGCACAATTGCCAGTTCCTGTGTGTCAACACTCTGGGAGGTTTTACCTGTAAATGTCCACCTGGTTTCACACAGCATCACACTGCTTGTATTGGTAAGACAAAACTGCAAAAGGGAAGTTCTGCACACTACTAGTAGAAGCCTAAAACTGTAGTTAAAAATGGTAGTACGTACATTAAAATCAGTCCCTCATAATTAGTGGTTTTAAAATGTGGTTAATAATTTATTTTTTCACAAGAGCAATATCCAAGCATAGTAGTCCTGTGTAGGCCAAGCACATGCACAGTAGATGTATTCCAAGCAGCGCCTTTATATTGCATTCTAAATATAATGTGTGCTCAGATAAAATATGAGGAAAAGGCTCACTATAATTTAAAGCATGCTAATGAACATGTTGGGATTTTTTAATGTCAGAAGACACACAGGTCTTAACCTTAACTTTCAGTCTGTGCTATCGAAAAACCATGTCCTCATTTGATCCAAAATATGCTCTGATTTTCAATCTCTTGAAATACACTTCTTTCTGACCATTTTTGTCTTTAATATGACCATGAATAGTGGCATACTTTTCTGTAAACTCTGTTTTCACATTGTGAAACTTAGGCTTTCATACCTTACTTTTTACTTCATGTAGTAAAATTTGAATCCTATAATAATTAGAAAGCCAGACACTCTTTCCCTTTTGTCCTCTGCTAGACAACAATGAATGTGGGTCCCAGCCTTCACTTTGTGGAGCAAAGGGAATCTGTCAAAACACCCCTGGAAGTTTCAGCTGCGAATGCCAAAGAGGGTTCTCTCTTGATGCTACTGGACTGAACTGTGAAGGTGAGTTTATTTATTTAAATATTCTTATTCTAATACAGCAAACTGTTTTAATGTCTAAGCCACTCAGTGAGAAATTGAGATCATCTCAAACAACAAAGATTAACAAAGTAAAACCCAGAAGTTGATTTTTTTTTGTTTATAAATGTTCATATATCATTTTGGAGACAGAGGAAAACCTTAATGTGATGAAACAAAAATTCTGTGAGTACACATGGGCTTCTGAAATAACTGTTTACCTAGTTACTGATCTAAAAAAAGAATTTAACTGAAAGCTCAACTCCAGAAAAATAAACGACCCAATCAAAAAATGGGCCAAAGAACTAAATAGACATTTCTCCAAAAAAGACATACAGATGGCTAACAAACACATGAAAAGATGCTCAACATCACTCATTATCAGAGAAATGCAAATCAAAACCACTATGAGGTACCATTTCACACCAGTCAGAATGGCTGCGATCCAAAAGTCTACAAATAATAAATGCTGGAGAGGGTGTGGAGAAAAGGGAACCCTTTTACACTGTTGGTGGGAATGCAAACTAGTACAGCCACTATGGAGAACAGTGTGGAGATTCCTTAAAAAACTGGAAATAGAACTGCCTTATGATCCAGCAACCCCACTGCTGGGCATACACACTGAGGAAACCAGAAGGGAAAGAGACACGTGTACCCCAATGTTCATCGCAGCACTGTTTATAATAGCCAGGACATGGAAGCAACCTAGATGTCCATCAGCAGATGAATGGATAAGAAAGCTGTGGTACATATACACAATGGAGTATTACTCAGCCATTAAAAAGAATACATTTGAATCAGTTCTAATGAGGTGGATGAAACTGGAGCTG
>NW_011494807.1:8375429-8397650 GCF_000754665.1 Bison bison bison | reverse complement strand
TACAGTATACTAACACAGTATATATGGAATTTAGAAAGATGGTAACAATAACCCGGTGTACGAGACAGCAAAAGAGACACTGATGTATAGAACAGTCTTATGGACTCTGTGGGAGAGGGAGAGGGTGGGAAGATTTGGGAGAATGGCAATGAAACATGTAAAATATCATGTAGGAAACGAGTTGCCAGTCCAGGTTCGATGCATGATGCTGGATGCTTGGGGCTGGTGCACTGGGACGGCCCAGAGGGATGGTATGGGGAGGGAGGAGGGAGGAGGGTTCGGGATGGGGAACACATGTATACCTGTGGCGGATTCATTTTGATATTTGGCAAAACTAATACAATTATGTAAAGTTTAAAAATAAAATAAAATTAGAGAAAAAAAAAAAGAAAACGAATTCCTGTACCTAATTTAGCTGCAGTAGTATATGAGTAAACCAGAAAAAAGTCTGATGTCTGTTCCATGATACTTGAATGTAAAATGTATAAATGTTAAGTGTAAGACAAAGAACAAGTTGTAGGGAACTGGGCAGATGAACAGAAAGCGCTGGGGAAAACTGATGGTGGTTTTATTTGTCTGAGAGTCCCAGTTCCCTGTCTTTTCTATAAAGAGTGTTTCCTATAAAGTCTTCATCACAATAGATATTTCCTGTTAAATCCAAGGGAAAATTTAAGTGGGAATAAAATAAGAATTTTCCTGTGGCCAATAAAATACTGTTCTTCAGTATTTTGATTACAAGTTCTAGAATATGAGATAAATATACTACGATTGGTAGCTTTTACAAAATACTCATGCCAGAGGTTCTGAGAGCATGTACTTCCCCTTTATATTTTTATATACTAGTGCAATTTACATCTTTATTGATTTTAGTCACCCTTGAATTAATTATTCTTACGAATACATGATTTTGAACTCTAGAAATATATTTACAGGTTTTAATATAGTCTGAGAACTACAGGACTTTTACATGTATCTAATCTTCAACCAAAAAAAATTCAACTGAAAAATTTCTATTTTAATATTTTGTATTTGAAGTCATTGAGACTTTGAAAGTATTCTGAGCCTACAGCTGGTTGCCATGTGTGAGTTCAGCTTGTGACTATCTACATAAGATACAATTTATTAATTATCCATATAAAATTTGTTACACACATATCAGACATGCCAATTTCATTTCTCTTTTTATGGGTAAATTTCAAAGCCTCAGTTGTCATTCCAGAAGAGTATGCATGTATGAACAAAGAAATTATTCCATATGTGTCATAATACTATATCATGTCTAAAAATAATGTATTTAAATACTTTAAACTTGCATCTAATTAATCTCAAATAGTAATAAAATTTTTTGCATTCCCAACCATTATAATTCTTTAGGTATTTCTGTAATGCTTGTATTTTCCCGAAAATGAGAATTAACATGTCAATCACTTTTGAACTTACTGGAATATGTGATGCAAATATATTTATATCATTTACCAAATAAATCATACCATATGTAGTTAATCCATCCAAAATGCACAACATTTGTGGTTGCTATGGCTGATTTGCTGAAATTAAGATATTATTTAGAGCACTGACGTGGCATGGCTGGTGGATAGCATAAGAATGATGTGGTTTTTTATCTCAGAGCCATTCACTGTACCACCACTGACTTAATAACCATGTGACTTGGAAAAAATCACAGCCCCTCAGTGTGTCTTGTTTGTTTGTTCCTCTGATATAGTTACCCCGTGTTGTGTTTGGAGTACATTTAAGAATAATAGAAGAAAGGTGATGAAAATCTTGCCGGGCTTGTTTTTACAGATGTTGATGAATGTGATGGAAACCATAGGTGCCAGCATGGCTGCCAGAACATCCTGGGAGGCTACAGGTGTGGCTGCCCGCAAGGGTATATTCAGCATTACCAGTGGAATCAGTGTGTTGGTGAGCACGCGCTTGTTACATGGCATCTGCTTTTCTTGCCTTAAACTATCTTTTAGTAAAACAAATGAGCAATAAAGATGGTCATTTTCAGTGTAGCCTTTAAACCCTAGAACTTAAATAACCAGTACTTAGGACTGATGCATGGGAATCTATTAAGCTACTTTGTATACTTGTGTGTATTTGAAAATATACATAATGTACTTTAAAATGTTAAGTACCTAAAAGGTAACTCAGTTAGAGCTTTGATAATTTTAATTTTCTGCTAGCTGATAATTTTAAGTTCCTGAAGATGATGTCAAGACTCATATCATCTTCACTTGCTAAGGTCAAAGACTTTTTTTTTTAATCAGTAATTTAGTGACTTTAGATTTGGGGTTGAAGGGTTACCCATCTATCTGCTCATATAAATCTAACAGGAATCAGATCAAATTAATGAGCACCATTCGTCTGTGCTCTCCAGTCACATATTTAATGAAGGGGGTATAACGAATTTTAAGGTAGAAAAAGTAACTAGTTAGACCAAATTCTGTTGAAAACGCCAGACAAAAAAAGTGTTTGTAAAATAAAATCTGTAGACACTCAACTGTCTTTCTTGCACTGATAGAGTCATGGCAATTCTCTTAAGGAGAGTTTGATCGAAGAGAACATTACTCTCTACTTGAATAGCCAGCTGACTTAGCATATGCCTAATTTCTTGGCTCCATTGAATGCCCTTCCTAGACGGGCATCGTACACAGTGTGACAGTAGATGGGGCACAGCTTGAGCAGAAGGGGGAACAGTGGGCCTGCTGAGAAACAGCAGGTTGCTTCCTGTTTCTCTGTAGTGATTGAAATTACCCCACGTGTATTTCAAGTATTTTACTCTCAGGGAGCCACTAAGTGAATTAATTTGATTTTATCCGTGGTGATCTTCTCAAAAGAAATTTCTAATGACAGTTTAGTGAATTGAGAAAATCAAGACAAATTTCAGAGGTGGGAAAGCAACTCTGAAAGTTGGTGCAGCTCTGCTGTGGCTTTGTGCCAGGCCAAAGACAGATGCTTAGCCACACCAGGAACACACACTCATGGGGGAAATGCGAAAACCAGTGATGATCTGGAAGTTATGGATAGAGTTTGAAAGGATTATCAAAATGATGACTTAGGCTGTCGATCAAATGACTTTATAAGTTCAGTTTACTTCTTTTCTCTTCATAGAAAAAAAAATGTTGCAGAAGTTATTATGCCCCAATTTATTGATTCATAAACAGATAAAGTGTAGGGACACTCTTCAGAACATAGGAAATGGTACTTTTTTAGGTAACTATTATAAGAGTTCAAAATGATTTTTATTATATTGTGTTGTTCATAAAATGCGAGGCCCACCCCTCTATTCAGTTAATACCATGGACTTCTTGGTTACTTCTACAGAACTTAAAGCAGAAGAATGATCTGTAATACTTCACATGTATCAGTTTAAATAAAATTCTTGTTTTTAAAGTAATCATAAGTAGAAATTGGAATGTGCATGGAGGATCAACTCAATTTCTGAGTTTTTAAGTTTCCTGGAATTTCTGCCTGTAAGCATTTAAGTGTGAAAATAGACACACAGGTCTTCACTGAATATGGTCTGACTTAAAGTCAGGGCTGTGTGGTGTACCCAAGTCATTCTTGGTGGGATCCTTGGAGTAGTCACTTAAGCAAGGCAGTCACCCCAGAGCAATTCACACTTGGATCCAGCCAGAAGCCAGTGGGCCTTCTAATCAGCAGAGACCCCCATCGACAGAGGGATATGTGGTTTCAGAGATGAATTAAAAACTGAAGATACATAAGCAGATACCCCAACTGTAAGAATAAATGTTAGCTTGCTCTGCTAAAATGGGCACCTCTAAGCAGCAAGCCTCTGGATAAGCAAGACAAAGCAGGGATTTATTTTGAAAGATTAGAAATTTTTCTTTGCGGGGTTGAGCAATCCAGCTCATCACTAATAAAATCTAACTCTCTTGCAATTTTGAACTCACAGAACATTAGAACTATAACTCAAATATATTTCAGTAATAGAATCAAACAACCATCAGGAACTAATAAAAGCAACAAGTTAGCAAAATAGCAACATTATAACAAAATGCAAATCAAAAGGCCACAAATCATTTTTATCTGTCACTATGAGTATGAATATCTTGTTATTCATATGATTGAAGAAGGAATATCCCATGAAGTATCTCAGACAGATGTAACTGGGGTCCCCTTGTAAATGGGCACAAACAGTGCATCAGATAATTTAAGTAATAGTAAGTTATAACCCTGCAATGATGTTAATACTGCTGCCAGTGTAAGAAAAATGACAGCTTTTGAAGTGTTAGTACTGAAAACGTTTTAAATTCAAATGGATACTTTAAGAAGTGTTCAGCCAGGTACCACAGAACACATATAACATTCTGATACATAGATTGTACAGATTTAGGAACATTCCCATGTGTTCCTAAGTAATATGCAAGCATTATAATTATTCTAAATTGAAAATAAGATAATATTACTAACATTTGAATATGATTGCTAACTGCTAAGTCACTTCAGTCGTGTCCGACTCTGTGCGACCCCATAGACGGCAGCCCACCAGGCTCCCCCGTCCCTGGGATTCTCCAGGCAAGAACACTGCAGTGGGTTGCCATTTCCTTCTCCAATGCATGAAAGTGAAAAGTGAAAGTGAAGTCGCTCAGTCGTGTCCGACACTCAGCGATCCCATGGACTGCAGCCTACCAGGCTCCTTCATCCATGGGGTTTTCCAGGCAAGAGTACTGGAGTGGGGTGCCATTGCCTTCTCCTGAATATGATTACATCTTAATATATGAAGCTTTGGTTTACTTGGTGTTAGCAACCTCTAGTTCCTTGTATGTTCTTTTCAAAATAATTTGAACATGGTTTAGTGAGACTTGAGTCAGCTCAAAGTATGTTTCAAACCGGAACATATTTTCAAAGTCAGATTACCTACGCCTATAAAATTATGCTATGGCATACATTTATAGGATATAAATATGACATCTGTCATGGTGCCTCCAGAAGTTTTAACTATATAAAAATGTTCTTGTCAGTGGTATCTTTAAATGCAGTTTATTCAATTAATTGCCTTTCTTGGTAATTTTTCCACTTTAACACAATATCTAATACTATGCTCATGGCAGGATCATTTTGTTAGACTATAACCTAACTCACATTCTGTATCAGGAGAGAAACACCACATATAAAACTAGTGTCAGATTTAATTATAAAAGCAGATGAACCTTTGAGGCAGAATTCCAAGTCTTTGATATACAGAAATAAAATAGTAGTTATATTTATGTCATAAGTAGCAGGTTTGATCCCTGGTCTGGGAAGATCCCCTGGAGGAGGAAATGGCAGCCCACTCCAGTATTCTTGCTGGGAGAACCCCATGGACAGAGGAACCTGGCAGCTACAATCCATGGGGTTGCAAAGAGTTGGACACGACTTAGCAACTGAGCAACAACAGCAAGCTTACTTATTAAGAATTTATTCATATACTTTCTTCCTGTGAAATGAAGGCTGAGAATTTGTCCATATTAGGTAATCATATGGTAATTCATATCCAGTGATTAAGAATGCTGTATTTGGCAGTTTGGTTTAATTCCTAAACTGTACTCATGAGACAGAAATGTGCCTAATAATTTTGGCCTTTTCAACAACCTCTGTACCGTAGTTAATGAAGTATAATTTCCTGTGTGAGAGGCCTTTCCAGCGAGACTCCATGTGCATCCTCCATAATCTCCCTGAGCTACTGCAGATAAGCACTTGGCTCTAACTGCTGTGTCCCAAGGGCACACCTAATTGCAAATGGGCCTGTTTCCCCACGTGAGCTGAAACACGGACTTGTCATGTATTTGGTAAAAACACTACGCTGTAGTACAGTCACAAGAATCTGAAAGAATTCCATGGACCAGACATGACTGGTGCCCAGGGTGAAATTGGGATGATGATGAAGCCCACAGGGGTCAAGCTGCAGACTAGGTATCAACCAGACAGTTAAGAGCAAAATTGTCATCTCCAAAGTTAAAAGCACAGTCAAACTTTGATTTTGTAAAAATGATAAGAGTAGCTGAAAGTATTAACCTGAAATTATTTTACTGTCAGGCATTTATTGTGTAGCGTCAGTCATTAAAAGTAAAACCCATGTCAGCTGATGGCTTGGTGCAGACTCACATCAGAAGGCAAAGTATGTACATGATAGGTTCTCAAGTAGTTAAAAGTGTATGAGGTTCAATTAATGTTTATCTCAGTTATTTTCATTTAGGATATTTCGATTTTTTAATATACTTTTCTCTCCATGTATATAATGAATGCTTTGGAAATTGCTAGGAGAATGGATAAAAAATACAGATATAAATTGAGGCTTTTTAAAAATTGAAATATAATTCACATACCATAAAATTCAGCTTTTAAAATGTCCAGTTCAGTGGTTTTAAGTATATTCTTACAGCAGTGTACCACCATCAGCAACACAACATCTCCACCCCGAAAAGAAGCTCAATACCCCTTAGAAGTCATTCTCCATTTCTCCCTCCCCACAACTCCTGGCAACTACTCATCTACTTTCTGTCCTTGTGAGTCTGTCTGAGGCATAGACTTTTGAAGTAACCTTCTGAAAAGTAATTAGAAGAGTTACTCAGTAGTCAGACTGCAAATATCTGTGCCCAAAGGCTGCCAGAGTATTCAGGAAAACCTAGTACAAACAGAATATAAAAGCATAGGGAAGCTTTTGTTTAAGCCATAATTTTAGGGGAATCTGTCAGGTCTTGTTTTTGTTTTTTTTTAATATCATATGCTTTGCAAATCAACCATCATGGTAAACATTTTAAAATATGGTTCTAAAGCTACTTCCCCTGTAAAATCATAGATATTTGATACTGGGGCTCTTCTTTGCCCCACTGCCCTCCCCTCCACTTGTAAAAGTCTCTTGCTTTATGTTCTCAGACGAGAATGAATGCTCCAATCCCAATGCCTGTGGCTCTGCTTCCTGCTATAACACCCTGGGAAGCTACAAGTGCGCCTGCCCCTCCGGGTTCTCCTTCGACCAGTTCTCCAGTGCCTGCCACGACGTGAATGAGTGCTCATCTTCCAAGAACCCATGCAATTACGGCTGCTCCAACACAGAAGGGGGCTACCTCTGCGGCTGCCCACCTGGGTACTACAGAGTGGGACAGGGGTAAGACCCTCCACCTCCCCCACACATGGGAAAGTGAGCAGGGTCCAGTGCCTGGCCACCTGGCACTGGGGGAAGGTAAATGGCGATTAAAAGCTGGCTAGGGAAAAGCATTGATCAGAGCATTTAGGTATGGGAGGAAGAAGCTCCAGGAAGGCATGTGGATTCCCTGCTTTGTGGTGAGCATTGAACTCGAACTTGTATATGGGTATCATTCTCTGGTGTTTTACAATGGCCTGAATAAATCCCTTAAGGTCAGAGACAGCAGATGTTTAAAGATACTATGGCTCCTGTGTTATCAAAGACACCTGGGCTAAGAGATACAAATGGAAATGGCTTCGCCCAGTTTCTTACATGAATTTTGGCAGGTACTAGCCCTGTGCTAGTGGCTCAGATGGCTCAGTGGGTAAAGAATCCGCCTGCAATGCAGGAGATGAGGATTCAATCCCGGAGTCAGAAAGCTCTCCTGGAGGAGGGCAAAGCAACCCACTCCGGTATTCTTGCCTGGAGAATCCCATGGACAGAGGAGCCTGGCAGGCTATAGTCCATGGGGTCACAAAGAGTGGAACACGACTGAATGATTAAGCACAGCCCTGTGCTCCATGAGGAAGGAGCTGTCCCTCTCTTTGCTCATCTGGCCTTTTGCTGCACAGAGAGGACATGCCTGGTTGGTGTGACACTGTCTCCACAAGGCTGGGTCCCTTCAGCTAGTCCCCTTTCCCAAGTGCAGCCGTCTCAAGTCCTATCAGCTGAGGTGCTGGCCACCTGCCTCCCTCCTTCACAGAAGCCAGCACTCCACAGCCCAGAAGATGGGAATTTAGGAGTCATCTTCCCCAGAAGGAACAGTGTGTGAGTCAGACACTGAGGGTTGTTGGACTAATATGTCCACCGTGGGTACATAATAATACTTGAAACAGAAATCTTGGTGTAGACAAGGGTCATTTAGTGTCAGCTCGCTAACTCTTTCATTAATCAAAATAGGAGTTCAGCAAGCTCAGTTGGTAAGCAGCAGATGTAGGCTTCAGGTTTTGGAATCAACAGAACTTCTAACACTGAAAATTCATACTTGACTTTTACCATCTTGATTTAACTACACAGAGTGCTTCAGTCTAATCAGGATTGAAAATTGGGGAAACTTGGGGCTCACTCTTGGAAGAATTTTGCTGTTTAAAATAAAGGAGAATCTCATGCATTAAGTGCTGAAGTAAAGTTACCAAGTCTATTAGGTTTTTATGTTTATGATCTTAGGGTTTGCTTTGTGGGTTTCTTATTTTGGAAAAACCTCTGCTCTACCTCTGGAAAACAATAGAGTTATGATGAAGTCTAACATCAATTTGCATCTTGTTGCAAATAGCCACTGCGTCTCAGGAATGGGATTTAACAAAGGGCAGTACCTATCGATGGATACAGAAGTAGACGAAGAGAATGCTCTGTCCCCGGAAGCGTGTTATGAGTGCAAAATCAACGGCTACTCTAAGAAAGACAACAGACAGAAGAGAAGTATTCATGAACCCAAACACATTGCTGTGAGTAACTTCACTTTATTTTGTCACCAGATTTTTTCCAGTAAACGTTTATGTAGGTTTCAGCCTCAGTGGAGCTAAACCTCCACCTCGTGAAATTCATCAGCTTAGTTAATGTACAAACTATGGCAGAGACAAGTAGGTTAAAATTAGTGGTGTTTTTAATTCAGAAAGGCCTGGGGGGCTTTAAGATTCATAGTTTCAGACCACATGTTGGCATTTTTGACTTGTGCCAGGAGGTAATAAGATGTCCTTCCGGGAAATAACTACTTTGAAATGATTCAAAAAATGAAATTATTGTGAATCTGTCCAGTTCTGTTGTATACATATATATTATACTAGGCTGATCTTAATTTTCAGTAGGTAAGCCAACCACGTGTCACATTTTGTGACATTTATAAGATAGGTGTTGCTTCCGTAAAAGTTTTATCTCCAGATAACTTGTATTTTGTAAGAAGCTGAAAATCTGAATTGCCTGCTGCTGCTGCTGCTGCTATTTCTTTCTGTTTGTAGTATTTAGCACAGTGGTTAAATGGGTCGGCCACAGATTCTTGGTTTTGAATTTATTCCCTGACCCTCTGTACTTACTACCCATGTTACACAGAGCGTATTTACTTAGCCTCTCTCTACCTCAATTTCTTCACCTGTTAAAATGGGAATAAAAATATTTACCTCCAAAGGCTGGCAAGAAGATTAATGGAGCGATTACTGTGAAGCTTCTGAAACGGTGCCTGGCATAAACATTGATGCCCGTTCTCCAAATAATACCCAGTATCTGGAGGTGTTTTCCCCCAGAGATCAGGCAGACCATCTCATCAGTTAGTGCCACTGCAGAATTCCCCATCAAAACACCTAGTCAGCAACTAACTGGCTGGGTGCATTGGGCAACTTGCTTCAGTTTTCTGGGCCTCAGAAATTTATAAGACGAGACTTCTCTAGCCACAAAATCTCTGGTTCTGTTTTATAATCGTACATAGGCCAGCATTACATTTACCTTAAATAGATTAAGGTACCTAGCTGATGTTTAAATATGGCAACTGAGCTATTCATTAAGTAAGCCAAACTACAGATCCAGAAATTCTGCTTGTAAAACCCTCCCGTTGTGATTCTAGGGGGCTGCATGCTGAAGTGGGCACCTCGGTACCACGGTCCCCAAGTTCTTGGCAGGCGCCAACTCAAAGCATTGATTTTTTTTGCCCCTGTCTTACTGAAATAGCGTTCTTAAACCTCCTGTACATTTGACAGAGAGAGACTTGGTGTATCTGGGCCCTGCCCCATTGGCTTTTAACCAAAGCTGGTTCAAACCTGAGCCCTGATGACTCTGGAGTTCGCTCCCCCTGCACTGACAGCTCCCAGAAAACACATTCACATGTGGTTTGTGGCCAGAAAATCTACCTGGGCTTTCAGAGTGAAGATCCCTCTAAGCAGAGTTAAAACAGCTGCACTTCTCGTTTTAACTCCAACAACAAAAAAATTACCATTGTTTCCTAAATTGTCTCTTGTTTATTAATAAGTATGATATTTCATAAACCCCCCAAAAAAACTTGAAATATGAGTGCCCCCCATCAGCTCAGCCCTGTAACTTTACCTGGACAAGGTGCGGGAACAGTCCTAAAGATTTACAGGGCACACTCGGCGGAAGTGACCTTTTCTCCCAGCCGAGGGTAAGTTGCAAGCAGACAGGCAGAGACAGTATGTCACTGTGGCTGCACCCCTCTGATGGCCGGTTCCTGTAAGTCCTCGGTTTGTGCTGTCAAAGCTCTTCCCACACGGTTTTCCTGCTCTTCTTCCAGGTTAAACAGATCAGCCTGGAGAGCGTCGACATGGACAGCCCGGTGATGATGAAGTTTAACGTCTCCGGCCTTGGTGCGAAGGAGCACATCGTAGAATTCATGCCCGCCATTGAGCCGCTCAACAACCACATCCGCTATGTCATCTCCCAGGGGAATGACGATGGCGTCTTCCGCATCCACCAAAGGAATGGGCTCAGCTACTTGCACACAGCCAAGAGGAAGCTCGTGCCTGGCATGTACACACTGGAAATCACTAGCGTCCCTCTCTACAAGAAAAAGGAGCTTAAGAAACTGGAAGACAGCAATGAAGATGACTACCTCCTAGGGGAGCTGGGGGAGGCTCTCAGAATGAGGCTGCAGATTCAACTCTATTAACCCCTTGCAGACTTGGTTCCAGGCTCAAATCCCTGCACAGCCAGCCTTCAGAAGCCTCTGAGAAATCAATGACTAGTTTTAAAGAGGAAAGAAAAAAAAGACTTTTGTTTCTTTCCTCCCTGTCTCAGACTTCAGAATGTTGACCCTCACAGGGAGGGATAATGTAGACTCTGGTGTGGCCAAAGATTTGAGTACAAAGGCAACCGTGGTTACTGTATTTTTTATATAACTTCACTTTAAAGTATATTAAAAAACTAAATATTCAAGAGATCAGCATATGGCACTAAATGCACAAAAATAATGTGAGCTTTTTTTTTTTTTTTCCTGTTAGCAGTCTGTAACACTTTGGGTATTTTGCTATAGTTGCTAATTAAAAAAATATAGATGTTTATTTATTTTTAATGCAGTAATATATGGAGAAATGAACAAACTATGTAAACAAAAAGGGAAACTCACTCGTTTTTCTTTAGATTTATAAATTTGAGCTATTTCTTTTAGAGGTGCTTTTTAAAAAAAAAAAAATTTTTTCAGTAGATTCAAGAGATGTTTCCTTTGGTTTTCTGCCAGTCATCCAACTGGTACACATCTGATTATTTTAAAGGCAGCCTCACAGAGCTGAATGGGCAGTAATCAATGTGTCATTAGATCCTATATAAAGGAGATCAAAGCCAGAGGAGCTCACTGTGATGATACTTCACGTCAGCAGACACACCAGGCAACAGAGGATGAAGCACAACCACTGTAGCAAAATACCTTGACTGCTTGTGAGACCAGTAGCATTGCAGGCCAAACCGTACTGTATTTCCTTCTCATAACCTCAAGGAGGCACATGTGCTCCCCACAACACCTCATTCTTACCCAGGGCATGCTGCATACTTGTGGTACTGTAGGCAGCTGAAGAACTGCCGTTCCTTCGGCGAGGAACACCTGGCGTTCTGTAGTGTTTGGTGCTGTCTTAGATTAATGGTGCATTTATTACATTCAAGCTATTTCAGGATTGCCATATGTGCAAACAAACCATGCAGTACAGACAAGGAATATATGTTTTTTTTTTTAATCCATTTCTTTTTTTTTTTTAGAATTTTCATTAATACTGTAGTTATACACCATATGTCTCGTTTTTATCATAGCCTATTGTGTATGAAAGATGTTTGTACAATGAATTGATGTTTAGTTTGCTTTTAGTCATTTAAAGAGATATTGTACTAGGACGTGCTAGTAAGCGTACGTCCCCGCATTCTTCTCAATCCAGGAACCTGTCCCTGGACCAGTGAGCAAACCTCATATGTGAAATGGCCAAAGCACATGCAGGCTCTGGGTTGTTCCTCTCACACCTGAGCTGACCAAAGATGAGTCACCGGTCATATCCAGTTCGGGACTTTGTTTTGTTTCCTAATAAACTAAAGCAAAACAAACAGTGTACATTTGTAATCAAGTATTTGTGAGGAAAAACTTACGGCTTTTGGTTTTGTTTGTTTTCCGTAGGTCTGTGTATCAAATATGACACTTTTCTTGCAATAAAGCTTATTTTGGGGTAGCTTTGTGGCTGTGAGTTCTATGAGACTGCAACCCCTGTTGTGTTTGTGGGCTGGAGGCTTTGCTTAGAGGGACCTGTATGAAAGTATCACAAGGAGAGCCAGGCACATTTTTTACAAGAAATCAAGGGACTGCTGTCAAGTCTATGACACAAAACAAGCGGGAGTGTTCAACTGACCATTCACGATTTGAGGTGGTACTCAAACAGAAGGACATAGTCACGGCAGTTCATTGTTCATCTCTGTGTAGACACTAAGGACTACCAGGATGCCCAGGACTCATCATCCTAGAGACCTCAGACTCTGTTGATTTCATCTTCACCTGTGCTTTGAGTACCATCGTGTTAAAGCACCCAAGATGAAGTGAGACATTCAAAGAATCTCCCTTCTTAGGGTTTCTCTGAACTTGAGTTTTTAAGCAAAAGTATACAGCAGGCATACCGCAGGCCAGATGGTACCTTCACCGCAAATAACCCAGAGCTTCCTCTCTCTTGCAGTGTTGCATACTGTCCTCAGTGGACAAGTGTATAGATAGGAGAAGTCGTTTGGCACGGGCTCTCGCCTGATAGCACAGCTGAAATGAGCACAGATAGGTCTCCAAAGTTAATTCAATACAAAGGTTGAGAATGTGTGTGCTGAAATTCTTCATCTGAGGAATCAGAAAACAAGGAAATTCTATGACTGATTTTAATGCTGTTCTTAGCCAACCAGAAATTAAGCTGCATGGAATAAGGGAAGTATTTGCCTTGGGGCATCCTTTAAAACTTAACATGCATCTTCAGTTTCATCTGGCATCTGTTACTAGCACAGCGTGAACTCTGTAATATGAAATTACCTGGAACCAAGTTTGACTCTGGATGTTGAGCAACAGCACTCTTTCTTTAGCTTTAACTTGCTCTTGAGGAAGTTCCAGAATCCACACCAATGGGAGCTTCTCACAAAAGAGGGGGCGAAAAAAAAAGGACCATTGGATGCTTTACACAGAAGACTGTACTAGAAGGAAATGATTACCTAAAGATGATCCTTCCTGGAAGAACCTTTTGGGGCACCTCTGATAGCTTTACTGCAACTCTCTGATTCTGAGCACTGGTTCTAGCTGTGATTAGTTTGTGCCTCTCTGGTAACTAAATGCTAATAATATATCCTATACCATTTGGTCTTTCTCATTAACTGTCTCCTCAGAAATTACCTTGGCTAAGTTACAGAAAACTTCATGCAAGACTAGGAACGTAAGCCCAGACATATTAAACCAAATCCAGCAAGTACATGTAATAGTAATATAATAAGCAATAATTTGGTCTTCACTTGACATAAATTCCTTTTCCACTAGCATTTAGATTTGGAGCGCTTAAAACCTTAGTCCACATTAGTACTTTTTGACTTTGTTCCTTGTAGTAGATGAAGTTTGGTTACATTTGCACATGAACCTTGCAAATAACTTAGAGTAATATATAAGGATTTACTCTATATTCTAACATCTGCCCTTTTTCATGATCTTAGAACATCAACAGGATAATTCATTCAATCTGTCATCTAAAGTTTTGTTTTTGCCTTTTTGGTTCAAGAATAAATGCTTAGGGTGGAAGGTGGGGAACACAAAATTTACAAAGCATCCGTCTGTTTGAGACCTACAGACTTTTGATTCATATCTTTGATGCTTCAAGAGAAATGAGTTAATTTATATGTTAAACCAAACCATGAGGAATTGCCAATATCTGGCCATGTTTGACCTACAAAATGTAATTTCATATGGTTTGATAAATAGTTTAGAAATACTCATGTTTCTCAAGAATAGGAGGGAAATCTGAAAACTTCCTTTCTCTTTGAAAGAATCAGTTCTGCTCACTGCTTTCCATGCTGCTCCTGATTTACTATAGTCCACAAGAGAATGTACATAATTTATTCAAACACCCACTTTCTTCCATGCTCCAAAGACTTTGGAAAGAATCACACGTCTCTGGGACCTTGAGGGGATTACTGGAGTCTGTTTAAAGACAAAGACAAATCCATTGGGAAAAATTAAATATAGCCCAATTTTTTTTTTTTTTTTTAAGAGGGGAAACTTTAGAAATCCCTACTTCTAAAGAGACTGGAAAGATGGTGATTCATTAACAGCACACAGGAAGTGAAGGTGACATGTGTTTTGTAATCTCGGCCAGCCTGCCTTTGATATCTAGCTTATGGTTCTATTTTATTTTTTTTTAGTATGATTGCTTTCTCAAATAAATACAAAGTCATGGTTTTCTTGCCTAATAAGAAGTACGTGTTTCTGACCTTAGTTCTCTTTGAAAATCTATTTGATGTACAGAGCAAGAGTTCTGAAACACAATGAACAGCTCACTAAATTCAGCATTTCAGCCACTGAGGCAATATCACTTTGCAGGTAAAAAGATCTTCAGATCAGGCAACCCTGAGTTTATCAAGTGGGAAATGGGACAAGCTCACTGACTCCCTTGGATATGCCCCCTCTGAGATCTTGTCCACCCCACTTTTGGATGGACGGATGGGTAGAAGTCTCCTGGGTGTTCTGGTGTGATATGCAAGGCACTTTTGTTCAGTCATGAATGTCCAAGTCGTTGTAAACAAAAGACTCACTCCAACCAGCTACATCACATCCCTGAGCTTTGGTTTCCTTCCTGAAATGATATTCCCCTGCAGAGTGTTTGAGAGGATGGGGTGAGATAGTACAGGCAGTGCTGTCATTGGAGAGCTCAGCACACAGGAGCTATCACCTGTTCTTCCTCTTCCTCTTCCCACTATTCCTACAGTGTACCCCCATATTTACACAAATCTCCTTCCTAAGTGTGGTCCTGAAATTGCAACCTTCCCCATGAATTGTATGGGATAAGTAGTCTGTAACTCTAGGGTATCCTTAGAAGTCCTGGCATGGTCATGAGCGTTTATAATCTCCACCCCGCCCTTCACTTATCGGAGACATTGGCTATAGCCCTTGAAGTTCAAGCCACCAACAGCTAGAGCCCTCCTACCTACAGATGCCTAGGAAACCAAATGTGAAGGAGAACACAGACACTGATAATCCTTTCTGGAATGATGTAGTGTCATGGAAAGTCAGAGCTGGAAAGGCCTTTGGAAACCCACTCATGTGTATGTGTGAGGAAACTGAGGTCCAGAGTCGTTAACTGAGCTAATTCACTGCTAGTTTCCACTAGAAGTGAGACCAGAACCCTGAGTGCACAGTTGGAGTCTGGTGCTATTCATATTTCCACTCCATGGTAAGCCTACTTGGATCTCTTTTAAACCCTGAGGATGTAGGCCAGTTCCCATGGTTTTGGCTCCCATTGAATCCAAAAGTGTTTTCCAAGCACGACTCAAACACTGCTTTTTGTTTTGTCTACCCCACCCTCTGTGCAACTGCTCCCAACCTCCTGTAGACCAGAGGTTTGGATACACACTGGAATGCCAAGATACCGGCTGCCACAGAGCAAACCCCACCTAAATCATACACTGCTTTAAAAGCATACTAGAGCTCTGACTTTCAAAGGGTTAAATGTTTTATTTAAACCAGACCTTCAAAACTTCAAAAAAGAAAATACATACACATTTGTTTTACGAAGAACGCTTAAGGGAAACACACTAGTTGCTTGTGTTGCTTAATTGTCATTTTTTTCCCTTTTCCTGTGAGACTAAAAAAGATTACTAGATTAAGCTGGCTTACTTTTGAAGGAGCCAAGAACCAACAGCTCACATTAGTCACCCCCGTTAGGGCTGCAGATTAAATGTCAGGATGTAGTGTAGACATTTTCCAAAGGAAAACAGGAAAACGCTTTACATGACTTTTTAGAGCAGACCATAGGAAAAGTTAGCATTAATAGCCTTCCCCAGACAACTACTGCTACATGTGTGAGTTCCATTAATGAAATAGCAGTGGAGGCTGTGAATGGCCAATTCCTGGAAAATGTGTCAAAAAAGCAGCCCCTTGGCCCGTGCGAGCTGCCTAGTTTTCTGCTCTTGCGTTTACCACCTTCCTTTCCCCTATCGGACTTCAGCACCCTGTACTGAGGGAACTCATTCATGCTGGGGTGAAATTAGAGCCTCAGGCCTATGCATGAATGTGTGCTAAGTCACTTCAGCCGTGTTCAACAACTTGCGATCCTATGGACTGTAGCCCGCCAGGCTACTCTTCTTGTCATGGGATTCTCCAGACAAGAATACTCGAGTGGGTTGCCAGGCCCTCTTCCAGGGGATCTTCCCGACCATGGATCTCTTGTGTCTTCTGCATTGGCAGGTGGGTTCTTTACCAGTAGTGCCACCTGGGACACCCCCTCAGGCCTGTGCATTCATGAATAATAGGCCTGAGGCTGGCTCCTAAGACCCAGGGTCATGTATCAGCACCTGGGAGCTCAACCTGAAATGAGTCTATCTTAATAGCTCTAGTAACTCCCAGAGCAGGACCAGAAAATACTCAATGAGTAGGAGAAAGGAGTGAGAGGATTCTGAGCCTCCCCACAGGATCTGCCACCTTGGTTAGCAGTGGACTACCACCAACCACCATGGACCTCCCAGGGGGAGCTGGGCCTCATCTAAGGAGTAGGTTGTTTCACAGTAACGATTTCACTGGAAATCGTCTTTACAGATTTCTGTGGGTCAGTCTAACAGTATCTTGTCTCTCTGGAGGATTTTATTAATTTATCCTGCTTTTTTGTGCCTTTGTAGGGTGCCTCATAGGTCTTACCCAAGATGAGAGCATATTGAAGGCTCTTGGAAGGACTGACTATAACAATGTAACAAATCTGGATTGTTACATTGATGCCCGCCCCCCCCCCAAACCTGAACTGAACTTGCTGTTTCTTCTGTAGTGCTGTGGGTAGGAGGAGAGGCCCAGTAACTTCTCTTAGAGGGAGATTACACAGTTCTTATTTTTGAAACAAACTGATGCCAGCACATTTGGAAAACTCAGCAGTGGCCACAGGACTGGAAAAGGTCAGTTTTCATTCCAATCCCAAAGAAAAGCAATGCCAAAGAATGTTCAAACTACCACACAATTGCACTCATCTCACACGCTAGTAATGTTCAATATTCTCCAAGCCAGGCTTCAACAATACGTGAACCGGGAATTTGCAGATGTTCAAGCTGGTTTTAGAAAAGGCAGAGGAACCAGAGATCAAATTGCCAACAACTGCTGGATCATTGAAAAAGCAAGAGAGTTCCAGAAAAACATTTATTTCTGCTTTACTGACTATGCCAAAGCCTTTGACTGTGTGGATCACAACAAACTATGGAAAATTCTGAAACAGATGGAAATACTAGACCACCTGACCTGCCTCTTGACAAATCTGTATGCAGGTCAGGAAGCAACAGTTAGAACTGGACATGGAACAACAGACTGGTTCCAAATAGGAAAAGGAGTCTGTCAAGGCTGTATATTGTCACCCTGTTTATTTAACTTATATGCAGAATACGTCATGAGAAACGCTGGGCTGGATGAAGCACAAGCTGGAATCAAGATTGCCGGGAGAAATATCAATAACCTCAGATATGCAGATGACACCACCCTTATGGCAGAGCAAAGAAGAATTAAAGAGCCACCTGATGAAAGTGAAAGAGGAGAGTGAAAAAGTGGGCTTAAAGCTCAACATTTAGAAAACTAAGATCATGGCATCCAGTCCCACCACGTCATGGTAGTGAAGTGAAATAGATGAGGAAACAGTGAAAACAGTGGCAGACTTTATTTTGGAGGGGCTCCAAAATCACTGCAGATGGTGACTGCAGCCACAAAATTAAAAGACACTTACTCCTTGGAAGTCAAGGTATGACCAACCTAGTGAGTGATAGTTGCTCAGTCATGCCTGACTCTTTGCAACCCCATGGATTGTAGCCTGCCAGGCTCCTCTGTTCATAGAATTCTCCAGGCAAGATTACTGGAATGGGTTTCCATTTCCTTCTCCAGACCAACCTAGACAGCATATTAAAAAGCAGAGACATTACTTTGCTAACAAAGGTCCGTCTAGTCAAGGCTATGGTTTTTCCAGTAGTCATGTATGGATCTGAGAGCTGGACTATAAAGAAAGCTGAGCACCAAAGAATCGATGCTTTTGAACTGTGGTGTTGGAGAAGACTCTTGAGAGTCCCTTGGACTGCAAGGAGATCCAACCAGTCCATCCTAAAGGAGATCAACCCTGCGTGTTCATTGGAAGGACTGATGTTGAAGCTGAAACTCCAATACTTTGGCCACCTGATGTGAAGAACTGACTCCTTGGAAAAGACCTGCAATCTAGATCCTGGGAGCTATTACTTTCTATCTTCTTTTGAAGCCAAATTCTTCAGTTTTCCCAAAGTTCTCTGAGCTCTCCTTTCAATCAGTTACTTCAATTGTCAGAGTAAGTTGTTGCTTGCACCTTAAGAATGCTAATATTTACCCTACTGTTATGATTATTATGAGCTTCCCCAGTAGCTCAGCAGGTAAAGAATCCACCTGCAATGCAGGAGGACCCTGATTCAATTCCTGGGTCAGAAAAATCTGCTGCAGAAGGGAAAGGCTACCCACTCCAGTATTCTTGGGCTTCCCTGGTGGCTCATCTGGTAAAGAATCTGCCTGTAATGCAGAAGACCCAGGTTCAATCTCTGGGTTGGGAAGATCCCCTGGAGAAGAGAAAGGCTAGCCACTCCAGTATTCTGGCCTGGAGAATTCCATGGACTGTATAGTCCATGGGATCACAAAAAGTCAGACGCAACTGAGCGACTTTCACTTTGGGGTTATTATAAGGATTAGAATAAACTGTGGGACCTTCCAAGCACAGGACCTAGAATGTAGGGCATACAATTTACCAACAACTGCTTCAATGATGTCAAGAAGAAGGAACCCTTTTTCTCAGTCTCACCCCTGGTGCCCTCTCTGATCATGAATATCTAAGTCAACTCGGGTCTGCCATTCACCAGAGTTTTGCCACGTTTATTCATTATTTCTTGCATCTTCTCCATCCTTTTAGTTTGGTCAGGGTGGAGTTGGGTTGGATGCACTGGACTGTGTCCCAGGAGAGGTAAACCACAGCCAGGCCTCTTTGTTTCTGAAGCATATGTTGAAGAAAGGTGGGGTCTCCTCTGCCCAGGAGGTAGATTTTTACATTTCAGAAAGGACCAAGGAAAACTTCAATAAGAACCATTAACGATCCCCAAGGATTATGTCCAACAGCCCCAAGAAGGGTGGAAATAGCCCAGGTAAGTAAAAGAGATAAATCAAATGCCATAGTTTTATGTCAGCTACTCTAATTGTTTCTTTCCATGCTGTCATCCTTTGCTTCTCCTGTAATATCCTGCTAAACTGTTTCATGGGCTGATTGAGTACATGCACGTGAAGCTTTGTGTAGCATAAATAATTATGCAAGATGTTTTTGAAGGAGTAAATGCACTTGGCCTAACAAAACTAATTCACATCTTAAAAAACCATCTTCTCCAAATACTAGTTATGTCAACTAACTATTCCTCCAGCAACCTAGCAATTTAATTCTTCACCCTGGTCTGCTTGGCCATCCAACATGCAAATGGTTTTCAGAATAGGAAAAAAAAAAAAGCTTTCCGGTGTCTGTTCTAAATTTGTTTTGATCTACTTTATGTTTCTAACTTTGTCCTCGTATTTGTTTTACAGCAAAAACTAAATAAAGGAAAGATATCAACCATGTCTCCAAAGGTTTATATATCTGTAAGTTCCCTTTTCCTGTTAATCATAAAAGCAATTCTGTTTTATAGCATAGATTTTGTCCATCAACTATAAACATCCACTTTCATCACTTCTGCAAGTCTGTTTTGAGGGCTAATGAATGAAGGGAAAGCCAGGGACATGTAAGTGTCTCTCCAGGGTGTTCCTAATACCAGCAGCCAATTCTGCTTCAAGGAATCTAGTTTCCCGGTTACTTGATCTTTTGCAAAAAAGGAAACAAATTGTGTTGGAATCAGAAAAAGCCGGGATGAGGAGCTGTGTTTCCAAGCCCTGGCCCTGACTCTATCCAATAGCTGTCACCTGACAAATCCTCAAACAATCCTGTCTCCTGTGTGACCTGTAAGCCTAAATGTGAGGCAACCCCACGTGTGAGCTCCCATTTTCTGAACTGAGACTATTAAAAGGAGAGAGTGAATGTGGGGCCAAGTTGAATTTATAAATGTTAGGAACTGTATAAAACAATAATGTTTACTTCTATTTTTCCAATTTAGTCATTCTATTTATCAATTATATCATACTTAAGTATATTTAGTCCATTTTATTTCTCTACATTCACATTTTATAAACCATTTTTATTTACATTCCTTTCATGCATTTTTGACCTGTGTACGTTCTGCACTTTTTAAATCATTCAACACAGATTTCCAAAACTTGCTATCTCCAGTGTCACCTAAACTGTTTTTGCTTTGTTTTCTTTATTTTAATTTTATTGGCATATAGCTGATTTACAATGTTGTGTTAGTTCCAGGTGTACGGCAAGGTGATTCAGTTATACATATACATATAATCATTCTTTTTTACATTCTTTCCTCATATAGGTCACATAAACTGTTTGGGGATATGACACTTTTCAAGTGAGACTGTACTGCAAATTTTTTCCCAAGCAAAAAGTGTTCATTTGCATGGTCTTAGGACCACTGATTATTTCCATCCATCCTATAGATATGTATTCATGATCTTCACAGAGAAATCACTCATTATATTGCCTTTGTAATAGTTCTTAAAAAGCATCTTTAAAAGATGGTGAGAAACTTCCATTTATGATATCATACTGTAGGAATAATTAATCTGTTAAATTTATTTTCCTTAAAAAACTACAGCTTTATTAGGTGACCTTTATAAAAACAAAAGTTATCATTGATTGAAGTCATTTCAAGTAATTTCTCCAAACCTGTATTTTACTTATAATGAAGTTATTGGATGTACACCACATAAAGAAAATTTATAAAATTAGTATGAGTAAACAACATCTTGCAATATATGCCTGGCCAAATATAGTAACTATCTATCATAAACTTAACATTTCTGTGCATGAATAAGTAAACCAAAACACTGTAATTGAAATTAATGTTCAGCATATATATGGAATTTAGAAAGATGGTAACAATAACCCTGTGTACGAGACAGCAAAAGAGACACTGATGTATAGATCGGTCTTATGGACTCTGTGGGAGAGGGAGAGGGTGGGGAAATTTGGGAGAATGGCATTGAAACATGTATAATATCATGTATGAAACGAGTCGCCAGTCCAGGTTCGATGCACGATACTGGATGCTTGGGGCTGGTGCACTGGGACGACCCAGAGGGAGGGTATGGGGAGGGAGGAGGGAGGAGGGTTCAGGATGGGGAACACAGGTATACCTGTGGCGGATTCTTTTCGATATTTGGCAAAACTAATACAATATTGTAAAGTTTAAAAATAAAATAAAATTAAAAAAAAATTTTTTTTAATAAATAAAATTAATGTTCATATACATTAATCAGTCAACAAAGAAACAGTAACTTCATGGTTGGTGCTTATTAATATTACATGTTTCATGGGAAGAGCTTTTTTTTATGTTTTTATTTTTAATTTTTAAAATTTAATATAAATTTATTTATTTTAATTGGAGGCTAATTACTTTACAATATTGTATTGGTTTTGCCATACATTGACATGAATCCGCCATGGGTGTACATGTGTTCCCCATCCTGAACCCCCCTCCCATCTCTCTCCCCATCCCATCCCCAGGGTCATCCCAGTGCACCAGCCCCGAGCACCCTGTATCATGCATCGAACCTGGACTGGCGATTCGTTTCACATGTGATAATATACATGTTTCAATGCCAAATCATCCCACCCTCTCCCTCTCCCACAGAGTCCAAAAGACTGTTCTATACATCTGTGTCTCTTTTGCTGTCTTGCATACAAGGTTATCGTTACCAT
>NW_011494807.1:8345811-8375329 GCF_000754665.1 Bison bison bison | reverse complement strand
ATTCCATATATATGCGTTAGTATACTGTATTGGTGTTTTTCTTTCTAACTTACTTCACTCTGTATAATAGGCTCCAGTTTCATCCACCTCATTAGAACTGATTCAAATGTATTCTTTTTAATGGCTGAGTAATACTCCATTGTGTATATGTACCACAGCTTTCTTATCCATTCATCTGCAGATGGACATCTAGGTTGCTTACATGTCCTGGCTATCATTAACAGTGCTGTGAAGAGGTTTTTATGGCTCATTTTTTAAGCTCAGTCCGAGAATCTTTTATTTTTTAAATAGCATTTTAAAATTTATAAATAAACAATTATTTTTAACATTCACTATAGAATATTTGGAAAATACAAGTTACGATGGACAACTTTTGGAGGACCTAGGTCACAGCAGTAATCCAGGCAGGATGTGGTGGAGGTAGTAGGAAGGAGGTGCTTTTCGGTATGTCTGAGGTTCGGCCCACACAGTTTATTGACAAGATAGGTATGGAATTAAAGGGAAAATATAGGAGTTAATGATCATGTTGAAATAGGAACATCCCTGAATCGTGACTGAGCCTAACAAAGACTGTGCCAGGACAGGCTGGTTCCATGGTGTTGAATAGCCTTTGCTGTCATGTAACCAATGACATCATGAAAATACCGGACAATTGCAGTGTATCCCTTTTTAATCACTCTGGTAGGAGCCCCTAAAAGATAGAGTTTGTTGGAATAAATTTCTTTAAACCACCATGCGTTTCTTCCAAGCTAGAGGTTTACATTGTCTTTTCCTCGGGTTGATATAAGTCCTCCCATTAGGATGTATTTGCCCTTCGGAAAGTGTTGCCCCAGAGAATGGCTTACTGTGGCATCAACATTATCTGAAAAAGTGACCAAAAAAATATATTTTCTCCTAATTTCCCTCTCCAGTGAAAATGCATAGTATTTAGAAGTCACGTGGTCTTTGTTGAGTAAAGAAAAGGTAACCCAAACACAGGATTTTTCCGAATCTTTGTTTTCTGAGTCCTCCTCTGCTCTACACATCCATTCCACGTGCAGAGCATGAACCAGGCTCTTGGAAACGGTGCCACAGCTCATCTGGTTCCCCATACCCTCCTATAAATATGTACAAGGAGAAAAAGAAAAAAGACATTCAAAACATCTGGATCAGTAAAACATCACCGCCATGTGGCTTTCTTTTCACAAAAGAAAAGGAAAAGAACTAATACAAAGATCTGACAATATTCAGAATGAGTTATGGGAAACGGTACTGGTAACTTCAGGAGAAAGAAGACATGCATTGGCAAGCAATTAATAGACATCCTAACAGCATCTGTGTCTCTTCTCCAGTCCTGGTCTGAAACCAGCAGCACAATGAACCCCTCCTCCAACCTCCTCCCAAATAAAACGGCACCTCTTCCAAAAAGAGGTGTTGAAAAATTCAGTCCGGTTCTGATAGTCATGAAACAGACCTGCCACGAGGATGGTTCAAAAACTAACAATATTCAAATAACATTCCCCATGGGAAATGCTAAGTGAAACAACCAAATCCCCAAACTCTGCTTACAAATCCAGCACTCTCCACACATGTACTTTAAGCACAGACCCAGCACTGGGAATGCCAGCTGCACTTAAGCTCGAGCAGCCAGGTGACTAACCCAAACAATCCCCCACTAAAAGCTTACTGATGGGAACGGTGGTGAAAAGGGATGGAAAAGCACAGCAGAAGTGCTCGAGTCAACAGACAAGAGTTTAAAAATAAAACTGCACCTATCAAAATGAAGGATGAGACACAGATAAGAAAATAACAAGAAACAGATGACAATATTATTTTCTGTTGTAGCATTGCCTTTTTTTTTTTTTTTTTTTTTTTTAAGATTTGAGTTTTTGTGTTCTGAAAGAATTTTACATGGGGCTCGGAACACTTCTTTGTGCATTCTATCTGTGTAAAACAGTAGAAAACATCCATCAAACTCTGAGAGAAACAATTGATTGATGTACTGATATAGCAATTTGACTGCATGCTAAACTCATCGATGAAGGATTCCCTCAAAGTCATGGGAAGACACTTTGGGGAGACAGTCAGAGGGAAGACCTTCTGTCGAGGCTTGGTTAGAGATCAGCTTTGCAAATTGTAATCTCTAAGTAAGGTTGTGGAACACCTGCCATAAGACTCCTAGATGGTTTTAGGGTTTTCTTTCTTCCTCCAGAGTTAACAGTTTTAAAATGATGCACAATTCCCTAGCAACTCTAGGGAGAAGTCACCGTGAGACTGAAATAAGATACACGAATAGCTCCCCTTTAGCCATCACAAGGTCTAAAAGAATGTTATCTCCTGATTGGTAGAGGAAGGTAAAATTCATTTGATGTGGCCTGTCTTAGTTTGCTGGAGTAGCTACAACAAAAATACCCTTAACATGGATTGTCATAGTGAGTGAAGTCAGACAGAGAAAGACAAATAGCATATGATACCGCTTATATGTAGAATCTTTAAAAAGTATATGAATGAACTTATCTACAAAACAGAAATAGAGTTCCAGATGTAGGAAACAAACTTAATAGTTACCAGAGGTAAGGGTGGGGGGTGGTAGGGATAAATTGGAAGACTGGGATTGACATGTATGCACAACTATATCTAACATAGATAACTAATAAGGACCTATTATATAGCACGGGGAACCCTATTCAGTACTCTGTAATGAGCTACATGGGAATAGAATCTAAAAAAGAGTAGATATATATGCATATGTAACAGCTCACTTTGCTGTACATGTGTGTGCTAAGTCACGTCAGTCATGTGCGACTCCGTGCGACCCTGTGCTATACATCTGAAACTAACACAACATTGTAAATCAGCAATACTCCAGTAAAAACTTAAAAAACCAAAACCCCCACAACAACAACAACACAAAACCAACAAATGAAAAAGACCACAGACTGGTGGCTTATCAACAGCAGAAATTTATTTCTCACGATTCTGAAGGCTGAAAAGGTCAAGTTCAAGGCACAAGCAGAGGATCCACTTTCCGGTTTATCGAAGGCTGTTTTGTTGCTCTATCCTCACATGGTCAGAGAGGCAAGGCAACTCACTGAGGTCTTTTTTAATAAGATTACTCATCTCCCAAAGGCCCCACTTCCAAATGCCATCAGACAGAAGGATATGGTAGACACAAAAATTCAATCTACAGTACTGTCCTTGAGGAAATATTTCATCATCATTTCTAAGTATAAAAACTGCTTTTGAGATTGTTTCAAGTGTTTATTTCAGTTTCATGGAGAGGGGGACTGATTTGGATTTGTGGTTTTCATGTGAGTAAATTCTGGACATTCTAGGGGAGAAAAAATGAGTTTCAAATGTTCTTCACCCCTGAGTAAAAAGTTGCTATCAACTAACATAAAAAGACCTTTCTTGTTTCCTATCTGAGCTCTCCTCAGGCAGCATAAGAACAAACATGATGGGAGTTTGAAAGAGACTAGAGTTTGAGGTCCTGCTCTAATGTGTGCTGTCTCCATGACTCTGCAAATCACCTCACTTCAGTGACTGAGTAGGGATTACTCTTGACCTACCCAAAACTGCCACGGGGCTTAAAGGAAGTGAGACGTTTAGAACTCTGAGCACAGATCTGGTCAGGCACAGAGAAGGTGCTTAGCATCTGTCTAGCTTCATTCCCTGCTTGGTGCTGGTTTTCCTGCAGGTAACACTCTCCCATGAACACTCCACCTCAAATGACTGCTTGTCTCTCCTCTTCTTTCCATATGGAGAAAGTCTAGGTTAGAAGAGGTGGAACAAATTCTTTCAGTGTGGCCTCCAACTATCTGTAGTGTTACATGTCAAAATGAATTTATTCAGTGATTTGGCTGATTTGTTTGTACACCTCAGTCATCAGACAGCTGCCAAAGAGCACTTAATCCCTGCCAACCCAGAAATGTCAGCTCTTTTTTCTAGCCATACCAGCCCCTCCTTCCATAAACCTTCTAGAAAAAGTGAAGTTCTTAGGAACACACCCAAAGTATACCTTGATCAAAGGAAACAAAGTATAAGTCTTGGGAGCCTGTGGGCTTTACCCTGATCCAGGAATGGTCTGGGCTTTCTTCTCCAAAAGTTCACTTTGGGTAACTTTTCGGAATTGTGAGTTATTTTTCTTCCTGTCATTCTTAATACAGTGGGGGAAAATAGGTACATACAATAAAAAGCCCAAGTATTATACAATACCTGAGCAGTATAATCGGCTTGGAAAGTGAGGTGTCATAGAATGAAGCCAGTCATATTAACATTATTAATGAACTGGAGTCAGAAAACACTCTAGGTTAAAAAAAAAAAAAAAAGAGTAGGGAGAGAAATTGCCTAAGGGAGATTCATTTTAAAAGCATATTTTATAAAGACATCATGGCTAACTCGTTAATATTGAAACTACAATGATTTTTTGGCAGGGAGTAGAAGTTCTTGCTATGGGATTCCAGCAATTAACAGTGGGACAATGTGAGGTTTAAATAGTTATGCTTTCCTAGCATTTTTTGCATTATCAAACTGTACCCACAAATTAGCCCTTCTCATGACATGCTTGCGTCCCCATCTGTATATCACATTCTTTGTGGTATATGGGATGCTGCCCTCGGTGCAAACCAGGGAGACCACCATGCAAGATTCAGCACACCCATTTTTTGGTAGCATTAGACACCCTTCAGATTTTACCAGGCTATGTTTCCCAGTATAGTGCACCCAGAGGAAGCCAAGGACGTTTAAGAAATTTTAAGGACTACTCTTTATTCCTGGGAAAGCTTAATTTGTTGATTAGTGGGATTGGAACAACGCCACCTACAACAGATGCTTTAGCAAACAGGGACAGTAAAACAAATGATTGGTCTAATGTGTAGCATCTGCAGAGAATCTGGGTAAGAATTACTGGTGTTTAATGACCTAATCCCAGCAAGGTCAGCCAACAGAGTTTAGAAAGAATCAAACTCAGTTCCTTGGCACAAATGAAGATGCAGTGTGGTGAGATCCTGCACATGTTAATTGTACCTGGTTTGGCATTAATATCTCTAATAACTGCTCATAGGAGATTTTTTAAATTATCTTTTAAAATAGGTAATTGGTGTTTAATAAGCTAATTTCACACCTTTCCTTATGGTATCTGTCTATGGAGGACAATGAGACCCTAAAAATGGTGCTAAATGAGATCTATTGCTGCAACAAATTTGGTAGGGCCAGAGCAGTAAGATGATTAACAGGGCTTCAGAAAGATGCACTCCTATTCAGAGTGGGAATTTGCATTGCTGCCCATCCTTAAGACCATGTAATACCTAGCCACAGATTGGGGAGAGTCTCTCCTATAAACAGTCCAGGGGCCATAAAATGTATTACGAGTCCCATCAACTTGTGAAGTCAGTGAGTCAGCCTCACCAAAGAAGCCAAAAGAGCAGGCATTGCTGTATTTGTCCATCACCAGAGCCAGGAAAGTGGTATGTATATGCTATGAGATCAGAGAACCCACCGATGGCCAAGTGTGTCGTTGCTGAGGATTAGTATAGATCAGCATAAAATATGTGTTAGTATGCTGTGGGCCCATGGGTACTGATCTCTACCTCTCTTTCCTTCTCTCTCTCTCTCTCTCACACACACAGACACACACATACGCAGAGGTTAGTATGGACCCACTGCTAAAACAGCCTGGTGGAGGAGAAATTGTACTGAATTAGCAATTGCTAAGCATGGATTCTTGTTCTGATTTTCCTACTTCTTTAGCTGTGTGACCCAGGCAAGAAACTTTTTTGCTGTTGCTTTGTTTTCCTTACAGTGAAAGTGTTGGATCCAGATCATTCCTGCAGTCCCTCCCAATTTGACCTGAGTTTATTTCTTATCCCAATTCATGTTTTGTCTTCTACTCTTTAACTCAGAAGCTTACAACTTCTTGGAGCTCCCTTCACCCCACCAGCTCTTACTATCATATTCAGAATGAATAAGGGAAGAAGCTTAAAGAAATACATACAATACATAGGGTGCTGTGGTTCTTCAAGGGGCCACAATTCTTACTCAAGGAAACCCTGGTGGTCAGAGACGGAAATTATAGAGAAGACACAGATATGATCTGGGCCACAGTTCTCTTCCTGTTCCAGCTCCTCAGAATAAACACTCCACATGCTCCTCTCCATGGCAAGGGGCCACTGGGCCTACATTTAGGCCTGTCTGTCCTTTTTGGCACACTTCCTCTCCCAGAAAAGCAGTGTCCTCCCTACTTCCAGGAACCCGGGCCCCAAATGGCTAAAACATCAGCAACTCCACCCTTGGGAATTCCTTCTCACTTTCCTCACCCCACCCCCCATTCTTTAAATCCACCTCTTTCTTCCCAGCTGCCACCAGGTCAAAGGAGGACACTAGGAAGTCTCCATGTTTCCTTTGCTTTCTTCTCAGGGCATTTAATAATT
This sequence comes from Bison bison bison, assembly GCF_000754665.1. Classification (NCBI taxonomy): domain Eukaryota; kingdom Metazoa; phylum Chordata; class Mammalia; order Artiodactyla; family Bovidae; genus Bison; species Bison bison. Next base: position 8,368,922 of record NW_011494807.1, on the reverse strand, counting down.
AAGGATTGCACCATATCCAGTTGGCTACAGGAAAGAAGGAAGTGGCCATTTTTTTTCTATTGCTGACCACATCTATTTCTTTGTGACCCTCCTACCATCTCCCCTGGTTCTACCCATCTGTGTATAGCACTGTCTTCTTTCAGTTAAGAATTCAGCATGCTGATCTACTTTGGAGGGGTTAGGAGGGTGACCAAATTACATTATTTGAAGGAATGGTACAAAAGAAAGTATCTAAGTAGATGCTTTGATACAATTTAGAAAAGGTAAAGTTAACCCCAACATATGTGCTCTGGTAACCAGGGAACTCACCCCCATGGCTATGGAAGCCAACCTCAGACTTAGCTCTGATTATCACCATCTCCCTGGTGTGTTTGTCAGAGAGATACTCTGCCATGCCAGAATTGGGGGCTACCATCTTGCACAAGATAGTTGAGATCACCCAGTTCTTTGATGGATTGTATCTGCTCATTCAGATAATGAGTCTTGATGAAGTCACACAAATGGGGGGTGTTGAATTTTCAGAGCCTTTCCATCAACAGAATTTATACTTTTATTCATTGAGCTCTGTAAGGCTATTGGGAATCTTAGTAATTGGAAAGACTGACAAGCTGTGTGTCATAGAGCAATTATTGGCCTGGAACCATAGGGAAAAGTAGGCTGACAATGGATGGTAAGTAACTCACAGACCTATCACTGCTTCTGCTAATGGCTTTCTTTACTCACCTTGCCAGGAAGCCCTAGGGCTTCCAAAGGGCCCAAATATGCCCACTATACATATCTGGAAAGGCCATGGAGATGCCAAATTGAATAAAGACTTACGGATTTTTACAGTAAGTAGAATTGAAGTACTGTAAGGATGTCAGTCAGCCTCTCATGGGAGCCCACAGGCCTTCTGTGGTTGGACCTTGGTCCTACTGTGAAGGGTAGTGACTGATGCTGTCACTCGACTCTATGACATTGCCCTACCTCCAAGACTCATCTGGCCCTTTCTGGTGGCACAAATTTCATTCAGAGTCCAGTCTTTCCATGCAGGCTTAATCTGCTAGAATCTCCACTCTGTAAGTTTCCCCTTCTACTCAATTTCCCCCTCTACTTCCAAGTTTCCTTCTTGGAAGAAAAGAAGAGGCCCCCATCTGCTGCAAAACCAAGCAATTTTTAATGGAAGTGCAGCTAAAAGATGGATTCAGGAGAAACACAGTACTGGGATTTTACAACACTAACATTCTTTTCGTTCTCCTCTTCATAAAATGACTTCAAAGCCACATTATGTCATATTGTGGATAAAAAGGGGCTGGGTTCAAAAACAGGAATTTCATTATTAACATCACCATGGTTAACCCCAGTGCCAAGATTAACAAACCAGCCTAACCCTCTGGCAATTCATTGTCATTTAATATATATTTAGAGCCCACCCTGTGTGAAGAAATGGAGAGAACACACACGTGGCCCTTCCCAATCAGATATTACAGCCTAAAAAGGCAAGGCTCACATCTGGCATGTCCTTTTCACAGAAATATTAAAATGCCACACAGGCATGAACAAATCATTTTTAAATGGGCCTATAAACCTTAATGTCTGATAGGTGTAAGCTCTCTCTGTCTCTTTCTATTCCACATTGAAACATCTTATGGTGATTTGGAAAGAAATACCAGTATGCTTCTTTCCCTTTCTCTGGATTCCAATGTTCTGCTATTCCTGCAGAGCCTGTTACATGTCAGGCTCTCTGCAAGGCTCAGGAACTCAGAGCTGAGAGATGCAGGGAACATACTCTAGAAACACTCAGACTGGAAGGGAAAGAGGGGGATAAGAGAAGGTGGGGCCAGACAAGGATACAATGGGGGTGTTTGTGACCCAGATCATGAAGGGAGCAGCTCAAGAGTTTGGATATGGTAGATAAAGAGGGTACTGTTTCTGGAGGGTGGGAGGGGAGAGGGAAGATTTGGGCAGTGAACTTTGTAATCCAAGGAGGAAACTGGTCAAGTTTGTCCTTCTGAGAGTTAAGCTTGATGACTGAATGGGGAACAGAACAGAAGGGAGATAAGGGATTAAAGCTACTGAAATGGCCAAGGCAGAGACGGGGAAGTCTGAGCTCAAAGGCAGCAGGTTTCCAAGTCTAAGTTCTACCCGGAGAGAACTTCCACCTTCATAGATTTTCTTTCTTCAAACTGGTCGTTCTGAAAATAGGCCTGCGGTGTCTGGGCTGCTTCTTCTTCCAGAACACACCCTTCTCTTGCTAATGAAAGAAAGGCCTCTCTCACCACCAGGAATCTTACTATGATGTAATGTCCCAGAGTAAAAAGACTTGGGGTGGGGACAGAGAAGTTGAAAACAAAGGGACAATTCAAACTGCAAACATTCATCTAATTAACAAATACATTTCCCCCTAAATTTTACTTTTTATGTAAGCCATTTAATATAAATTTATATACATTAATTACCAAAATTTAAGATATAAATATATCAGAAATCTGTTGTTTTGGTACATTTTGAACTACTATAGATGATAGAAATAACTTTATCTAACCAGCATTTTAGAATTTCTTGTAGACTTATGATCAAAAGGAATCTTTTGATATCTTAGTTTTCAACTTATATATACTTCATAGAGGAGAAATATAATGGGATTATCAATAACAAACTTTCAACTATAAAGATATATTGCATTAGGATAAAATTCTTGGGGAGGTAACATGGAAATGAAAATTTAAAAAGAAATGGTGTAGAAATCTGTAATTATTAAAGAAGATGTAGTTCATACGTATATACTACTACTACTACTAAGTCGCTTCAGTTGTGTCCAACTCTGTGTGACCCCATAGACGGCAGCCCACCAGGTTCCCCCATCCCTGGGATTCTCCAGGCAAGAACACTGGAGTGGGTTGCCATTTCCTTCTCCAGTACATGAAAGTGAAAAGTGAAAGTTGCTCAGTCGTGTCCGACTCTAGCGACCCCTTGGACTGCAGCCCACCAGGCTCCTCCATCCATGGGATTTGCCAGGCAAGAGTACTTGAGTGGGATGCCATTGCCTTTTCTGCATACATATATATGTATATATAAATTTACATACAATAAAATTTCCTCTCTGGAGTTTACTGTTGTACTGATTTTTGGCAAATACATTCAGTGTCACAACCAAAATGCAGAACAGCTGCCCCCACCTCCAAATTCTGATACACTGACCCTTTATGGTCTATCTTTCCCCAGTTTCAAGCATCAGTAACTCCTGATCAACAGTTGTTGACACAGTATTATAATCTTTTCCAAATATCATATAAATGGAATAATGCAACCTTTGGAGGTCTGACTTCAACCATTTTACCATTTTACTATGCTCACCAAGAGTTCATTCCTTTTCATCGCTCAGTAGTATTCCATCATGTGGCTATGTCATAGCTTATACATCACCAGTGGAAAGACATTTGAGTTTTTTCCAGTTTCTGGTCATTAGAGTAAAGGTGCTATAAACGTGTGTGAGCATAGGTTTTCATCTCACTTGGGTAAATACTTAGAAGTGGGTTGCTGGATCAAGCAGCGAGTATGTGATTAAAGAAACTGTCACACTTTCGGCTGTCCATTTCCCACTGTGGCCAACCAACACAATGGAAAAATGTACCATTTTCTATTCCTACCAACAATGCATCCTCACTAGTGCTTGGTATTGTTTTCTGGGTTTTGTTTTTTAGTTTCAGCCATTTTAGTAGGTGTTCAGTGATATCACATTAGAGTTTTAGTTTGCATTTTTAAAGATATTGAGCATTTTTTCATGTACTTGTCATCCATATATATATTTTTTTTTTTTAATGGTATCCAATTAGTTTGTCGCCCCTCCTGACCTTGAACATGGAGTAGCTCCTCTAGGCTCTCCTGTGCCTGTGTAGCCGCCGCTCCTTGGACATGGGGTAGCTCCTCTCGGCTGCTCCTGTGCCATCGCAGCCGGGCGCTCTCGGTTGCCGCCCCTAACCTTGGGCGTGGGGTAGCTCAATATTCAGAAAACTAAGATCATGGCATCTGGTCCCATCACTTCATGGGAAATAGATGGGGAAACAGTGAAAACAGTGCCAGACTTTATTTGGGGGGGCTCCAAAATCACTGCAGATGGTGATTGCAGTCATGAAATTAAAAGACGCTTACTCCTTGGAAGGAAAGTTACGACCAACCTAGATAGCATATTAAAAAGCAGAGACATTACTTTGCCAACAAAGGTCCGTCTAGTCAAGGCTTTAGTTTTTCCAGTGGTCATGTATGGATGTGAGTTGGACTGTGAAGAAAGCTGAGCGCTGAAGAATTGATGCTTTTGAACTGTGGTGTTGGAGAAGACTCTTGAGAGTCCCTTGGACTGCAAGGAGATCCAACCAGTCCATCCTAAAGGAGATCAGTCCTGGGTGTTCATTGGAGGGACTGATGCTAAAGCTGAAACTCCAATACTTTGGCCACCTATTGTGAAGAGTTAACTCATCGGAAAAGACTCTGATGCTGGGAGGGATTGGGGGCAGGAGGAGAAGGAGACGACAGAGGATGAGATGGCTGGATGGCATCACCGACTCGATGGACATGAGTTTGGGTGAACTCCGGGAGATGGTGATGGACGGGGAGGCCTGGCGTGCTGAGATTCATGGGGTCGCAAAGAGTTGGACACGACTGAGCAACTGACCTGAACTGAATTGAAATAGTTTGTCATAATTTTATTGGATTGGTTTTTTTTATTATTATTTGAAGAGGTTCAAGTCCTTTGCCAGACATGTGATTTTCAAATATTTATTCCCAGTCAGTGACTTGTCTTTTCATCCTCTTTGGAGTGTCTTCAATTTTGTAAGGTCTACTTTATCCATTTTTTTCCTGTATGGACTATGCTTTTGTTGTTACATCTGAAATCACTTTACTAACCCAGGTTTACAATGTTTACAATGGTCCTATATTTTCTCCTAAAAGTTTTGTGGTCTTAGGTTTTAAATTTAGGCCTATGATACTTTTGAGTTAATTCTTATGTAAACATGAGGAGGTATGGGTTGAGTTTCAGATTTTTTAATATGGACATTCAAGTGTAGCAACACCATTTGTTGAAATATATATTATTTAATATGAATGATGGTGAGTATCAATCATTAGTATTAGATTTTATTGGATACATTTAAAGAGTAATAATGAAGAATTAAATGCTTTTCTTTTCAAGTGTCAGTATTCATAATACGTTGGATTAGATTCTTGACAAATATTTGAGATCATGAAAAACATTTTAGAGGGAAGAGTGATAACATGTGGGGGTTACATAATTTTCCAAAATTATTTTAGGGAATATTGAAGAAGGAAAAAAAGGTCTGAAGACCTCTCTTAAGTACCAGCAGAAGACATAGAGGGACAGTTTTACTGAGGAATACTCCAACTCTGAAGGGTCACAGTTTGACACTAGCAGAGAGAAGAGTTAGAAAGAAAGAAGTAAAAAATAAAATGATGACCTGGTTTCTAACTTGAGGGGGCTTTTGTTTGTGTCGTGGTGTTGGCACAAACCAAGTTCAGAAACACAAGAGGAAGAGCAGACAGGGGTGGAAGAAAGGACAAGAGCTCAATGTGGATTATGCCTTTGGATAAAAGCGTGGAAAGAAGCAGTTATTATTTTACGAGGTTTGAGTTTATTTTGTTTTGGTTTGGATTGGGTGGAGATTTTTCTTTCTTTTCTCTTTTCTTTGTGTATGTGCATATGTGTGTGTGTGTGTGAGCACGCATAAATACATGGGTACAGTGAATGTTTATGTTGGACTATTTCTTTATATAAAAATTGATGTTTGAGTCAGGCTAGCAGTAGAGAACTTTGCGTGCTGTGATGGAAAAGCAAAGATGGGAAACAAGAAAGCATGAAGTGTGAATCCCACGTCTACCACCAGGGGTTGAGTGGCCTTGGGCAAGGTAACTTACTTCTCTGAATCTCACTTTCTTCGTGTGTATTATGGCAGTAATAACACCTACTTGAAACAGGATATTAAAATGGGATGTTTTTCTCTTGGAACTGCAACCAAGGACAGAGGGCAACAAGTACCCCCCTTCCCCCCACATACAGTCTAATAAGAGAGGCTAGACAGATGCAGACAAGTTTGCCTATTTGTTTATGCCAAGTGACTTATTAGGTCTGGGAGAGGGATACTAAAGTATAATTTTCAAAAAGTTATAAAGCAAACGAAGTACAAGATTACCCACATGTAAATACAAGATTACCCACACAAACTCACTGCTAAAACCCTGGCACTAAGAGAGGGAAGAGCTGGGGAGGGTACCTAAGGCCATGACATGCAGAGAGGAAAACAGTCCACCTGATTGGCTGTCCCACTGATAGCTACAGTCCTCCTCTCATTGCCCTAGTGACCACCAGTACTTCACATGGCCCTGTGGACATCTCCAGGGACCCCTGGCCTCCATCTGTCAGGTCCATGGGAGTTACTCTGTGGCTGTCTAACCTGACAGCCATGGTCCCCAGGGGTCATAGGCTGTCTGTCCGCTCTCTTCCACACCCTGATCAGAGAGCCACTGAAACTTTGGGGCACTCTCTCATAGTATTTTGAGGGATGAGACTGGGCCTGCTGGAGGCTCCATGAATTCCCCCAGGTCTACTGGCCTCACAGAGCACACCCTGGACATGGAGGTTCTTTCCAAGTGTGAACTCTGGGAATCAACTCACAGGGTCTCTTTTCTCTGGGATCACCAAACCCACTGGAGATAATGGTATTTCCTCTCCAGGTCTGACCCAGACCTGGATAGGCTTGGGTTCAGAGTCCTCTCAACCACAGTCAATTCAAACTCTTATTTCCTTTCTCTCATCAACAACTCCTTGCCCCAGGCGAGGGCACCTCTGTCTAGTGGGGGTGGGAGATGAGTTGGTACTAGTTGTGGTTGGTTTTCTCAAGCTCCTTAAAGAACTGAACCCAAGGCTTTTGAAATTAAGAGCTGAGACTTTGCAGTCTTTGTTCTCCAGATCCCTCCTGATGTTCCTCCTGGGTCTGAGGGACAATGCCAGGCTCTGGTCTGATATAATTTTCAGGCCAGCTGGCAAGAGCATCAGGGTGGAAAGAGGTGGGAAACCCCAGTTAATACTTCACGTCCTCTTACCCCATTCATTTTATGTGACGTACACCTTAGGTGTGATCTGCAATATTCCAGTTTTCATTAAGACCCGAATGGCTCAGTGTCCCATGGCAGCTGGCCCTGAGTCATCTTACAGCTGTGGGTCTGTGGTCAAGTTTATCTGAGCACATTAAGGCCATGGGCACAGGCCACAAACCCCGGGCCTGAGACAAGCTGTTTGGCTCCCACTGGGAGTCTCAAAAACCCAAGCCTACTGCACAGCAGGGGAGCAGGAAGGGAGAGCAAGAGTAACGGGAGGCTGGTCTCCCGTGCCTGTCCACATCAGGGCAGAAACCCTGCCAGGATCAACAGCCTGCCTCCTGGCAAAGCCTCTGCCAGGCTCCCTCAACACTGCGGTCACCAAAGGACTGTGTTTTTCCTGAGATGTGGATTTTGAAAATGACCTCCTGAGGTCTGGCAAACAACTGAGTTCTTAGAGGAAAGAGGACAGGGAGGTGATGCCTCGCTCCAAGGGGGTTATGAAAGCAGAGCAGGCTGTTCCTGCATGGGAATAGTGCTAGAGCAGCATCAGTGAATGCTCAGTGTTCACCTCCATGGGGCAAAACTGCAGCCAGGTGTGAAATCAAGTCACAGAAATGTACACCCCAAAGGAGACCACTGGGACAAGTTCCAAAATGCTGCTTCCACAGTTCAGTGGTCGATACTATTCCTCAAACCACTTCATCGCTGCTCTCCTCTGCTGGAGCATGCAAACTCATTACTTTACCAATCTCCTGCCTCTGCGTCCTGCCTTTGTTCCTACTCTTTGTCTTCTATCTCCTCTCAAGACCGTTTCTTCTACAGAGGAAGCTTACCTTTACATATGCATGCTAAGTGACTTCAGTTGTGTCTGACTCTTTGTGACCCTATGGACCGTGGCCTGCCAGGCTCCTCTGTCCATAGGATTTTCCAGGCCAGAATAGCGCAACAGGTTGCCATTTCCTTCTCCAGGGGATCTTCCCGACATAGGGATCAAACCTGCGTCTCATTCATCTCCTGCATTGGCAGGAGGGTTCTTCACCACTAACGCCGCCCGAGAAGCCCACCTTTACATATGTGCTGTGTATGCTCAGTTGCCTCAATCGTGTCTGACTCTTTGTAACCAATGGACTACAGCTCACCAGGCTCCTCTGTCCATGGGATTCTCCAGGCAAGAATACTAGAGTGGGTTGCCGTGCCCTCCTCCAGGGGATCTTCCTGACTCAGGAATCCAACCCTTACCTCTGGCGTCTCCTGCACTGCAGGTAGGTTCTTTACCCACTGAGCCACCTGGGATGCCCACTTTTACACATACTTAATTATGGAGTATCTGAACACTTGGTGCATTTTGCTCCATAGCAGAGAGCCCCAGCCAGCTGCCATGGGACACTGTGCTTTGTGTGTCCTGCCCTGACCATCCTCGGCTGTGCTCCTCTCCATGCAGTGGAAAGTCTGCTGGGTCAAGAGAGCATGACCCAGAGCCCTCAAACCACCAACCACAAACATGGTGCCCAGATTTCCCACTCCACTAGCTCCAGACAGCTTCTAGAACCCACACTAGCTTCTTCCCTGGGTCTTTCCTCCAAAATTCATAAGGCCCTGGGGGTAGAGGGCAAGGGGAAGGTGTCTATGAGAAGAATGGACAGAACATGGACATGTGGACTGAAGTGTTCACACATTTGCACACAGGGTCTCTTAAGCAGCCAGGAGTCAGCTCTCCCTGTGTATTTGTGTTCTAGGGCAGGATCTTGGGGCCTATGAGAATCCAGACTACTTCCAGGACATTAGCAAGGTATACTTGTCAACTTAGGATGATAGAATATATTTTATTCAACAGCTTTTAGCTCAGATGTATAAAACTAAAATGAGATAATATGGAACAAATCTATTTGTACTGCTGCCCCCAACTTTGTAAATATGAAGGGGTGGGCCTGGACTCTAGTATCATGTGTGGGGTTTGTACTCACTCAGATTTGTCTCCTTTCCTATAAAGACTCATAAACTGCCTTGAAGTAAATGAAAGGCTATGTGGAGCAGTTGGGTTGGCCTTGATGACATAGTAAGTGAAAGTGAAGTCGCTCAGTTGTGTCTGACTCTTTGCAACCCCATGGACTGTAGGCTCCTCCGTCCATGGGATTTTCCAGACAATAAGACTGAAGTGGGTTGCTATTTCCTTCTCTGGGGGAACTTCCCAACCCGGGGATCGAACCCAGGTCTCCCGCATTGTAGGCAGACCCTTTACCGTCTGAGCCACTGACATAGTAAGAGGCGTGAGCAAACCCCAATTTGGAATTAGATTGGCACATTTTTTTTCCTTCCTCTTCAATTCTTCCAATCTGAGCCCTCAAAGTCAAGATATTCCAAAGGCAGCTTTTAAAGGGCTTTTAAATATTTTGCTCACTGTGCTCATCTGAAGTGCTACTAACTTCACAAGGACGCGCTTGAGGAATTCTTTACTACCATGCTGGTATTTTAGAAAGATTTGATTGGTTCTGACGAGTTCCTTGACTTCACAAAGGAGGTACATATAGTCTGTACTATGGAGACTCTGAAGGAGCTTCCCTGTACTGGTTATGAGCTTATCCACTGTTGCCTTTAACCCCCTACTGGAAGTGGAACTTGCTAAGCTCTAATGCTAAGTCATCATGATGGACTCACAATAAACAGCAGTTTGATAATATGAAAAGGTTGCTGCCCAGTGTCACTGTGGGAAAAGTATTTCCTTGACATGAATTTATACTTGAGTAGAATGGTTAAGAAATATTTTTGTTGATTTATGAGATGGAAGTTTGTAAAAACTTTGCACCACATAGCTTTTTAAAGTTGGCAACAGTACCATTAAAAAATAAGCAGGCTGAATTTTCAGTCCATGTGCATGCTAAGTTGCTTCAGTTATGTCCAACTCTATGCAATCCTATGGACTGTAGCCCACTAGGCTCCTCTGTCCATGGGATTTCCCAGGCAAGAATACTGGAATAGGTTGCGATTTCATTCTCCTTAAATGTCATATTTATAAAGTACTCATTCACACTATACCCATGCACCTGAATATACCCTGAATATTTTGGGTAGGATACTCAAACATCTAACAATTAAAAAAGTATTTCCTCCAACCCCACAGGCTTATTTCCCATTCTTGAAATGTACATATTTATATATATCATATGTATGCTTTGAAGGTTCATCCTGAAAACAATGCTGCTGCTGCTGTCGCTTCAGTCGTGTCCGACTCTGCGACCCCATAGACCTGAAAACAGCAAACTTGCCTTAATCTTGACCGGCTTTAGACACAGTGAGACAGATTCATCTTATAGTTCAGAGAAACTGGTAAAATGTCAGATAAGCTTAAACCCGAATTCTGACCAATTCAGTGACTGACTATAAAGCCTCAGGGAAAACCCTTCAATTTGCTGAAAGCCTCATCTGTAAAATGGGAGTAATGATTATTACCACCTTATAGATTATTCTGAGAACTACATAACAGCAGATACATAAAATACCTGACCTACTACCTGACTCAGCAAACACTCAATAAATGATGGATGTATTTGTAATATAATTATTACCATTGCTTTTTTTTTTATTAGTTCCTGAAATTCACTATGGTAGAAGTATATCAATTCTACAATTTGTCTACCAGTTTCCTCCAAACAAGTATCTTGAGTACTTTATTTCAAAACTGGTAATTTGGTAGATTTTTGTCAGCTCCTGACCGCTTCCTTTGATGAGGTCAGAGTAAATGGCCCAGGGTTAGTATAAGTTCCTTCCCTATACCTATTCTTTTGGCTACACCTTAGAATATAAAAGCACACCCTCAAAACAACAGAGAGCTATAAAAAGCTCATATGAAGTTGAGAGAAACTCTCAACTTCTAGTGGGACAATGAGTGCATTTCTAATACAGCTGAAACATTTTAACTCCAGATTTTGAATGTTTTCCCTAGTGGCTCAACAGTAAAGAATCTGCCTGCAATGCAGGAGGTGCAGGAGCCCCGGGTTCAGTCCCTGGGTTGCGAAGATCCCCTAGGGAAGGAAATGGAAACCCACTCCAGTGTTCTTGCCTGGAGAATCCCATGGACAGAGGAGCCTGGTGGGCTACAGTCTATGGGGCCGCAAAGAGAACGACAGGATTGAAGCGACTTAGCTAGCAGCACCTCACATTTCACCAGCTTCTAACAAGCCCCTCTTTGTTGCTGTCATTCAGTCGCTCAGTCGTGCCCCAACTCTTTGCAACCCCATGGACTGGAGCACACCAGGCTTCCCTGTCCTTCACTGTCTCCCAGAGTTTGCTCAAACTCCTGTCCATTGAGTCCATAATGCCCTATTTTCCCCCCAAATAAGGGCAACATCGCCATCTACTGTTTCCATTTCACAATCACTGAAAAGAAATTGCTTGCTCTCAACAATGTAAAGCTGGGAAAACTTCTCTACCTTATAAAACTAATAAAGCAGCTCCTATTTCAATTTCCAGAATAAACTACATTTTAGGGAGATTCACTGTTTGAAAATCTTTTGTTGGGGCCTGACGGTGGCTCGATATTGAGAGTAGATCTTGGCTAAAAATTTAAATTTCTTCTCCTGAATTTTGTACCACGTGTATCTGCCTTCACTCTCAATTTAGTTATACTTAAAACTGACTAATAAGTGGCAAATCACGTGTGGTTTGGTACCTCTGCCTTGAAAATTGAACTGGGAGGTGGGGGAATCCTGAGAAAATTTGAGAATCCAATCTTGTGGTTACTGCTCAAAAAATAGTTATCCTTGCTTGACAGAGCTACCTAAGACCTAGGAAAAGTGGAGTTAGTTATGTAGATCAGCTCTGTGGTACCACAACCCCAGATCCTCAACCTGTCCCACCTCATAGACAGCTGACAGCCCTGTCATCTCCTGGATGTAATTTTCTCCTGTGCTTCTACCATGATTTATTACTGCATACCAACAAATGGCTAATACAGAGCTTTTTATTAACTGTAAAGTGGTTTTGGAAACAGTTTGTATGAAAGGCACTTTGCAAAATCAAGCCCTAAGTACTGCATGAAGCTGGAGGAGAGGTACCCTTTCTACATTTATGTATGTACTTGCCTAGCATTTTATTTTTCCATCACCTCACTTGGCCCTGGGAAACATCTTTCATCTTGGAATGGCTCTCTTCCACACTTTGGTGTTAGTTCAGTTTCTGGTGAACTGTTTCTGCCCCTGGGTGTGTTCCTCAGACACCAAGACTGTAAGATTCCTGTGTAACAATGTGGGAAGGGACAGTTAATTTTCCACAAACAATAAAACATAAAGTCCCTTTACCTCCTACCAGGATAAACTGCACACCCTCACAAAAACAAGGACCCCAGTTTGCCTGTTGGGCAGAAAGCAAGATGATTTAGAACAAGTGAGGTTTTTCTCATCTTTGGAAGTATGTTCATCTTCACCACTAGCCTGGATTCCAGCCCTCAGATTCCAGTTCTTTTTGGGGTCGTTTCCCTCCTGGAATTGAGATCAAAGTAGACACAACTCATGGCCTGGCCAGGGCACACCCCTGGGGGAAGTGGCTTGGTTTACTTAAGAGTAGGCAAGGTGTTTTCCAAAACTAAAGTTACTGGGAAAAGCAAGAGGGAAAGCATTCAGAACAAATGCTGTTAACACCTGATACGCACTTCTCCCCCAGCTCCTCCCCTGCTGCTCATAGTTACTCATAGATGTTTAGGAACAGCCTAAGCAACCTCAACTTCTATAGTCCCTCGACACACGAAGCCACAGAAGCCTCACCTCAGCGCTTCTGATTCTGGTTCAAATGTAATTAAAAACACAACTTAGTTGTGTTTTTTTTTCTTCTGTTTTGATTCCCTTATCTCATTTATCCCACTCCTTACCCCACCCTCCTGGAGAAGGAAATGGCAACCCACTCCAGTATTCTTGCCTGGAGAATTTCATGGACAGAGGAGCCTGACAGGCTACAGTCCATGGGATCGCGAAGAGACGGACACAACTGAGCGACTAACACACTTAGCCCACCTTCCACCTTGACAAACCACTAATAAATGATCTGTTCTCTGTATCTATGAGCTTGTTGTTTTTGTGGGGGGGTTGTCTTGTTTTGGTTTGTTTTCTTTAGACTCTATGTATTACTATCCTGGGACAATTATAATAAATTAGGCTCATAGATAGAGTTTTTTTAGACTCTATAGCAATTCCAGTTGCAACTTCTGGTTATAGGTTGTTTTCTGTTTGTTTTCCTTTACTCATTATGTCAGTATATTCACCTGGAATCAGGAGTTTGGACAGATCAACTTCCAGATCTCCTTTATTTCATAGTGGGAATCTCTCTAAGATTGTCAGCATTTTCTAAGAGTTTCTGCTTAGACTGTTACCTTGAGTGTGCCATGAACTTTGCCTGCTGTCCCATGTGACTTTTGAGGTCGTACAACTGAAATGCATTTTTAAAAGATAGAGAAATGCAAATCAAAACCACTATGAGGTACCATTTCACGTCAGTCAGAATGTCTGCCATCCAAAAGTCTACAAGCAATAAATGCTGGAGAGGGTGTGGAGAAAAGGGAACCCTCTTACATTGCTGGTGGGAATGCAAACTAGTACAGCCACTATGGAGAACAGTGTGGAGATTCCTTAAAAAACTGGAAATAGAACTGCCCTATGATCCAGCAATCCCACTGCTGGGTATACACACTGAGGAAACCAGAATTGAAAGAGACACGTGTACCCCAATGTTCATCACAGCACTGTTTATAATAGCCAGGACATGGAAGCAACCTAGATGTCCATCAGCAGATGAATGGATAAGAAAGCTGTGGTACATATACACAATGGAGTATTACTCAGCCATTAAAAAGAATACATTTGAATCAGTTCTAATGAGGTGGATGAAACTGGAGCCTATTATACAGAGTGAAGTAAGCCAGAAAGAAAAACACCAATACAGTATACTAACGCACATATATGGAATTTAGAAAGATGGTAACAATAACCCTGTATACAAGACAGCAAAAGAGACACTGATGTATAGAACAGTCTTTTGGACTCTGTGGGAGAGGGAGAGGGTGGGATGATTTGGGAGAATGGCATTGAAATATGTATAATATTATATATGAAACGAGTCACCAGTCCAGGTTCGATGCACCATACTGGATGCTTGGGGCTGGTGCACTGGGATGACCCAGAAGGATGGTAAGGGGAGGGAGGAGGGAGGAGGGTTCAGGATGGGGAACACATGTATACCTGTGGCAGATTCATTTTGATATATGGCAAAACCAATACAATATTGTAAAGTTAATAAATAAAATTTAAAAAAAGATATGAAAAATGCCTTCTGGGCACTGTGGTTTCAACTTTTTTGTTCTCCACCTTCTTTTAGATATTGGCCCAATAATTCCTTATTATTCAGCATCTTGCTGCTTTAATAAACACTTTTTAATATTTTATCGTGTGTCTTTACTTTTTTCCCACTGGGAAGGTGGATTTAAATACCTAGCCCACCTTAGGTGTTGAAATAGGGACCATTTCAGTTTGAATCAATAGTTGTTATAGCAAATATGAATTTTATAGGGTAAGTTTCTTTGCTTAACAATAGATACAAATGTTTTACTTGCTTTAACTAGCAGGAAAAATAAATTATTAATGCAATGTAAAACCATTCCCTTTCCTCCGCTGGCTAAAAATTTCTTCTTTGCCAATTCAGTTCTAGGACCTTTAAATTTGCAAAATTGAGGCAATAAATAAGGAAGAATGAAAGGCTTTGAAACATGTTTGAGTGGTTTATATTGGAAAGGGCTGAGTTACTGGCAATAGAAAAAAATTCAGAATCTGAGAAAGAAGGGATGAAAATATAGTCTGTAGAATTGGTCTTGGAGTCAAGTTAAACATATGGAGAAAGGGGGAATAAAGTCTTCCCAGGTAGCTAACTAGCCTCTGAGATAGTAAAAATAAGATATACAGAAAGATAATCTTAAAAGTTTTTACTGTGCTTTTGGAATGAGGGAACTCCTAATAAAGTCTTGAGAGCTCTTAGAAGAGAATTAGATTGATTCTCTAAAAATTTATTAGGTTTCAGAGTGATATTCCTTCAAATGACTCTCTCCATGGAATCTGTTTTACAAAACTACCTGGGTTTAATCTGATTACGTCATGTGCCTGACAAGTGTTCATTTTTAATGACAAAATAATGTATAAAATTCAAATGGCATGCTGCTGCTGCTGCTGCTAGGTCGCTTCAGTCGTGTCCGACTCTGTGTGACCCCATAGATGGCAGCCCACCAGGCTCCCCCATCCCTGGGATTCTCGAGGCAAGAATACTGGAGTGGGTTGCCATTTCCTTCTCCAATGTATGAAAGTGAAAAGTCAAAGTGAAATAGCTCAGTCGTGTCCGACTCTTAGCGACCCCATGGACTGTAGCCTACCAGGCTCCTTCACCCATGGGATTTCCAAAATTTAGAACATTTAGAATGTTTGTAATTGTTGTTAAAATATTGGAGTGAACATCTATTTTTTTGTTATAAAACATTTCTAGCATGAATGTTACTCTGTCAAATCTTAAGTTTTTGACATTGTTTCAGATCTTTTGCTTTTAAGAAAAAGAAAAGTTAAAGATATGGTAACAGCCCCATTCTTGATTAAAAAAAAAACTCCCAGATCCCTCCAAAAGGTGATCAGTAATGTGAATTTAATATGATTCCTAGTTGAATGTACACTTTTAAAAATAGATGTATGCATCAAAAAGCAGTATGCAATATTATTTAGCTTTAAAATTTTTTTCCTAAATATCATCACACTGTATGTGAGCTTTTCTGTTAATATTGTGGTTTTGAAATTTAGTCATGTTGATACATGTAACTCTAATTCATTTATTTTAACTTAGATTTATTATATTTTACCTATTATTTCAAGATGTCTATAGTGAGATTTTCAGGTAACCAAATCTGTAATACTACTAGCAATAGAAGTTCTCAGCATCTTCATATACAGTTTTTAACTTCTTTTCTATTATGCTTTCAGAGAAAAAAAGAAAAAAAAACCCAGGAGCAAAGTTTACAAGATAAACATTTTTATGTTCAGGGCCACCATTTCCATTGTAGAGTTGTGCTAAGATCCTATTGGTAGACATTGACTAATATTGTCATATAGCTTTCCAAAACAGTTGTAAAAATAAATCTGACTCACTACAAACACATTAGCATATTTGATTATCATGTTCAGATATTTTCTAATTTAAGTAGTTGTAAATGGCACTTCAAATTTGCTTTAATTTGTATTTCTTTGAATTTTCACTGGGAATTTGCACTGGAAAGAACATTTTTCCTGGATAAATATTTGCATTTCCTTTCTTGTTATAAACAGATATTTAAAATTTCTTGAGAGATCTTTATATTGGCTCAGCCTTTTGTGATCTTTCTAGAAAACAGCCACTTCTACTTGAACTGAATATTTCTCAATGGCCAAATAGACACTTAAGGCCTCAGCTAGAAGAGGCAAGAAATAACTTCTTGATCTTCAAAAGCAAAAAACAGAGGTGGACACTTCAGTTGAAAGAACTACTACAAAACCACCCTGCATTGTCATTACTGTTGAGGCAAAGGAAATAGAGCCACAAATGAAATAAAACAGATTGCAGGTTTAATTCAATTTAACAAAATCCAGTGGAATCAATTTTGAGCAAGAACCGTCTGTTCTGAGGCAAGGAGGAGATAAGGAGCTTAGTCTTCAGTGTATGGCTGGAGAAAAAGGAGGATGGCCTGAGGAAAATAAAGACAGACACTGCTTTCTGGTTCTTTGCCCAGCCCCATAAGACAGAAGGACGATAGAAATGGAAAGGGAGACCAACTATTGCTCTGGAGGAGGGGAGGGGGGCTGGCTGCCTCTCCCAACAACCAGTGAAGAATGGAATTCCCCAGTGCTGGTAACTTGGGTCTGAGCTGTTCTGACCTACACCGAGCAGTACAGCTGTCCTCCACAGAACTTTCCGGTGACAGCAAGCTGTGAGAAAGCACTTCAGTCTGGGGGCCTTCCTGGAAGCTTTCTACCCACTTGGCTGAGTGTCTGTGTGACACAAATTGGTGATGGTAAGGAGTATTTACCAGCTCGTGGACTAAGTGTGGGCTATTTTTCCTTCCTCAACTTTCTGCTTTGATCTCTGGACCTCTTCACTTAGCAGATAGCCCCTCTGAACAACAGCTTGGCTTTCAACTTGGGTTTAAAATTTTTATCTCTGCTGTCATCATAAACAGTTCATAGATTAATATATATGTGCACATATTTCTAAATCATACAAAAAGCTTTCCTTTTTATAATCTTCATATGCAATAATTCATAATCTAAATAGGATTTTTGGTTCTCAAATAGACATGGAGTCATTAGAAAATGCTTTTAGTTGTAAGAGGGGAGGACGTTAATGAATGAGAAATTTCCTAACCCCTCCCTACTACAAATTCCTATAAAACAGATTACAGCCCTCCATCTCCATCACTACTGCTCCTCCTGCAGTTGAGTCACAAGGAAACTTGCATTCCAGTTGTGAACCGTGCCCTTAACAGGCGATTTGATGACCAAAACAGAGTACTGCTGGCACTGACTATTCACTCGCCATCACTATCATGCACAGATGAATAAGAAAGAAAAAGAAATGCATTTATCTTTTAAGTGGAGCTATTTGCATTTGACTCAGTTTGCAGAAAGATGGAGAAAACCATTCTTCCTTTTAAGTTGACACTATTAATGTGCACAATTATGTTTGTCAGCGCCCTACTGAAATGTGAAAATGTGGTTGAAACAGTTTTTAAATAAAAACGTAGTGACCTACAGCGGAGAGCAATTACAAAAAAATTTTTCAGCACTCACGCCAAGTAATGGACCTTCCTCACTGGCCCTAACTGAGCGTTTAGATACATGCCAAGTACAGCACTCACTCTACTTAATTTCCTTTGCTTCAACTCTCATTATAATTACGTTTATTTTAAAAATCAACGCCAAATTGGCCTCCTTAGATGTTGGCCTTGCAGTTTAAAGAGTTTGTATAGTTCCTAAGATAGTGTAAATTATCTACCACAAATATCCCAAACCATTTGGTGGGGGACAGGAGTATGAGGTTTTACTTGTTTAGAATTATGACTTAAAAAAAAGTTTCTGTGGTTTTCCCTTCGAGTGGGCACTAGAATTTAGTCTCTTGGTTTTTAACTTAGCCATGACACATTCTCTGAGACCCAGCTTCTATGTCATCGTTTGTGGCAATATTTCTTTGTCCTGCACATGCTTCTCGCAGGCACATCAGGACAGTACATCTGTGAAGCCCAGTGAGCTTCTCAAGACAACACTATATGAAGCGCTTTGAACTAGGGATCAGAAGGCCTGGGTTCTGTTCCAGATATGCCCCTTATGAAGTCAAAGCCTGGGTCATGTAGCCTCTCAAGCTTCAAGTTTCTTCACCTTTAAGATGTAGATGAAAATACCCACTTTCACACCTCCCAAGGTGAGCAAGGATCAAATAAGACCATGTGATAGCTTTGTAAACACTAAAATATATTTCTAAATATCAATCTTTGGGGAAGCCATTTATGGTGTAGTCTAGAGAAAAATATTGGTTAGCGCTCTTTCAGTTCCAAGTACTTAAAAGTATAAGCAGGATTAAGATTAACAAAAATATATTGGCTCAATAGGCAAAAATGAACTGAATTTTGAATACAGGCATACTTTGTCTTATTGTGCTTCACCTCATTGCACTTCGCAGATTCTGGACTTTTTACAAATTGAAGGTTTGTGGCAACATTGAATTGAACAAGTCTATTGGTGCCATTTTTCTAACAGCATTTGCTCACTTTGGGACTCTGTGCTATAATTTGGTAACTTGCAATATTTCAAACTTTTCATTATTATTATATCGGATAAGGGACTTGTATCTGAAATATATAAACACTCTTTTTTGTTGTTCAGTCACTAAGTTGTGCCTGACTCTGTGACCCCACGGACTGCAGCATGTCAGACTCCTCTGTCCACTGTCTCCCAGAGTTTGCTCAAATTCATGTCCATTGAGTTAGTGATGCTATAAACACTCTTACAACTCAATAATAAAAAGACAAATATCTCAATTTAAAAATGGGCAAAGGATCTAAGTAGATATTTCTCCAAGAAAGTGGCTAATAAACACAAGGAAAGATGCTTGACATCATTATTTACCAGAGAAATGCAAATCAAAACCACAATAAGATATTACTTCACACCCACTAGTATGGCTAGAATTTAAATGTCAAATAATAGTAAGCATTGGCAAAGAAATGAGAACACTCGCTGCTGGTGAGAATGTAAAACAGTGTGGCCACTTTGGAAACAGTTTGGCAGTTATTCAATTAAACAGAGTTATCATATGATCCAGAAGTTCCACCCTGTGATATATATATATTCAAAATAAATAAAAGCATAAATCTACCCCAAACATATACATGAATTTTATAGAAGTGTAATTAATAATAAGCAAAAGTGAGAACAACTCAAATGTCTATCAGTTGATGAGTGGGTTAATAACATGTGATTTTTGTGTACAATGGAATATTATTTCACCATAGAAAGAAATTATACATGCCATAATATTAACCTTGAAAACATTAGGCTGAGTGAGAAGACATAGAATACCATATATCAATTATATGATTCCACGCATATGAAATAACCAGAATAGGCAGTTCTGTAGAGACAGAAAGATGGTTGCTAAACATGGTTGCTTAGGACTGGAGAGAAGGGGAGAAAGGGGACTGATAACTAAAGGGGATAGGGTTTCTTTTTGAGGTGATGAAAATATCCTAAAATTGACTCTGGTGATGGTTGTACATATCTCTCAGTGTACAGTGAATTATACACTCTAAATGGGTGAATTGTATGGTATCTGAATTATGCCTCATTATAGCTGTTTAAACAAAAATAGTAGCTCATGTACTGCAGTCTCGGGTCCAGACCCACTGTCACCCATTCACAGCCCTTTCTCCACCTGTCGTCTTCCTTTCTTGGCAACAGAGATGATGACTAGTGGCTCCCAGCTGGGCTTTTACCACTTCCTTTCCCAGTTCAGGCTGCCATAACAAAACACCATGGGCTGGGTGGCTTAAACACAAAAATTTATTTCTCATGGTTCTAGAAGTTGGGAAGTCAAAGAGAAAAGCTTCAACAGGCAGGATTCAGTTCCAAGTAAGGACTCTCTCCCTAACTTACAGATGGTCACTTCCTTCCCGTGTCCTCCCATGGCCTTTCCTTGGTGTGTGCATATGTTGGGGGTTTGCAGAAGAACACATTCTGATGTCTCATCCTCTTCTCATAAGGACTCTAATCCTACAGGATTTGAGGTCCATCTCATTTAACCTTAGTTACGTTCCAAAAGGCCCAATCTCCAAATACATTAGAAGTTAGCACTTCATCATATGAATTTTGGGTGAGGCATAGGCATCCAGTCCATAAAAACTCCTTTTTCAAGCCCAGGTGAAAAGCACATTTTTTTCCTAAGGGGTTAGCAAACCCTATGGCTGCCTATCCTTGGCCCAGTTTCGACCATAAGCTTGTTTCTGTAACTAACACTTTGACTAGGTAGGCCAGAGTCAGGTGTCCAACCCAAAAGCCTCAGGTGGGTTAGTCCCATCAAAACAAGATAAGAAGGAAATTATAAACTCTCATCAAAGAAAAGGGGCAGAGTGAGGCCAAATGCTAATGCCTACTCTACAGTGCAAGGCTACAACCCAGGGAGCCTGCATGCCAGGCTTGGGTGGTGCAGAGACCACTTGTGTGAGCAAGGGTAAATCATTAAACCCCTCTATGGCTTTAACATCACCAGACCAGAGCACTGAAGACAAGGGGAGACAAGACGTGAAAGCCCTTAACAATCAGAACCCTCAGAACTGGAGAGCTAGGAGGGAACTTGGTGATCCTCTTATTTGACAAACTAAAAAAAAAAGATCTACTCTAAAAGAAGAAGTAAGACAGCCTGCTATGAGAATCAAAATGGCTTTCACATCACTAGACTTGAGAAAGAAATTTATTTGCTAATCATAATAACTTTAAGCATACCACTGCATCTTCCTCTGTCTCACTTGATAAGTTAACTCTCAATAATACTAATACTGCTGCTGCTGCTGCTGCTAAGTCGCTTCAGTCGTGTCTGACTCTGAACGACCCCATAGATGGAAGCCCACCAGGCTCCCCAATACTACTAATAATAGATGTATTAGTTAACTATGGGCTTCCTTGTTGGTTCAGATGATAAAGAATACGCCTACAAGCGGGAGACCTGGGTTTGATCCCTGAGTTGAGGATATGCCCTGAAGGAGGGCACGGCAACTTACTCCAGTATTCTTGGCTGGAGACTCCTCATGGACAGAGGAGCCTGGTGGGCTACAGTCCACGAGGTTGCAAAGAGTGGGACACGACTGAGCGAGTAAGCACAGAACAGCACAGCACAATTAACTAGTTAGGGAGAATTCCTTCACAATGTTTATTACATCATCACAATCTAGTACATTTGAAATATCTTGCAATTTTAGTTGTCAATTATACATCAGTAAAACAAATTTTAAAAAATTCATAACTATTCTTGAGACTAAATGTGCAAATGTAGCACACTTTACAAAAGCCAAAAGTGACATACTCAGATATAAGGTTATTGGATTTGAAACATAAGGAAACATGTGGAATGTAACATCTCTACGGAGAGGAAATTGAGTATAAAATTGTACCTTTTTGTAGGTGGTCTCATTACTGCAAAGCTCTGGACTTAGCTCTGAACAAAGTTCTTGGACACCCCCCGCCCCCGGCAATTACACCAGTTTGAGACTCTGGACCTCTGAGAACTTCAGTTTCCTCTTCTATAAAAAGGGGATGATAGTGCTCACTTTGGTAGCACATATACTAAAACTGGACCAATACAGAGATTAGCATGGCCCCTGTGCAAGGATGTCAGGAAAACACATTCTTCTATGTGGAAAAGAGATAAGCAACAAGGATATATTATACAGCACAGGGAATTGTAGACATTATCTTGGAATAACTTTTAATGGGAGCATAATCTGTAAAAATACTTAATCACAATGCTGTACACCTGAAACTAAAATTGTAAATCAACTATACTTCAATTATAAAAGTGGGAATGGCAATTCCTACCTGAGATACTCTAAGATTAAATAATGACATAAAATGCCTTAAATCTAGTGGGTATTTAGAGGTCTCAGCGACTCCTTTCTCTCATCTATGTGACAAGGGCAGCGTTGGAGTATCCTGCAATAACTCTACCCCAAATTGTTTCCCAGGCAGTTCAATTACTCCGCCAGAGTCCACGTTAGTCTAAGAAAAACAGAGTTTTCTATTCTGAGGGAGACAAAATGTGCTAAGGAAAAAAAAGGAGCATCATCTCCGCTCCTGCGGGCAAGATCCAAGACTTCTTCCCTTCTCAAAAGAGAATGAAGTACATTCAAGTCACAGACGTCGTTGTCGGCAGGAGCCACACGAGGGAGCCTCTGTCAGAGAAAACACACATTCTGCAGTTTCACACACCCTCTAGCGGGCAAGGCACGCAACGCTCAAATATAGCTTCCGCGTGGGGGAGAGGTGCTCCCTGCCTTGTGAGACAGGATCTCCACGTGAGGTGATCAGATTATATCAGTCACTCAGTCGTGTCTGACTCTTTGCGACCCCATGAATCGCAGCACGCCAGGCCTCCCTGTCCATCACCAACTCCCAGAGTTCACCCAGACTCACGTCCATCAGGTCAGTGATGCCATCCAGCCATCTCATCCTCTGTCATCCCCTTCTCCTCCTGCCCCCAATCCCTCCCAGCATCAGAGTCTTTTCCAATGAGTCAACTCTTCGCATGAGGTGGCCAAAGTACTGGAGTTTCAGCTTTAGCATCATTCCTTCCAAAGAAATCCCAGGGCTGATCTCCTTTAAAATAGACTGGTTGGATCTCCTTGCAGTCCAAGGGACTCTCAAGAGTCTTCTCCAACACCTGTCTGTTCAAAAGCATCAATTCTTCGGCGCTCAGCCTTCTTCATAGTC
>NW_011494807.1:8343237-8345234 GCF_000754665.1 Bison bison bison | reverse complement strand
AGCCTTTACGAACTCCTTTTCCTATTTGGAACCAGTCAGGTTCCATGTCCAGTTCTAACTGTTGCTTCCTGACCTGCATACAAATTTCTCAAGAGGCAGATCAGGTGGTCTGGTATTCCCATCTCTTTCAGAATTTTCCACAGTTTATTGTGATCCACGCGGTCAAAGGGGTGAGATAGGCACCAATTGCCCAGTGGGGCGGGGTCTCCACGTGAGGGAGAGGCGCGCGTTGCCTTCTGGGGCGGGGGTCTCCACGTGAGGGAGAGGCGCGCGTTGCCTGGTGGGAGGGGGTTGTTTCGCGGCCAGCGGTGATAAACTTTGCTTCGCCCCTCAACACCAGAGAGCTGACGAGATCCTAGCCAGTCTTCAGTTCACTCTAATTGGAGTTTGATAACACTGAAGTCAAAATAAGGACGAAAGATCTTTTTAAAACGTTTAATAGAAAATACGTTCAAGTTACATTATTTTTTTCCCAAGACACTCCCCACCAAAGGTAAGACCTAAGTCACAATGACAGTTGTATTGCCTGGACGAGAGGGGACCAGAAGAGAGGAAGGAGGGAACAAGGAGAGAAAGGCAGGCGGGCAGACTCAAGGTTTTTCAGTTGGTCCGCACTTGAGTTTGGTGTGACCCAGGTTAAGCAGGAAAATCCCCTTCGTTTAGGATCCTGGGATTAAGACTGCAGGTTTAACAACAAACGAGGATCTTCTTCCATTTGTGTATTTTTCGACACAGGTTTCTCAAAACAGGTGGGACCGAAGTGTTCAATAATCCTCAAAGAACAAAAGCCACCAGGAAGCGTTTAAAGGGCAGTTAAGATAACAGCCTGGGCTTGGCCAAGGAGGTGACTAACTTCTTAAGCAAATACTTTGGCACCTAACTAAACACTGGCACCTTTTGCTTCTCGACTTGAGCTTTTCACCCCAACCCTATCACACTCAAATCAGGGTGGGCTGGAGCTCAGGGCTGCCCCTACCACGCTAACCCCCAAACTGGCTTCTCACACAGAGTTTGGGAGTTATATGGCCTGGGATTGACATTTTAAAAATACTTTTAAGGAGGGTGCCTTTGCCCAGCTCCCCAGCCATAAGCATCCTCCCTTGCTGTTCTCCTCTGCTTCCTCCCCTTGTTCATGAGTCTTATTTATATTTGTTGTTGTTTAGTTGCTAAGTCATGTTCAACTCTTTTGCGCACCATGGACTGTAGCCCTCCAGGCTTCTCTGTCCTTGGGATTTCCCAGGTAAGAAGACTGGAGTGGGTTCCCATTTCCTTCTCCAAGGTATGTTCCTGACCCAGGGATGGAACCTATGTCTGCTGCATTGCAGGTGGATTCTTTACTGCTGAGCCATCAGGGAAGCCAAAGTATTACAGATATAATAACCAATAACTACATATTAAATGACCCCTTCTTCAAATAATTATATCCTAGTGATTAGCATGAAGGAGACCAAGTTACTGACGTGAAAGAATAGTTATTGTAGGTTTGGCCTCAAGAATTTAAACATATAAGAAAAACTGGAACTAGAACTGCCTTATGACCCAGCAATCCCACTGCTGGGCATACACACTGAGGAAACCAGAAGGGAAAGAGACATGTGTACCCCAGTGTTCATCACAGCACTGTTTATAATAGCCAGGACATGGAAGCAACCTAGATGTCCATCAGCAGATGAATGGATAAGAAAGCTATGGTACATATACATAATGGAGTATTATCAGCCATTAAAAAGAATACATTTGAATCAGTTCTAATGAGGTAGATGAAACTGGAGCCTATTATAGAGTGAAGTAAGCCAGAAAGAAAAACACCAATACAGTATACTAACGCATATATATGGAATTTAGAAAGATGGTAACAATAACCCTGTATACGAGACAGCAAAAGAGACACTGATGTATAGAACAGTCTTTTGGACTCTGTGGGAGAGGGAGAGAGTGGGATGATTTGGGAGAATGGCATTGAAACATGTATAATATCATATATGAAACAAGTCGCC
>NW_011494807.1:8341726-8343137 GCF_000754665.1 Bison bison bison | reverse complement strand
GGGCTGGTGCAGAGGGATGGTATGGGGAGGGAGGAGGAAGGAGGGTTCAGGATGGGAAACACGTGTATACCTGTGGCAGATTCATGTTGATGTATGGCAAAACCAATACAATATTGTAAAGTTAAAAAATAAAAAAAAAGAAACATCTTATGCATATTATTACTATGTAGTTGTTACTGGTAGTTGTAGTTGTTAACTGGTAGTTGTAGTTGTTACTGCTAAACCAAATCACCCATTTCAGAAAGCTCTGGTCCTAACAAAGTTCCATGCTTATAACTTCATCCGTTCTCCTGTCGTCAGCAGACCTCCCGTTTATATAATTTTTTCATTAATTATTTCATTCAAAAATCCTGTATTTAAACCTTCTATCTGCTCACAACTAAGATAAGCCACTGGATATAACAAACTGATTACATCAGTTACTCAATCTAATTGGGAAATCAAATATATAACAATGCTATGGGCCAAGAAAAAAGGTGCAATGGCTACAGTAGTTTGGCAATGGGATGTCAGAGGAGTTTCACAAAGAAGCTGTCTTTTAAGCTGTGTTATAAAGAGCAAAATTTTTCCAGTTGGGAAGAATCATCTGTAATGTTTACATAACATTTTCTCATTCATAAAGTTTGTATAAGAGCATGGGTTTGGGAGATACTTGGTCTTTAGATACTTGACAAGATAAGGCATTAATGGCAGATGCTTTTTCACAATAATAAACAAATTTGTTAATTTTTAAAATATTTCCACACTCTCATTTAATTCCAAAATGTACTGATACCATAGTATCTGTGAAGTCAGAATGGAGTAAAGTAGGAGAGAGAAAGGATGTGAAAATCCCTAAAACTTAGATCAGATCAGATCGGATCAGTCGCTCAGTCGTGTCCGACTCTGTGACCCCATGAATTGCAGCATGCCAGGCCTCCTTGTCCATCACCAACTCCCGGAGTTCACGCAGACTCACGTCCATCGAGTCAGTGATGCCATCCAGCCATCTCATCCTCTGTCGTCCCCTTCTCCTCCTGCCCCCAACCCCTCCCAGCATCAGAGTCTTTTCCAATGAGTCAACTCTTCGCATGAGGTGGCCAAAGTACTGGAGTTTCAGCTTTAGCATCGTTCCTTCCAAAGAAATCCCAGGACTGATCTCCTTCAGAATGGACTGGTTGGATCTCCTTGCAGTCCAAGGGACTCTCAAGAGTCTTCTCCAACACCACAGTTCAAAAGCATTAATTCTTTGGCGCTCAGCCTTCTTCATAGTCCAACTCTCACATCCATACGTGACCACAGGAAAAACCATAGCCTTGACTAGACGAACCTTTGTTGGCAAAGTAATGTCTCTGCTTTTGAATATGCTGTCTAGGTTGGTCATAACTTTCCTTCCAAGGAGTAAGCGTCTTTTAATTTCATGGCTGCAGTC
>NW_011494807.1:8317010-8341303 GCF_000754665.1 Bison bison bison | reverse complement strand
GGCATACAAATTTCTCAAGAGGAAGATCAGGTGGTCTGGTATTCCCATCTCTTTCAGAATTTTCCACAGTTTATTGTGATCCATACAGTCGAAGGCTTTGGCATAGTCAATAAAGCAGAAATAGATGTTTTTCTGGAACTCTCTTGCTTTTTCCATGATCCAGCAGATGTTGGCAATTTGATCTCTGGTTCCTCTGCCTTTTCTAAAACCAGCTTGAACATCAGGAAGTTTCACGGTTCACATATTGCTGAAGCTTAGAATACCCACCATATATTCCTAATAGTACTTCACCTATCAGTCAAGGTTAAATAGAAAACACATTACATGGTCCATAGGGTTCATAAGATAAAAAACAAATCAGTTCTTTCGCTCATCATTCACTTCATTTAATCAGACATTCAGCAACCTTCAGTTCAGTTCAGTTGCTCAGTCATGTCCGACTCTTTGCGACCCCATGATTCACAGCACGCCAGGCCTCCCTGTCCATCACCAACTCCCAGAGTTCAGTCAAGCTCATGTCCATTGAGTCAGTGATGCCATCCGGCCATCTCATCCTGTCATCCCCTTCTCCTCCTGCCCCCAATCCCTCCCAGCATCAGAGTCTTTTCCAATGAGTCAACTCTTTGCATCAGGTGGCCAAAGTATTGGAGTTTCAGCTTCAGCATCAGTTCCTCCAATGAACACCCAGGACTGATCTCCTTTAGAATGGACTGGTTGGATCTCCTTGCAGTCCAAGGGATTCTCAAGAGTCTTCTCCAACACCACAGTTCAAAAGCATCAATCCTTTGGTGCTCAGCTTTCTTCAAAGTCCAACTCTCACATGCATACATGACCACTGGAAAAACCATAGCCTTGACTAGATGGACCTCAAGTGCCCATTAAATTGTAAGCCCTGCATAAGGTCACTGCGGCCAGGGCACTTCCACACTGGTGTGAAAAACATAGAGCAAAGAAAGCAACTCCAAAAAAAAAAAAAAGAAAGCAACTCCAGTGCAGGCAATGAGGCTATGGCAGGGGCAAGTGGATTAGCATAGAGGGGCAGAGCAGAAGAGGGACCTCTAATGCAGCCTATGGAATCAGAAAACTTGCCGTAGCAGATGATTCAGAGCTTCATGTTGAGTAAGGTCAAGGACAGATCAGGTAGTTAAACTGGAATGTTCCAACTGCAAGGAAGCAAAAGCCCTGTGCAGATGGTTAGTCTGGTAGGAGTAGATAGCTCCCACTGGAAGTGGGAGCTGAAAATGAACCTAAAGAGAGGTTCATTTTCAGAATGATGTAATTAATATGGGAGGCAAAGAGACAAGTGAGAACTATATGATCTTTTTGGTCAGTCCACAAAGTTTGTGTCTAAGTTAGAGGGCTAGAAGAGAATAAAGATTTGGACTTAGTTTTAAGTGGGCTTTGCTTGGGTTTGCTGAAGAATTAGCATAGAAAACAGTTCAAAAGATAGAGTCAATGAATGCAGCTCTAAGGTGGCCCCTTAATTCCTCAGGAATGTATCCAGCATGTTCAGAGGGTATGGGGGGAAGAGAGCCTTTAGTAGAGAGGAGCCGCAAAACTTGGCCCACATCAATATCCAGGGAAGTACACCTCCACCAGGTGTGGGAATTACTCCTCTGCCCTGGCTTTATAATCCCAAATGGTTTCTTCTCATCATGTTAGAGTTAGAGCAGGCTTAACACTGTCCAGCTCCCAGTGTTGGAAATCAGAACTGAAGTCATAGCAAATCTATTGGTTGAACAAAGAGATTTGAGTTGTTTAGAAGGAAAACATCAATAAGATCAGGTGATGGATTGTGTTAAGGGATGAGCAAGAAAATAGTCACTCATGGTGCTGTGATTAACTGAGTATCATTTTATTTCTAATTTAGGAGAAATGGGGGAGAAAGAGCTTACATCAACTGAACACTGTCCATATGCCACCTGTTTACATAATTTATTTAAATCTCATAACCCCTCTCTGAAGTGGACAGTATTATCCTCATAGAAGAGTTAAAGAGCAAGACTTTATAGGGGCTGTGATCACAGTAAGTAACAGGACAGGAACGGGGGTCAGGGTCAGTTTCTCTGGAAAGCCACGTCTACATTTTGATTTCTTCTCACAAGACAACCTTCCAGTATATCTATACTCAACTTCCCTGAAAAAAATATGCCTCCTGTAGTGACCAGAAAATAATATTCCTTTCACTGTACTATACTGTGACTTTATTTTTTAAGTTCAAGAGATAGCTCTTGTTTATCAGCTATTCCAGTATAACAAGTTCATCCAACAGAACATGTCAGCTTTCTCTCTCTTTAGCCTGAGCTAATTTGCAGCTTTCTGCCAAGGAGCTAGTTCTATGCCATGGTTTTAGAAATAGAAGAGTGTCTTTGATGTTTTGAAATAGTTAAGCATGTTGGAGATAGGAGTGTGACTTTTCCTTTATCTCCATATTGCTATTTGCAAGATAGTGATACCTTTTGGAAACTAATGAATATTTCCATAGATTTATATCTTAACACCAATACAGTATACTAACGCATATATATGGAATTTAGAAAGATGCTAACAATAACTCTGTGTACGAGACAGCAAAAGAGACACTGATGTATAGAACAGTCTTGTGGACTCTGTGGGAGAGGGAGAGGGTGGGAAGATTTGGGAGAATGGCATTGAAACATGTAAAGTATCATGTATGAAACGAGATGCCAGGCCAGGTTCGATGCACGATACTGGATGCTTGGGGATAGTGCACTGGGACGACCCAGAGGGATGGTATGGGGAGGGAGGAGGGAGAAGGGTTCAGGATGGGGAACACATGTATACCTGTGGTGGATTCATTTTGATATTTGGCAAAACTAATACAATTATGTAAAGTTTAAAAATAAAATAAAATTAAAAAAAATAAATAAATAAAAATTAAAAAAAAAAAGAGAAAAAAAGACCTCATATTCCATGTGATTTAGGAAGGTGAGAATTAAATGTAGAGAGCATTGTTTCTTTTTTTGTTTCTTCAGCCATGACACCTGTGAAAATTAATGAAGGTGATAAGTCCAAGTGCGTTTCTTCTAAGGATCAGAAACAAATCCAATCAACAAATGAGAAAAAATATAAAAAGGAAAGGAATATATGAAATGATTAGAGTTTGAAATTATAAAATCATGCTCCGATTGCTAGTAAATTTCAATACATAGGAATTATCATTTAATGAAGGATTATTAAAATTGACACAGCAAGAAATAGAAAACCTAAGCAAACTGTAACAGTGAAACAAAACCAACATAATTTACGTGTTGCTTCTAAAAAAGGTTCTAGTCTCAGTGATTTTTTTGGTAAATTATTTCAGTGGATAAATAGCTAATTGTCATGTTGGGTTCCAGAGCCTGAATCTTATCTTTAACTCATGTTCTAAACAACCCCTTTATTCTCCTGCCACATGCATATCTTTCCCCAAACTTGCTCAGCTTCCTGTTTCAATATCAGATCCACCCATGGCCCAAGCCAGAAACTTTGATGTCTTCATCATCTCATCCCCTAGTCTCTCCACCTAACCTCATTACAATCCTATTGCCTTTAATTCTTTCTTGATATGGTTTCTGAATCTAAACTTTTTAATTCTTCCTGCTACTCAACTTGATTCAATCCCCCTTCATCCCTGACATTTCTAACTATTTTAACGACCTTCCATCTGATACTGATACCACCAGTGCCCACTGGCTCCCTACTGTAGCCCGAAGGTAATGGGTGTCTTCTAGAGAGGTTAATTCTGCACTACACTTTTTAAAACTTTGGGGGGCTTACCATTGTATGGGCATGGTTCAAGGGTAACAGAGTGATCTGCTGAGAATTTAGTGCAACATAGTTGGAAAAATCAACCAAACGGCTTTCAATTAGAAAAAGTATAGTACTCTGTTTTGGTGAGGGAAGATTCTGTTGTCATTCTAAATGCATTTCTAAATGGCTATTATATTTCTTGATATTGTAGGAAAAGCATACTCTTCTGTGATGTGGACCCTACTAAAAACAGGTTTTCTGCATTTTCTCACAAGCCACGAGGACCCATTGTCAGGGAAAGGGGAAGGGAAAGAAAGACTTGTTCTTGTTCTGGGTTGGGGGATTTTGCCCCCTGGAGTGGGCAGGGACTGGGGTGGGAGTTCTGGAGATACTAGCCTAAGGATTAAGGACAAGAGGGGTGTGCAAATGGAGTTGTTGCAAACTAGGGAATCAAGAATCCTCTGCCAAATACCCTGTGAACAGAAAGTTTGAGGCTGTGATGGCTGTGGGACTGCTGGGCTAGGGTAGAAGGTGGGGAGTGGATGGATCATGGATGGGGGTGGAAGGTAGGGGTGGGAGTGGAAGGTGGGGAGCAGGGTGGAAAGCAAGGAATAGAGTGGATAGTGAGCATCTGAGTGCAAAGCTTGAGGGCCTAGTCAAGGTGTCAGTGGCTTGGGTTTGGCCTACAGAGCTGTTCACCTTTGAATCAACCTCTGGAACTTGGGCAAACCAGCACCTGAAGTTGCCAGTCATCAGTGTAGATCAAAGAGCTGAAGCAGCCCTTCCTTAATTTTCTGAGTGACTACATAAACACAAGAAACTATGGGCACTAGCTGCCAACACAGCACCCCCACTGCCTGTTTTTTTTTTTTTTAACTACAGTCATTGAACTACTGAGATTGATCCCCCCCCCCGCCTCTCCCCCTAACTGCCCAGAAGCCATAGAGCACAATATGCCCTGACAGTCTTACCTGAAGAATCAAGTCAAGCCTAGAGAAGCAAACCAGAGAGAAGAAAAGGTAGACACAGAATTCTGATGACACTGTTCTGAGTCCCTGATTACACAAACTTGAGTCCAGGGACTCATCTCAGTTGTCTTCCTGGACTGCTTTTTCTGTTAGTATGCTTTGGGTTCTATTCCTACCACTAAAGATGATCTAATACAGATAGAAAACACTCAGCAATGTGGAAGAATGGTTATTATCTGAATTCACAGCTGAGAGGAGATGGAAATAAGTGTACTCTTTAAGAGACTTGATAGGCATGGGTAAAGGATAAAGGGAACCATAAAGAAGGGGTTATACTGAAAAGCTGTGTTTGTGAAGGGGAGGAATTTCACTCAGAACAGAGACTGGCAGGAACAATTATATTTTAACAAACCCTCAAGGTGATTCCAATACACACTGAAGTTTGAGAACCATTGTTCTCAATACAATAATACACCTGTTTTAGTACATAATACCCTGTTATTCCCTACTGTCAAATCTCTGAAAAACATCAAGTGTGACGTTTACGTCAACAGTGTTAAACTCACAGGTGCATAGACAGTAAACAAAGGATTATCTTTATTGATGGAACAGCCATAGAAAAAGACTTCCTGAAAGAGATAGGTCATACTTCTGAATTTAGTACCATGTAACTAATAGGAGATGCTTATTAAAATCAACAGATTTTAAAATTCAGAAAAAAAAAACAAACCTAACTTCCATTCTTCACAATTCACTGTTTCCCAGAAGGAAGAGTGAATGCAAGACTTTCAGCCATAAAAGCAGTCTTTCACAATCCATGAACCTTTCTTGGAGTGTAACTTTCCATTCTACCACTCTCCACCCCAATTCCCAAATAGTCGTTGCCATCTTTTAAACATCTTGACTAGTAACACTCCTAGGAAACTCAAAGGAGTTTTCATGGCTTAAGCAAAAATGTGTGCTTGAAATAAAAGTAACCTGTGTTATACTGGTCATACAAACTCCTAAAACTTGCTCCTTTTCAAATTGTGATGACCTCCTTTTAAAATGGCTTACTTGGGACTTAATTTTACTTAGAATATAAAAGAGCAAATACAATACCTTATAGCAGTAGTTGTTATATGCCTTATGTGTACTATATATAAATCAAAACACGCTGCCTGCTTACTTTTAAAGTTTGTCTGTTATTAGATAGGAACTGGATATGAAATTATCTAGAAACTCAATTAACGTTTCTAGAATAAAACCTCCACAGTTCTTTACCTTCAAAGCTTATTTAGCAGTATTCTAATGAAATTCTGACAAATACTGAGTCTGAGGTGTCTGTTTTTACATTTCACATGGATCAGAAAAGTAAATTTCTTTTTCATTTGTAGGTTTGGATGGAATATCTTGCTAACTGGCATTCATATGATAGAAAAGAGGAACAAAGAATATGTGTAAACTATTATTTGGGGGAATGAGCTCCTGATCTGAGGACCACAGCCACAAGTGAGGCTGCAGGAGACAAAAAATTCAGACATATTCACATTTCCCTCTGAAACAGTAGTAACCTTGTCCAGCACAAAATTCAGTGGTAGTTTCAACAAGGAAAAAATGGGCTGCAGTTCTCCTTAATGCTGCCATTTAACAGCCTACCTTAAACTCCTATGCCACAGGTAAAACAGGTCTATGACCACTGCTTCCAGATTCTATAAAAAGCAATGAGACTGAGCTCTTCAGGTATTTTAGTAGTCCCCCCCAAAAAAGTATGTCTGATTGGTTAATCCACCAACACCTTTCATGTACCTACTATCTGAACTAGCTAAACAGTACTTTCTGATGAGTGTATCCTAAACTTGTGCTGTTTTAACCATTATTTTGATGTTTTAACTACTTGTCTACCCAAATAAACATCAAACTATCATCTATTTCCTCTAATCCTATAAACATCCTGTTGATACATACATATGCATCCTGTTGACACATATCAAAGCATTTATCTTTTATTCCCCAAATAAAAACAAAACAAAAAACTCTGCTGGCTCAAAGACTTAATTACATTCCTGTTTTGAAAACCACTGGATGCTCTGATAGTAAATGTCACAATCATAGCTGCCTTTGAATTCTCTCTTAACCCCCCCTCCTATTCCACAAAGAAGTGAGTAAACCTGAATAGCAGCTTTTTGAGGAATAAGCAAAAAGCAAAGATCATACAATGGACACTTATATTTGTTTCAGATCTATTAGATAGCCTGTGCCCAGTATATACTTGTAACTGTAATTTGTATTACCTGAGCACAAACTTCCTGGGCAGGTAAGTATGAGTAGTTTGGAAATGACCATTCTAAACCAGTAATTAAGTTATGGATCAGGCAGCAGTGACTGAATAATGGTGATATGCGTGAAGATGAAAGATCTGTGCTCTAGACCAGTATCCTTTGTTGATTTATCACATGATCTTGGGAAACTCGCTACAATTCTCCAAGCTACTTTCTCAAGAGTAGAAGAGAGAGAAACAGCTGTCCCGCACATATAATACACCTACTGTAATGTTCAAATGGTAAAGTGAAAATGCTTTGTAAAACTGTAAATTAGCTTTGCCAAAAATCTTAGCAAGAAATGAATCAGATTATACTCAGGGACTGTGAATCCATTTTAATATTCTACTTTCTTCACTCATAAACACATGATTTAACCAAAAGACAAATAAAGCAGAATTAGAAAAGTTAAATGATTTATAAAATATCAAAATGAGCTGTGTCTGATATAGCTCAATCTGTCAAGAAAATTAGTGATTACTCCAAAGGTTTAAGGATAGTGAACAACTTCAAACAACTTTTCCAAACAATGAATATTAGGGTAAAAGCCATTTTAAAAAACTCAAGACATCCATGAAATAAGTTGTATAAATGAGATAAAAATCACAGAGTTGACAGGGATTTATAAAATGGATAAAATGAATAGACATTAAATTGTTTTAATGAATCCACTTCCTTTATTGCAGTAACTTCTGTACAAAGCAGCAACTGCAATACTCAACGTTAAAACATTAGAAAAGCATTTGTGTGACAGTTATAGTACAGTATTATCAAAATATTACATTTTCAAACTTAGTAAACATTCACCAGAGCTCAAATCTTTAAATTATTTTTCCATAGTCTTTAAAAATATGTAATGTCAGAAAGCATAAAAAAAGAATGTAAAAGGAAACCTAAAAATACAAATGAAATAATGTGACAAATAAATATGTGATTTAATTAACTGTTAATAATCAGCTTAACACCATCATTCTTTAAACCCACTGAATTTTTACCTAGAGAAATAATGAACGGTCATATGCCATTGCATAACTGTTTATTTCCAAGTTATCAGCAATGATTAGAACTTAAAATTTTTGGCATTAAAACAATCAAATTCAGCATAAATAAAATAGAGTAGAATAGCTTCAACACTGGCTAACATTTCTAAGAATTAATTGTTGAAATTTATCAGAGATAGCACAAAAACAACCTTGAAAAACCTGACCTGGTATCTAGTGTTAAGTAAAAGTAATGCATTTCTTTTTAAGTGAAAAGTTTCTTACATTATTTCACAGACAATATTACCCTCCCCCATTATGTATATTTAGATATATTTTATGTACTTTATACACATATGTATGATGCATGACATTTGGTTCCTGCAGTACAGATCACAACAAGGTTTTCCTGAATGGGAAAAACTTAAAAAAAGAAAAAGTAAGTGTACCTGTGCACATTTCAAGATAGCAGCACTCAGTTATGCCCTATTAACCATTTAAAAAGTTGAGACATGATATTGTTTATTGAATATGACATTTTTACTGTCTTTCCTCTTAAACACTACAAAACCTCCAAAAAATGGTACAATGGTGTGAGTTATAACATAGGAAAAAGTTTTTAGGAAAACAATTACCTCATTCTCTTAACATTCTGAATTTAAAATTACTATCAGATCTCTGTTATGATATTAACTTAGTTCATACTCATGCAGCAAAGATATTGCACTACTGGACAACAGTAGTAATTTTATATTTTCGAGATTCATGAACACCTACATAAACTCTTCACCAGTGAAGCTCATACCAGTGAACACACTGAAGAGTACTTTAGATGAAACATTCTCCATTTCCTAATCGAATGATAACTGTGTGAAGTTACATGCCCTTCCAGTGATCACATTTGTTCTCCATGAAACCTGTCTTTCAATCTGTGAACTCATAAACAAAAAATTTAATATGATAAATCTTAACACTTTAAAATGCAAACAACCATTGTGTCGTCATAAATACACATATGCATATGTGTATGCATATATACACACACACATACAGATATGTAGACATACAATCCCTTGAAATGTTTCTAGGAAATCCTTCCTTGAATAAAAACAAAAAATTCACATTAATAATTGCATATAAAGCTTTTAGTAACAGTACATACGCACTGTCCAAATTGTACTAGTAGACTATGATGTCAAAACAGACTTTTCAAAAGCACAAACTGGCAGTTTTTCTTAACACAAAAGTTTTAAAGTATTAAGAATGGATTAAATTTAAATGTCCAGAATAATCTGTTCAAACCTGAGTATATTAAGACTATGTACTTGACAGTTGAATGAATTAAGCCTAAGAACATTTCACTAAGAAACCAGTGGTCCATTTAACCATTTGATGAAACAATAAATATTTTAATGATTTATAAAAAGGATGATATAGTGATATTCCATATATTTATTGAAATATTCTATTAAATGACAATGCTTTGTCTAATTTTAACCAGGAAAATCTTTTAGCATTTTGTAAAAGTCCCTCAGATTTGAGGAAAATTCTAAATTAGGACAGATCTTTCTTCTAATAAATATAAATGATTTTAAAAGATTTTCTTTACAGAATGACAATATGTGATTTTTCAGGATGGTATATAGAAGTACTGGATAAATCTTCAACCTCCCCTAAGGATTCAAATAATAATAATCAAAAGAGATATAAATAACAGCCAATTAGAGGTTTTAAAAAAAAAGGTTTATTGGGCTTTTTTCTCCCTAGATCTACATTTATACATCCTAACGCAAACCTAACCTTAGGGTCACTTTTCAGTTCTCATATTTTTTCCCTTGCATTTTCATTAACTAGCCCTAATTCTCGCCTAACAAACACATTTACAAAAGTAATAGAAAACATACAGTACTCAACACTAATTGGTCAATGGAAAAAGAAAAGCAGTGTCCATTTTAAGGTGGGAAAGATTAGAAATAAAAATAGCTGAAGGCAAAGTTCGACATTCTACAAATTTATAAAAGAGGATATATGGATGAAATTTGGTTAATTTCAGAAGGCACCTCAAGGCTAAAGGCTTTTTGTACTCCTTTCATCAATCAAAAAATAACACACTTTTATTGCTATTCAAGTAGCAAAGGAAAAACTTTACTCTCACAAGCTTCAGTCCAACAAGGAATCATCATTCACTAAGACTGAAATACGGAATTGACTAAAACTGAAGTCTCCATACATATATCAATGGAGCAACTTTCCTGTGTGCTTTCAAATTAATGAAATAGTGAAAAAAAGTCACAGTTCACCATTGTGATGTTGAAGATTTCAGTGATAGTTACTTCACTAGGCACTGAAGTACCGTCTGGAGGGCTGTCCACTGTGCAGATAAAACACTTAAGAATAGAAGGTAAGGACACTCTGATGATTCCCACGGACTAGGAGAATTGGTGGCAGGTCCTTGGATAGAGCTTCTAACCATGCCATGTAGAGAGCACTAGACACAGCACCTTTTCGTGCAACTGGGAGACTCCTGGTATCAAAAAACAACAAGAAATTAAACTAAGCTAAGAATAAAATAATAAAAACTATAAGTCACAGTAATAGTAACTAAAAATTACTATAATTACAATATATGCTGTAACAACTACTATACCATATATTCCTTTTTTTTTTCAAGTTTGAACAAAGTATTTCTTACAAAATATCTTAAGAATAGCAAATTTTTGTTGTTCAGTCGCTCAGTCGTGTCTGACTCTTTGTGACCCCATGTACTGCTTCCTTGTCCTTCACCAACTCCCAGAGCTTGCTCAAACTTGTATCCATTGAGTCAGGGATGCCATCCAACCATCTCATCCTCTGTCATCCCCTTCTCCTCCCACCTTCAATCTTTCCCAGTACCAGGGTCTTTTCTAATGAGTCAGTTCTTTGCATCAGGTAGCCAAAGTACTGGAGTTTCAGCTTCACCATCAGGCCTTGCAATGAATATTCTGGATTGATTTCTTTTAGGATGGACTGATTTGATCTCCTTGCAGTCCAAAGGACTCTCAAGAGTCTTCTCCAACACTATAGTTCAAAAGCATCAATTCTTCGGTACTCAGCCTTCTTTATGGTCCAACTCTCACATCCACACATGACTACTGGAAAAACCATAGCTTTGACTAATCAGACCTTGGTCGGCAAAGTAATGTCTCTGCTTTTTAATATGCTGTGTAGGTTAGTCATAGTTTTTCTTCCAAAGAGCAAGTGTATTTTAATTTCATGACTGCAGTCACCATCTGCAGTGGTTTTGGAGCCCAAGAAAATGAAATCTGTCACGGTTACCATTGTTTCCCCATCTATTTGTCATGAAGTGATGGGACTGGATGTCATGATCTTAGTTTTCTAAATGTTGAGTTTTAAGCCAACTTTTTCACTCTCCTCTTTCACCTTCCTCAAGAGGCTCTTAGTTCCTCTTCACTTTCTGCCATAAGGGTGGTGTCATCTGCGTATCTGAGGTTATTGATATTTCTCCCGACAATCTTGATTCCAGCGTGTGCTTCATCCAGCCTGGCATTTCGCATGATGTACTCTGCATATAAGTTAAAAAAGCAAGGTAACAATATATAGCCTTGATCCTCTCCTTTCCCAATTTGGAACCAGTCTGTTGTTCCATGTCTGGTTCTAACTGTTGATACTCAACCTGCATACAGGTTTCTCAGAAGATAGGTAAGGTGGTCTGGTATTCCCATCTCTTCAAGAATTTTCCACAGTTTGTTGTGATACACACAGTCAAATGCTTTAGCATAGTCCATGAAGCAGGTGTTTCTCTGGAATTTTCTTGCTTTTTTTATGATCCAGTGGATGTTGGCAATTTGATCTCTGGTTCCTCTGCCTTTTCTAAATCCAGCTTGAACACCTGGAAGTTCTTGGTTTACATAGTGTCGAAGCCTAGCTTGGAGAATTTTGAGCATTACTTTGCTAGCATGTGAAATGAATGCAATTGTGTGGTAGTTTGAACATTCTTTGGCACTGCCTTTCTTTGGGATTGGAATGAAAACTGACCTTTTCCAGTCCTGTGGCCACTGATGAGTTATTATCTAAAATTAAACCTCAAATCTCCCCTTATAATTGTTTTAGGAGAAAGGGATATTTCTATCTGAATTTTGATAGTGGTAACTACATACGGATGAATGAAATTCAAACATAATTAATTCTATATATTAATGTTCAATTTCTTGTACCTATCTCTGAGCTTTCATTTTCATTTGTAGGTAGTGGATGTATGTCCAGTTGCTCCATAGAGTGTTTTTCTCTAGATTTCTATGTTTTAGTGACTTCCATTACAGATACTTGGTTACCATCAGCAAAATTGGAAATTTCCTGGTCTAGTCAAATTTCCTGGTTGTTAGTCAAAATAGCAATCTTTTGGTATTACTTAGTTTCATAATTTGACATGTTTCCAGAGATCTGAGCCTTTTTTACCTATATAAGGACCAGGCTCCAGGACTTAGAAAATTTGGGTTCAAGAAAGATCTAGGCAACCTGGTTTAGTGAAAGAAAAGCCAGAGTGAGCACAAGTATCTAAATTCAATGCAAAGACATTGTGTCTATATGACATTTTGTATGTGGGAACTTGGGAGTGGGAATTCAGATATGAACCATGTTTTAAATTTAATCCTTAGCCTAACTTGATGGAATTATTTCTATGAAGAAACTGTCTAGGAACCAAATTTCAACTTGCAGCCCCATTACCCGACAAATGTTGATGGTTATGCTGTGGTATTTCCAGGTTATGCTGTGGTATTTCCAAAGCTAAGGAATTTTTTAAAAGTGGGAAAAAGCATAAAGGAAAAAAATCCCAGAATATGCTACGATGATAAGGAATTATTTAGATTTATATAAGCTTAAGGTAAATATTTTTGTTTATCTTTCTTATCTTATATGATTTCTTCATATGCTTAAAGCAAAATGTATTAAAAAAAAGTTTGTTTTTCTCTCATAACCACTAAGTTATTATGGTTATAGATATATTTTTGGTAGAAGAAATGAATCCTAATTGAATTATCATAAAATGAATAGCCAAGAAAATCTTAGTATAGGTTATTACTTACATGACAATGATATTAGCTGTGTTTGAATGTTCCTTTAATAATTCATTTAACCTGATCTGCCGGTATGTCTGAAATGAAACATAACAGTCATTCTTAGTCCTTTCTAAAACTGAAATTTTCCCTGGTACATAAAACTATAGATAAAAAGAAACCAAAATCAATTTTGGTATAATAAAAATATCCATTCCCAAACTTAAAAAAAAAAAAATCAGTGCTTTGCACTATCCAAATATAAGTACAACTTAAAGTAGATTTAGTTTACACAACTAGTTCTTTTCATAACCAACTGTAGTTCTTGATATTTATTTCTTAAGTATTTTCTAAAAAAACCACAAGGAAGATTAATGAAAAGGAAGCAGGAGAGAAAGAATACCTTGGTCTTATAAAGTTCAAGCTCATTATCTGTTATTCGCCATGGTTCATCTTCTTTCATTTTATCTGCAATATCTTGTTCTTTATCATCTTCATGAAGTCTGTATGGCTCAATCATTTCATCAAAAGCTACAATACTTAA
This sequence comes from Bison bison bison, assembly GCF_000754665.1. NCBI lineage: Eukaryota > Metazoa > Chordata > Mammalia > Artiodactyla > Bovidae > Bison > Bison bison. The sequence goes on along the minus strand of NW_011494807.1, from coordinate 8,327,704 downwards.
AAAAAAAGGAATACAGACAGTTAATATGTATGTTTGGGATGGGTGCAGAAATGTAAACTGAAGTATAAGGCATATTTGGGGGAACAGGAGATAAAGACAGAAAGGAAACAAGACAGACTATAAAGGGCCCTTTGGACTTACTTCAATATCTGCAATGTCAGTCAGTTATCTGCTAGCTTAAGAAAAAGTTGACTTCACATGTAACTAAAAGCAGGCAAAACCCCCAGGAAATGACCTATTACAGTGTCTGAGTAGGTCATCCATAAAACAATCAGAAATTTATACAAAACAATTTATCTAATAACTTACTTTTCTTTCTTTGGTTTAGTATTAATATCTCCTAAGACCATGATATCAGAGAAGTCTATCCGGAACTTGCTAAGCAAAGTAGCCATCCTAGAACAAAAGTGAACAGCACTGATATACATGAAGGCTGTATACAGAAATATTTTTATTCTATTTAGGGCTGACTCCATATGATTTATAGGAAAGAATGATTTACAGGAAAAGTATGTCAGGTGCTGAGCAAAATCCATCGAATTAATTTATACTACTCATTCACAAAGTAGACGTCTAAATTATCTAGAAACTTGCATTGTATTCTCTTACATTCTCTGAATTTTTCCTTAGTATCCAATGGACAGAGGAAGACAATAATTAAATTTGAATGGCACCTAGTTTTTTAATTTTAGTCAGTTTGTATATGTACATGAATTTCAATAAAAACTGGTAAACAGTTATTTGTAACAAATAGAAACAGGGAACGTTTATGAGGAAGGTGTCAATAAGTACTAGGTTTTAAAGAATGGAGTTATTTTAACACAGAAGAGAGGCTAGTGAAGAACTATTTGTAGTAGAGAGATGAGAGCAGGCAAAGAAGTAAAAGTCTGAAATCATATGTATGTTTAGGGTGGGTGCAGAAATGTAAACTGAAGTATAAGGCATATTTGGGCAAACAGGAGATAAAGACAGAAAGGAAACAAGACAGACTATAAAGGGCCCTGATTGTCACACAGGCTTTCTATGGTATGTAACAGAGAAGAAGTTAAAATTCCTTGGGGCAGAGGCGTCACATGATCAAAGCTTTTCTTTCCAAACATGAAATTAGAAGCATATGTACAATATATTATGAAATAGTCAGAAATGAGACAGAGGGTACTTAGAGAAGCACTGAAACCAGAACTAGAATTGTGTGACAGGACAGACAGAAATGAGAGAATGGACAAGGCCATCATGCATTTCTGTTGTCTAGAAGTCTGAAAAGTATAATACATATATGGATATATAATTTTTGTGCACTTTTTACCCTGCTAATTTTTCTTCATAAAAGGCTGATTAATGCTTCTATGCTACAAGTATTTAAAGATGTTCTAAAATGTCAACATATTAAAAATATGACATGTGAGTAAAACCAAGAATCTAAACTTGAACATTAAGACTAAATTAAAGAGAATGAGGTTTTATTTTAGACTCTTCAGCTTCGCTACAGAACAGAGCAGCATTACTGACATTTTCTGTACTGTCTAATTGTTACCCTACCAAACCGATATTGAGATAATGAAATACTATTAGATAAAAGCTCATCAGTTTAAAACAGACTTACGCTCTTCGGTCATGGTCTATTCTATTTATTTTTCCACCAATGAATACTCTGATCTTACAATCTTTCCACTTTTTCTTGGTAGTCAGAAGATAAGGTATCAATAAAGTCAAACCTAAGTCATAAAAATATAACAGATCATTTATATTTAACATTGATTTCTCAATTAAAAACTTTTAATTCAAGTTAGCTGCTAAAAACTTCTTTACCACACCTCAATATATAACAAACATTTTTTTTCTGTCCTGCCTGTAATGATTCAGTCAAAAATCCACTTGGCAGACCTGAATAAGGAGGGAGGTCCAGTGAAGACAAGGCCCATGTCATGAAAGCAAAAAATGAGGTACTGACCTTGAAGGGTAGGGAGATTTGTTATATCAGGACTGAGAAAAAGAATGTTCACTGAAGCTAATGGGAGTCATGTTTCGAAACATGAAAAGGGAGAAGCTGGAGCAAAGCCTGCAGTGTTGGCAATGGAAGTGGTTTCAATCTACACATGTACATACAAATAAGTGCTGTGTGTGTTTCCTACATCTGTCCACTGAGAGGGCATGGGAGCAGTGACACCCTAGTAGAAACGGGCGTATCTAATGCTCTGACCGATGTTTCTAAATACCGTTCTTCACTGAAAGGAATCAAGGCTCTTTGGATTAAAGGGTCATTCAAGTGCTGATGCAGGTGAAGTACAAAATTGAGCCTGGAACATCATATTTTATCATAAAATAAAGAATGATCGGGACATGACAAATGGACACAGAAGTCAGCCTAAAGAGGATACTGCTGGTCAAATCTGGGACATCAAAATAAATTATAAAAATGAAAAATGCTAACCCACTGAATACAATTGGAGACTGTTAAGTCCACACAAATAGAAGTAAAGAGAAAGCTCTTCTTTACAGTTAAACACCAGATAAAACTAATAAATAAGGAAGAAATGATGGGATTGGAAAAATCATCATTTGGAAACCACATATACACCATAACAATAACAGCAAAAATAAATTCAAGCGGAAATATCAATGTGTGCTCAAGATGGTGGCAAAAATCACAGCAACAATAGAATATTTACATGGTCTCAAAGAAATTGCCCATGCCCCAAATACCCGTAATTATAAAAGGTGGCAATAATAGCTTTTCAGTATATAAACACAGTGAAAGCCACCTTACTCAAAGGTCAAAGCTACTTTCACCAGTGATGAGACGAATCAACATCAAGAGCCACCTGATGAGATGCAGACAGAAGGCACGGCATCACTCTTGTGATATTCCTACCCAAAATACATAACTTGAGACTAATGATTATGAATCATTAAACAGCACCTCAAATCAAGTGACATTCTACAAAACGGTCTAATTTTTTAAAAAAATTTTCAAGTCATAAAGCTCAAGGAAGGGCTGAGCAACTTTCAAACCAAAGGATACTGAAGAGAGATGACAACTAAGTGTGATGCCTGATTCTGGAACTGATCCTAACGCTTTGGGGAATGTTGGCCTAATGGGAATGGGTCAGTGAGTAAAGAGTACATGCTATTTCCTAATACCACCCCCACAACTCCAAAAAATTTAAACTTATTAAAAAAAAAATAGGTTAGCAACCTTACCTCCATCATCAAAAAGCCACCAGACGTCAATAGTATTCTTTCCCTGTTTTTTCTGAAATTGTGTACTAGCTTCCAGAAGCTTTTGGTCAGCTACGTTTAAAGGCACAGCAGGGCCTCTGGATTCTGAAGGATTAAGCAGAAAAATAAGATGTAAGAGAGGGAAATCTTAAAGTATATCTTGCTAAATTCTTATAGTTCCCTAACTTTTGTATATTCAGATGTTTATAATGAAAGACAATTATATACATGGCATTCTTCACGACACAATTGCTTGTAATTTGAACATACTTTTAAATGATTATAGATAAATATATCTATACTCATCCAAACTACCTTGCCTAATTTCTAATATTTTGAAGCATTCTGAATGAAAGAGAATCACAAAAACCAGTAAATAAAATTATAACTGCTAGATTTTGACTTTTGAAAAGCTGTTTTAGGCTGACTGGGCAAAGTAAGTTTATCCCTGTTCCAAGAAGATATTTCTTTTGTAATTTGGTTTCTCAATAATTTAAAGCTCAAAAATATTTAAAATAAATGTTTTTATCTGTAATATAAAAGACAGAAGGGAGTGGGAGACATATCAATACAATCATGCAGTTATCACAGTAAAACCTCTCACTGTTTCACTGAAGAAGGAAAAACTCCCTCATCTTTACCTAACTCTGTCCCCTCAATATGTGAGGCCCAATTTTAAAGCCATATAAGCACCAAATCTTTCTGTGAACCACAAAAACAATGTGGGAACTCCCAGGAAGAGCACCCATTTGCTGCAGGTTTGAAGAACAATTTGTCAAGGGAATTCTCATTTACATCGCTAGGAATTAAAAAGGAAGAAAAAAATCAGCACTGACTGTGAGCAAGCAAATGACTATAATGAAATCCCTATACCAAATTTTAAAAGCATAAATCCACAGAAAGAAATCTGATCACTTCTGAAGAATGTCTTATCATTCACGTTTCATGCTGCCATGATGTATGCAAACATGACGAATGACTTTGCATGATGAAATAATATGGCTACCAAACCACACTGCTCCATAACTCTCACCTCTATCTCCTTCTCATAAAATTCATGTACGTTGACATGACTGTATCTCCCAAACGCAGCAGGACTGTGAGAAATATTGTAATTTTTGAAATGAGAAATATATTAGTATCAAAATTAAGGACTTGGCTGGGTACAACTGATGGTAAAGAATGCAAGTGACACTGTAAATAAACCTATTTCAGTGTCTCTACTTATCATCTAAACCATGCAGTTTAAATTATAAAATTAAAATACTGACTTTCAGGATTTGAATATTCCTGAAATGCTACTATGATTTAAAAGAATTTGTTTTTGACATATCACCTTTTCCTGGGATGATTTAATGCTTTATTTGGACCAGTCGTTATTTTTCTAATCTGCATTTAATAAATAACTGTAACATCACCTCACCATGAAAATAAAAACCAAGGTAAAGAAAGAAAATAATAAAATTGGAGTTAAAGAATTAACAGTATGAGAAAGGAGATTAAAATAAAATGATGAAAAATGCCTGCCTTTTTTCAACAGTGGTTGAGTTGGAGTCTTGCCATCCTCTTCCTCATCTAGATTATGTTTAAGAAACACAAAATATAAGTTAATTGCCTTTTTATTAATAAAATAATGAAAATGTAACTAGAACACATTTATAAGCAAACACAGTATGAAGAAACAGTGTGAAAAATAATTAAGACTGAAGATATTTCTAGACTGAGTGTTCAGGATTGAAAAAGCAAACATGTTAGATTCCTCCAACAGGGCTACTGAGTAACACCCGCCCCTAAATTTTATTCCAGTAAAACTGGCAAAAACTAGAATTTTTTTTGAACTTTTAAACTGGCAAACTTGAAATCAGTTGCTATGGCTTACAGAGTAGAAACATATCAAAAAATTGATGTTGCAGTCAAACATGCCACTGTATCATTTGCAAATGGCTGCCAAGTAATTTTAGAAGCACAGATATTTGGTTTTTGTAAAAATTAATTACCACTTGAAATATTAAGGCATTTGATCAAAGACAAGAGTCTTATGGTTTATATAAAATGCCAGGCTATACAGGAGTGATTTTTCAAATATATAAATTTGTATATACATACATATATGTGTATGTGTGTGAGAGTATATGCATATATGTAGCATATATCAGTCCGTTTATATTTATATATCTATACATATTTCCCAGAATTAATATTTTTCTTAACTTAAATTTTTTTTTCTTAAAATAAGCTATACTATTTGTTTAAGGCACATAAAACTCCCAGCTTGGACAGGAAAGAGTACACTACAGTGACGGGCTCTTGAGTCAGACTCCCAGCATTTCAAGAGTACCTCTAAACCTTTTTCTAGTGGTGTGACCTTGAGCTAATTACTTAAGGCCTCACTTTCCTCACTTGTTAAAAGGTTGAACAATACCTACCTCTTAAAGTTTTTATGTTGCAAGCATTAATGCACTGAGCTCAGTGCCTATCATAAAACGTGTATTCAAAGGGGACTCTTTTTGTCCCTCTGCATACTGCAGGCCTCAATAAGACAGACATACGAAATATAAAAACAATAACAGAATATTTATCATTCTGCAGGCTTTTTATATAAACTTTTCTACATTTTCCATGTAATTCTGAAAATAGCTAAATAGAAAGCTAACAAAATAAAATGTATGCTATTTTTGAATGCTAATTTTTATGCATGTTATGGAATAAGAAACATTTCAATTATTAAATCTAATTTTATAGTATTAAATAAACTGTTCTTATAAAGCAGACGTTTGATATTATCTATCTTTAACAGTAATAAAAGACTGTTGGACATTCTGTATTCATTTCAAAGAGCTCAGAAATGTGAAGAAAATACACTTAAAAGTGATTTAAACTAATTTTAAAGGCATTTACATTTTTAAAAGAAAAAGATGAGCAGAAATGTACTGACCTAGTCCCCTACTCTTTAAAAATGATGACTTCATAAGATTGTGACAAACATTAATAAGCTCATGTAAGGATAACATCTACTACAGTGTGACAGGAACAGTAGATGACTGATAAATATTACTTCTCCTGTCATAGCTTTACCTATTAATTCCTAACATATTCCCATAAAGAAAAGATCTGTTTTGAGGCAAGAGAAAAGGGGAACAACAACAAAAAAAGTAAGAGAAAATGAAAGAATGTATACCATAAACTAAAAATAAATGCAGGAACGTTTAAGAGTTAGCAGAATCAGTTTATAGAATTTTGAGGTGAAATAGAAAAAAAAAAAAACAAGCCAGCAAAGAACTGATATGGAAAATGGGTCGCAACTGAACTTTCAACTATCACTACTCTAAGCAAACAAATAAGGAGGAAAGAAAAAGCAGCATTAATGCTTCTAAACGATCTAGAAGAGATTCAGAGTTAGGTTATCAAATTTCCATGGTAATCAATTTCAGAATTATAGGAATCAAAAGTATGATATGGTTTGATGATTTACAGTGCAGATTTTTCTTGTTGCATGTCAGCCTGGAGTAGGACAGATGGAGATACTAGACTGAACAGAGGTAGGAGAGTGAGGGTGGGAGAGTAAGATTTGGAAGTCATTCCTTTTTCCTTCTCATAGACATGACAGAGATTTATGGATGAAATTATCCTGAAGTCTCAGGAGACTTGGAAGGTTTTTTTGTTGGCTTAAACCCTGACTTAGCCACCAGGGGTATTTATGTCTATAGTTATGACTCAAAGAGTTCAGCAGCTAAACATAAAGAGCTTGTTTCTTGGGAGGAGATTAAACTGATTTTTTATTAAACTGTTCTACCTGAACAATACTAGGTACAGTAGATATATAAATATTCAGGGTATTTCAGTACATAAACAAAACCTCTGGTATTAAAATATCTTGATTAACCAAAAAAATCAGATAAACTAATCTTATAAGCCTCATTCCTTTCAGTGTTATCATATGCTATATACACATTACTCCAAAACTACCAAGTTTCTTTGCAAACTCAGCTTTAACCTATGCTTCAAATTAAAATTAAGTATAAACAAAAATATACAAGAGCATATTAGTATTTAATTAACTAGCATGGTTTCTATTCTATGAGCTATTCAATACCTTAAAAATAATTAATTATTTGGAGCCATTTTTGAAAGGCATAACTTTCACCTGAGCAAGTAGAAATGAAGAGTACATATTTGAAAACTAGTTACTTTGTGAGACATGCCATATAATAAAAACCATTTCTTCTAAAACCATTAATAAAATTTCTTGTTTAATAAAAATTACCTTTATGTGTAATGGATTTCTCACTGGATGGTTTAGAAGTATCTAAATCTGATTTTTTACTATACTCCACACTTAGTACCACATCCTTTACACCAGGAGATTTCTCTTGCGATGACAGTAATTCTTCTGTAGACATAAAAGTATTCAAAATGTTTTCTAAATCTTTCAATCAAAGAGGGCATCACGGTGTAACATCAATTTAATGACAATTTTAAGCACAGTTTATTATGAGTTAATAGTGAGTTCATAATAAATTATTTCTTATATAAAGGAATGTGATAATCCATTTTGAAATGACCATTCAACTAAATTATATTCGGCCACAACTGTCAGACATTTTAATTAGGTGATGAGAGAGAAATCAGTAATGAGTTGGTTTTACAGAACATAATATGGTATAAAATGTGAATCAACTCTAATTTCAAAGTCATTTACACATGTAAAAAAATGGAGAATGTGACAAATGTTGATATACATATAAGATGATAGACAACAGTGAAAAATTATACCCATGACTGTAGAACTAAAACTAAGGGATAGAGTTTTTTCCTTAGCTCATGGTAAACGTGTTATCTCTTTATTTTTAAAGTACTTTCTTCACTTTCTGCTTTGTAGGAAGGGGTTAGCAAACATTTAGCTTCCACGATAAAAGCATTTATCATAAAGAGAAACATGATATGAAATTGATCCTCTAGTCATAGTCCTCATCACTGATATGCATACATTAGGAGAAATAAAAATAGGAAGTATATAAGCCTAGGTGCCAGCACTTTGCTAAGATGGTGTCAGTCAGTATCCCCTATTAAATCTTCACAATAATCCTCTGAATACAGATGAGAAAACTGAGGCTCAGAAGGCAGCAAATTTGGCCTGGCTACAAAACTACTAAGAGAAAAGGCTGGAAATTATTAAAGCATATCTGACTCCACAGCTTGTGCTCTTAAGCCATGTGCTAAAGCATATTCCTGTTTCAGATCTTAATGATGAATAACAAGGGTTTCAAAACAATCCTCATAATGATTATTAACACTTGAATATATAATTTATTAGCTAAACTGATATTTTTGAGAGTGAAAGGGAACACTAGTAATAATTATGCAGAGTTAACAGGTATCCTAAACCAAAATTACTGTGAGAGCAAGAGAGAATGAAAATAGTATTTTGCAAGGCCTACTCCAGAGTAAGAAAATGCATTTTCAGCAGGCCATACTTTTGTGTTACATGGATAAAGATCTCAAAGCATTCCTTTCAGAACTGCACAATGCCCTTAAAATGGTGGGGGGAGTGGGAGGATTAAAACAGTTTAAATACATAAACAGATGACACAAGTTCATTACATGGCTCTCAGCTATTTAGGCTTAGCTAATTTTGATGATCTCGTTAATTAATTGATAAGGGTAAATATTAGGTATGCAAATTTTCTCAAGCTTATAGTATTTTTTAAACTACCCAGGAAAGCATTAGAGGGTACGGAATTTTCCATAGTTTTTATAAAGTTGGTAAAAATGCTAAGTATACTTGAACAGGTTTTAAATTTAAGGAAAAAAATTTTTAATGCTTGAAAAATTATACAGCTTGAGAGGAGATTAGGGTGTCAGGGGTTAAAGACTAGGGAAAGAATATGATAGAAGGTATGAAACAGTTGTACAAGAGAGATCTTTGTGGTGATGGAACAGCTCTGTATCTTACATGAAACAAATGTGACAAGTGAAACCAGAACTACACATGTGCTTGTGTGCACACGCGTGTATATAAAAGTGGTGAAATCTGAGTAAGGTATGCAAATTGTCCCAATGTCAATATCCTGGTTTTGATGTTGAACTGAAGAAAAAATGGAATAGAAGATGTTACCATTAGGGGAAAGTGGATGAAGGGTACACACATTTTTGTGAATCTATAATTATTTCAAAATGAGAAAATTTTAAAAATATTTATAGGGTCTTCTCTGAAGAAAGAATCTTTCATTAATAATATGCCTCTATGTACAAAGTACACTTTTCATAAACATGAAAATGTCTAAAATGTTTTCCTCTGATTATTTTACTTGTCATGTATTTTTATAAATCTGGCCAAACTACAATCATAGCTAACATTTGTTTCTCTTAAACTTACAATTTGAATTGTATTATATTAGTAATTACTAGCTTTTATCCAGATTGGTACAAAGAGAAAATACAAACTCTGGTGGTGCCAAACAGATCTTTAAATGACATACAGTAAGTATATGACACAGATTAGATGGTAAATATTAAAAGTATTGAAGGACGTTTTTCTAAAAAAGTAATTACTATTCTTAAGATATACTTAAGAATATATTAAGATATACATATATCTTATCTCAAACAAGATTTACCTTGTCCTTGAAGATGAGATATATCCAGACCTTCTTGTAGGCGGATAACTACTACTCCATATTGTATATCAAAAGCATCACTGTAACATGAAAAAAACAGCAATTTTTTTAAATCACAAAAATTTCAGTCTCCTTCTCTATAAAGGCAATAGTTGACAATCTCTAAAATTACTTTCAGGTTTAAATATCTGATTTGTTCAAATATGCTTTGAAAATTATGGTGATATCATATGTTACTTTCAAAACCTATACCATTTCCCATCCCCTTTTTCTGTAACACCTCTAAAATCTACTTAAGTATAGTTCTTTATAGTATTGACATTTTACCTACAGTAGTGGTTTAAAGCAGTAACTATAGTTTTATCTATCAGAAACAGACTAAAATTACAGGAAAAAACAAAACTTTCAGTAATCCCATCATATATAATTTAGGCTTATACATTTAAAGCCAAGAGAAATATGTGAAGGCAAAGAAGACAGGTTCTGAGAATGAGACCAGGTTGTATAGTATGAAGGGATCCCTTATCACTTATGAAAGGAGAAGGGTATTTTTCAAGTAATTTGAGAATGGCATTGAAACATGTAAAATATCATGTATGAAACAAGATGCCAGTCCAGGTTCAATGCACGATACTGGATGCTTGGGGCTAGTGCACTGGGACGACCCAGAGGGATGGTATGGGGAGGGAGGAGGGAGGAGGGTTCAGGATGGGGAGCACATGTATACCTGTGATGGATTCATTTTGATATTTGGCAAAACTAATACAATTATGTAAAGTTTAAAAATAAAATAAAATTTTAAAAAATAGTAAATATGTAAAAAAATAAAATAAAATACAAAAAAAAAAAATTTTTACA
>NW_011494807.1:8312959-8316910 GCF_000754665.1 Bison bison bison | reverse complement strand
TTTTTACAAAACTGGTTTAAAAAGTGGTCCTAAGATTATATATGCATTTGCAGACATGTATTGATATGCCCTTTTAATTATTTTAAAAACAAAAACAGGAGTCTCTTATATATAGGTAAAATACATTAAAACCTCGAAGACAACTCTAAAACCAGACTTAAATTCTGAAAACTTTGTTAACATCATAAATCATGTAGACCTAAGCTGTTAAAGGCACTTAAAAAACTTATTGTTCCCTGGAGTGAAAGTGAAAGTCACTCAGTCGTGTCTGACTCTTTGTGACCCCATGGACTATACAGTCCATGGAATTCTCCAGGCCAGAATACTGGAGTGGGTAGTCTATCCATTCTCCAGGGCATCTTCCCAACCCAGGAATAGAACCGGGGTCTCCTGCATTGCAGGTGGATTCTTTACCAACTGAACTATGAGGGAAGCCCAATGGCAGCAGGCTTTTCTCTAGTTATTATCTTTACTTACACAAGTAATCAATGTTTATAATATGCATATAAAAATGATATGGTAGCTAGACATAACAAAAAGAAAACTAATAAAATGATCAAATTTTTGCTCCTATTGATAAATATGTCATTGTAAAAGGTCTCTTATCATTGTTGTTTTAAATCACAGGGAGACAACCTCATTTCTCCTTGGTTGAATTTTAAACATGGTCAAAAGAGATTCACTGGAGAAAAAATGAATAGACATTCTCAGCTCTACTGTCAGAAGTCTAATTAACTCTTAGAAAAGAAATAACTACAAGTATTTTTTTAAATAGTTAATAAAGTAACTGAACCAAAATCAATTTCCTTTAAGAAAATTCAGAGAATATAGCTCTAAGCTAAATATTTTTGCTATAACATATAGAAATTCCTATAATCTATATAATTTCTTTAAGCTATAGAAATTGATTTGCAGTTTTAGACCCTCCATACTGTTAATACATATACAGTAAATAAAGTATACCTCAACTGTTCCAGGTATTTCAAATCACAGCCAAAACATAAGTGTCACAAGATAAAAGAGTAAGACATATCACTGCTTTCAAACAGCCACCAACTCTTATAGTTTAAGAAACCAGAGAGCAATATTTGACCTATTTAAAACTGCTGCCTGACACATAATACCAGACTTTCAGAGCAAACATTCACTTCAGTTCCTGCAAGATCAGTGTCAGATAAGACTCCCTTCTTTCAGGGCTCCCATTATTACAGACACAGCAAAAAACGAATAATTATTTGCAAAAATGTCCCTTTTTCTCTCTTCTAGGATAACTATTCCATCTCACTGCTCTTATATGTGCAAAGGAAAAAAGCATACTCCCTGGCTCAAGGCCCACATGATGGATTCTTTCTTTCATACTGTCCTTCTTTCCCTGATCCCCATGTATACAAAGTACAGACCACAGAATAAGAAAGGGAGAATGAAATGCTGTTTATAAACAAGTAACAAGCCCGAAGAACAGTCACAACCTCTGACAAACCAGCAGAGCTTGAGTTTTACTAAAACCACTTAACAATTCCTTGGGAAATCTTATGTATGGCATATTTTACTAATCAATACAAGGAGATTTATAAAAATAAAGTATAAGACCTGGGTACTTCCACAAAAATGTTTCAAGGCAGCTACAAAAACAAAAATATTATATGTGACACAGGCAAATAATTATATGGTTCTATCAATAGACACAATAGGAGCTCTGGGAAGGGAAGCAGCTCCAGTTAGTTAAGGATAAACAGACAAAAATTCACAGAGAAATAGGATGTGAATCTGGTCTTAAGAGTTATTTTACTAGATATAAATTTTTCTTTAAAATGAAAATTTTTATTAAGAAATTACTTTATAAAGAGTGAACTGTTCTATTTCATCAGCAGCTATGACAAGAAGAAGCTACTCTTCAATCAACTATGATGTAGGGAGAGGGAATCCTTATGCTCATGTGGACGAGACAAAGAGATTTGCTAAATAAATACCAGGAATACTATTATAGAAAAAGAAAGTACTTTTCAAGCTTAAAAACAAAATCTAACAAAATAAAAAGAAATTTTATTTTTTATTAAAAAATTCAGTTCCAAAACATATTTGTAATATATTAAAATACATATGCAAAAATTAATAACAACATGGATATAGTAATATCAGAAAGACAAAGTAACAAAAGGATAAGAACTCATTAGACAACCTGTATGCTATGCTATGCTAAGTCACTTCAGTCGTGTCCGACTCCGTGTGACCCCATAGACGGCAGCCCACCAGGCTTCCCCGTCCCTGGGATTCTCCAGGCAAGAACACTGGAGTGAGTTGCCATTTCCTTCTCCAATGCATGAAAGTGAAAAGAGAAAGTGAAGTCGCTCAGTTGTGTCCGACTCTTAGCGACCCCATGGACTGCAGCCGACTAGGCTCCTCCGTCCATGGGATTTTCCCAGCAAGAGTACTGGAGTGGGGTGCCATTGCCTTCTCTGAGACAACCTGTAAACTGATGTAAATCAAAACTAAGCTATCTTATAAACTTCATTGACAATACCACTGAAAAGTGAATAGTAAACTCAAAGGTGCGGAAAAGCAAACATATTAAGTGCATTTTAAAAAGGAAATGGAAATAATTTCCAAGTGATTATTTTCATTCTTATCCTTTTACTAGAAAAGACTATGTAAGAACGGACTTCAAAAACCAGTGCAAGCTTTCAAAATCAGTACTTTCTCAATCAACTAAATTACTGAATTAAAAGGATACTTACTGAAATAAGTTTATATACATATCTACATCCCTCATATCTGCTTGCAACCAGTCTTTCTTAAATCCAAGGACAAGTGTGTTTGGTTTCATACGCCCAAGACCAGCAGCCTAAAACACAGAAAAAAATACAACTTTAAAGATACACTATTCACAAAATGGTTTTTAAATGACAATATCCTAATGGACAGACTCTAAACATTTCAAAATTGTGCACTCTTATCAGTAAAAATTCTTGAGCAATACGTGCATACTTATAATAAATTACATATACTATATAAATCATATTACTTATGATTAAACATATAAAAATAGAAGATAAAATTAAACAGATGAAAAGTTCTAAATTTTTGTACTTTCATGACTTATCAAAATTTTTGATTTTAGTAAGAGAAAGATGATGGAATATACTTAACCCTTCATAAAAATCATAACAATACAGTGATACTCTCAATTATATATATTTTGATAACAGCCATTAAAACCTGATCAGAAGTCCAATTGAAGACATGCATTGCTGGCTACAGTTTAGAATTCCATCAACTGTTCTCGCAACTTCGTGCAGAGTTGCAATTCAATGTGCTTAACAAATATGCCCCCAAATCCAATTAATTTCTTCTTTTATAATATTTTTAAAACACACTGAAAATCCTATTCTCAAGGCTGAGTACACATAAAAGATAAAGTAGTTTGCCATTTTAGCCATTTTAAAATGCACAATTCAATGGCATTAATCACATTCACAGTGTTGTACAACCAACCCCACTATTTATTTCCAAAAAACTTTCCCATCACCCTAAACAGAAATTCTCTAAACACTAATTCTTTCCTCCCTCCAGGCCCTGGCTTATTTCATTTAGCATATGGTCTTCTAGGTTCATCCACGTTACAGCATCTATTAGAACTACTCTCCTTTTTACGGCTGAATAATATTCCATTCTATGTATTTACAGTATTTTGTTTATCCATTCATCTGCTGATACATAATTAGGTTGTTTCTACCTTTTGGCTACTGTAATGCTGAAACAAACCCTGGCCTAAAAACATCTCTTTGACTCCCGGCTTTTAATTTCTTTGGGTATATGACTAAGAGTAATAAATTATTGGATATACAGTAATTCCTTGTTTAAACATTTGAGTAACCACCAAACTGTTTCCCACAGCAGCTGTATCATTTCACACTCTCACCAGCAATGCAAACACTCCAGTTTCCCTACATC
>NW_011494807.1:8309071-8312859 GCF_000754665.1 Bison bison bison | reverse complement strand
GTGAAGAAGAACTAAAGAGCCTCTTGAAAGTCAAAGAGGAGAGTGAAAAAGTTGGCTTAAAGCTCAACATTCAGAAAACTAAGATCATGGCATCCAGTCCATCACTTCATGGCAAATACATAGGGCAACAATGGAAACAGTGGCAGACTTTATTTTCTTGGGCTCCAAAATCACTGCGGATGGTGACTGCAGCCATGAAATTAAAAGACGCTTACTCCTTGGAAGAAAAGTTATGACCAACCTAGACAGCATATTAAAAAGCAGAGACATTACTTTGCCAACAAAGGTCTGTCTAGTCAAGGTTATGGTTTTTCCAGTAGTCATGTATGGATGTGAGAGTTGGACTATAAAGAAAGCTGAGTGCCAAAAAATTGATGCTTTTGAACTGTGGTGTTGGAGAAGACTCTTGAGAGTCCCTTGGACTGCAAGGAGATCCAACCAGTCCATCCTAAAGGAGATCAGTCCTGAGTGTTCATTGGAAGGACTGATGTTGAAGCTGAAACTTCAATACTTTGGCTCCCTGATGCAAAGAACTGACTCATTTGAAAAGACCCTGAAGCTGGAAAAAGATTGAGGGCAGGAGGAGAAGGGGACGACAGAGGATGAGATGGTTGGATGGCATCACCAACTCAATGAACATGAGTTTGGGTAAACGCTAGGAGTTGGTGATGGACAGGGAGCCCTGGTGTGCTGCAGTCCATGGGGTCACAAAGAGTTGGACAGGACTAAGTGACTGAACTGAACTGAATGACTAATGATACTGAGCATTTTTTAATGTGCTCATTAGTTATCTTTATATCTTTGGAGAAATGTGTATTCAAGTACTTTGCCCCATTTTAAATAGAGTTTTTTTTGTTTCTTTGGAATTTTATATACATTCTGGATATTAGGACTATCACATATATGATGTGAAAAGGTTGTCTTCCATCCTGTAGGTTGTCTTTCTACTTTCTTGATAATGTCCTTGGATGTACAAAAGTTTTTAGCTGTGATGAGGTCAAACTTGTCTATCTTTGGTTTTGCTGCTTGTGCGTTTGGTGCCATATCTAAGAATATGTTGTCAAATTCAAGATCATGAAGATTTACCTCTATGTTTTTTTCAGAGAGCTTTATGGTTTTACCCTTATCTGTGGATCTTAGATCCATTTTGAATTAAGTTTTTATGTGCTCTGAGGTCACACTTAAGTTTTTATACATGATATACCTAAATCATTTTTGGTTAAAGATTAATTCAAGTACTTTTCAAGAGCTGACCATGTGCCACTGTCCTAAAGACTGGATAACTTGGGAACAAAAGCAATAAGCCTACCCATGTGAAGTTCACAGTCATTTCCAAAATGTTCTATTCATGCGCAAATTTCAAAAAAGATTTTTTTAAACTCAGAATTATAAACAACCATTTACCTTTAGGAAACAGATAAAAAATACTTATTTTTGTTTTTTAAAACTAAGTGTTAGGTAGCAAGGTGGCTACTAACTACAGAGCATAATTTTGTTTCACTTTTCTGGTAAGTGAAAACCAAGAAATATCTTCAATTTTACATATATATATATATTTTTTTAAAGAACTAAGCTACAAGACAACTGGTAACTTATTCATAATACAAAATAATGTCAGAGTTATTCCTTTTCTCATCACAAACTTTTGCACAATCTTATTATAATTAAAAGGTTTTATTTGTATAACATTAAACATCCTGAGGTATTCTGTGCACTTCTGCTTACAACTTCATTATCGTAATAACTTTCTCTTGAATGACTGAGTAAAGAAATTTCACATCAGTCATCCTAAATCCTTTGTAAATTACAATCAAAGTAGCTATTTAGTTAGGAGTAATATTTTATGTTTCTATAAAACATCCAGTATTTTAAAGAAATACCATTACTGAAAATATGTCTTTTCTAGAACGTATTTCTTTTGGCTCAGAGAAAATAAGTTCTTTGTGAACTTCCATAATTGAAACTGATTTAGCAAAGTGCAATCATCTGAAGATTGTTACAAATATCTCTAGTTTCAATCAAGACATTCTCCCTCTGTCATTTCTTTGAATTGTTAGCAATGTTTTTTGCATATCTTCCACCAGAATTTGCTGACAAAAAATGCATTTAGTTTTTTATAATAATTTTCTTTGTATCATTTTATTTTGTAACTTTTTATTTGTTTATTTATTTTTTGGTAACTGTTTTTAGTGTGGCAGAAAGAACAGCTGTTTCCTCAATATTATGTCTTTGGCTATTAAGTGAAAACATTTCCAAATATCATGGTTATCCAGTTAAATACTATAGTAAGATTTCTATTACTTTAAGAATCACTGATAAAAATTATAGTTTTGGCTTCATGTTTTGGATGGTTTGTTTTTAAAAGGTTTAGTTAATAGTGATGGTTTCAAATTATTATTTAATTAATTTAATATTATGGCATTTTATATATATGGAAAAGAGCTACAGGACATGGGTATAATTTAGTTTTAAATATTCTTATTGGCAATATTAAGTGATTTTGACCTTATTTTAGAAAATTTTTTAAAAAATTGCTTCTTACCTCAAAATGAAGCTGATGAAGAAAAGAAAAGGTTTCAGAAACATTCAGTATATATTATAGGATAATTCTAGGCTAGTTTTGCCCAGGAAAAAAGGTAATTATAGCTACACTAAGACTGGATGAGATCCATGTGGTTTAAGGATCATCATGATATAATATGAATTTTCAGTAAAAACAAGAATTTTCTACTAATTTAAAATGACTGTTTAAAATTCAGTTCACAATCAAGTGGCTCCTGCCTTTAAAAAAAAAGGGGGCGGGGTGGTGGGAAATAAAGAAGTTAGCAGTGTTACTGTCTTACTGCCAAAGGGCTCCATAAGCAAGCTATTGGCAAGACTACCTCTTAAAATGATCCAGCGGATGTTGGCAATTTGATCTCTGGTTCCTCTGCCTTTTCTAAAACTAGCTTGAACATCTGGAAGTTCACGGTTCACATATTGCTGAAGCGTGGCTTGGAGAATTTTGAGCATTACTTTACTAGTGTGTGAGATGAGTGCAATTGTGCGGTAGTTTGAGCATTCTTTGGCATTGCCTTTCTTTGGGATTAGAATGAAAACTGACCTTTTCCAGTCCTGTGGCCACTGCTGAGTTTTCCAAATTTGCTGGCATATTGAGTGCAGCACTTTCACAGCATCATCTTTCAGGATTTGAAATAACTCAACTGGTATTCCATCACCTCCACTAGCTTTGTTCATAGTGATGCTTTCTAAGGTCCACTTGACTTCACATTCCAGGATGTCTGGCTCTAGGTGAGTGATCATACCATCGTGATTATCTTGGTCGTGAAGATCTTTTTTGTACAGTTATTCTGTGTATTCTTGCCACCTCTTCTTAATATCTTCTGCTTCTGTTAGGTCCATACCATTTTTGTCCTTTATCGAGCCCATCTTTTCATGAAATGTTCCCTTGGTATCTTTCATTTTCTTGAAGAGATCTCTAGTCTTCCCCATTCTGTTGTTTTCCTCTATTTCTTTGCATTGGTATCTCTTCTTGCTATTCTTTGGAACTCTGCATTCAGATGCTTATATCATTCCTTTTCTCCTTTGCTTTTCACTTCTCTTCTTTTCACAGCTATTTGTAAGGCCTTCCCAGACAGCCATTTTGCTTTTTTGCATTTCTTTTCATGGAAAAACTAAGAAAGTTCCAGAAAAACATCTATTTATGCTTTACTGACTATGCCAAAGCCTTTGACTGTGTGGACCACAATAAACTGTGGAAAATTCTGAAAGAGATGGGAATACCAGAC
>NW_011494807.1:8308179-8308808 GCF_000754665.1 Bison bison bison | reverse complement strand
CTAAAAAGCCTCTTGATGAAAATGAAAGAAGAGAGTGAAAAAGTTTGCTTAAAGCTCAACATTCAGAAAACGAAGATCATGGCATCTGGTCCCATCACTTCATGGGAAATAAATGGGGAAACAGTGGAAACAGTGGCAGACTTTATCTTTTGGGGCTCCAAAATCACTTCAGATGGTGACTGCAGCCATGAAATTAAAAGACACTTACTCCTTGGAAGAAAAGTTATGACCAACCTAGATAGCCTATTGAAAAGCAAAGATATTACTTTGCCAACATAGGTCTCTCTAGTCAAGGCTATGGTTTTTCCTGTGGGTATGTATGGATGTGAGAGTTGGACTGTGAAGAAGGCTGAGCGCCGAAGAATTGATGCTTTTGAACTGTGGTGTTGGAGAAGACTCTTGAGAGTCCCTTGGACTGCAAGGAGATCCAACCAGTCTATTCTAAAGGAGATCAGCCCTGGGATTTCTTTGGAAGGAATGATGCTAAAGCTGAAACTCCAGTACTTTGGCCACCTCATGCAAAGAGTTGACTCATTGGAAAAGACTCTGATGCTGGGAGGGATCGGGGGCAGGAGGAGAAGGGGACGACAGAGGATGAGATGGCTGGATGGCATCACCGACTCGATGGA
>NW_011494807.1:8305664-8308079 GCF_000754665.1 Bison bison bison | reverse complement strand
CGACAGAGGATGAGATGGCTGGATGGCATCACCGACTCGATGGACGTGAGTTTGAGTGAACTCCGGGAGTTGGTGATGGACAGGGAGGCCTGGCATGCTGCGATTCATGGGGTCACAAAGAGTCAGACATGACTGAGCATCTGAACTGAACTCAACCTCTTAAAACAGGGAGTCTCTAAACAAATGCTTATGATTATAATTAGTAACCTGATAAATGAAGTGACAAAGAAATTAAAAAAATCAGAATGTATAATAAAAGAAACCCATATAAAACAGCATCTCTAGAACTATAAGTTACTGTATAAAGAAATCAATGCACAAACTACTTTGACAGAGATTATAAACCTCCAACAGACATGAAGGCATTTGCCACTTTATGTAATGGGTTTTGAGAAGGTATGAACGAAAGAGAAATACTCTCAGTTGCAACTCATACTCAACTCTACTCATATTTCAGTGTTTAGTTCTAAAGAGGCAATTTGTAAGGGTATTTTAAAACAGTGTTCCTCAGACACTCTGCCACTGCAATAAACCATCTCCTGAGCATCTTTGTAAGAGGAACAGCGTTTGTCAGGTTTATAAGGCAGTCTCAGAATGATATTGATGCTCCCTTTGCCCACACTGGTGAAACTGTCATGACATGTGGGGATGAGCATGTTAGGTGGAAGAGAATGCTAAGCAATATAGTTCCTCACTCTTGGCAAATTTACAATACTGTCATATATACTACAAAAACCCCTGAGGGTATGGTTCTCAAAGTGCAGTACCTGGACTGGAATGGCAGCAGCATCACCTGAAAAGTTGTTAGAAATGCAAATTCTTGGGCCTCACCCTAGACCTACTGAATCACTATAAAGACAGGGCCCAGAAGGCTGTGTTTTAGGAAGTCCAATAGGTGATTCTGATGCAGGCTAAAGTTAAGAAACATTGCTCTAAGTAAGTATTTTCCTTCATTTCCTTTATAACACTTATTAAATATATAAAGTCATTATCAAAGTGTTCCTATAAATTATACAAAAGTAAGCAAGATTTAAGCACTAGAAACAACCTTATGACGAGGGGTAGCATTCCGTTTGAAATATTTACATATTTTACATACAAAAAGTGAATAAAGTAATAATCACCACTCACTTTAAAAGCTTGATGAATACATATAAGCACACTATGAATCCTTTTCAAGATCTCCTTATATTTTTACTGTATATTCCATTATCTAGGCATATATAAGTTTGAAGTGTTAAGTTACATATTTTTAAAAATTTATAACGCAGATGGTATGATCACTCACCAAGAGCCAGACATCCTGGAATGTGAAGTCAAGTGGGCCTTAGGAAGCATCACTATGAACAAAGCTAGTGGAGGTGATGGGATTCCAGTTGATCTATTTTAAATACTAAAAGATGATGCTGTGAAAGTGCTGCACTCAATACGCCAGCAAATTTGGAAAACTCAGCAGTGGCCACAGGACTGAAAAGGTCAGTTTTATTCCAATCCCAAAGAAAGGCAATGCCAAAGAATGCTCAAACTACCGCACAATTGCACTCATCTCACACACTAGTAAAGTAATGCTCAAAATTCTCCAAGCCAGGCTTCAACAGTACGTGAACCATGAACTTGCAGATGTTGAAGCTGGATTTGGAAAAGGAAGAGGACCCAGAGATCAAATTGTCAACATCTGATAGATCACGGAATAAGAGAGTTCCAGAAAAAACATCTATTTCTGCTTTATTGACTATGCCAAAGCCTTTGACTGTGTGGATCACAACAAACTGTAGAAAATTCTGAAATAGACGGGAATACCAGACCACCTGACCTGCCTCTTGAGAAATCTGTAGGCAGGTCAAGAAGCAACAGTTAGAACTGGACATGGAACAACAGACTGGTTCCAAATAGGAAAAGGAGTACGTCAAGGCTGTATATTGTCACCCTGCTTATTTAATTTCTATGCAGAGTACATCATGAGAAACGCTGGGCTGGAGGAAGCACAAGCTGGAATCAAGATTGCTGGGAGAAATATCAATAACCTCAGATACACATATGACACCACCCTTACGGCAGAAAGCAAAGAAGAACTAAAAAGCCTCTTGATGAAAGTGACAGAGGATAGTGAACAAGTTGGCTTAAAGCTCAACATTCAGAAAATGAAGATCATGGCATCTGGTCCCATCACTTCATGGCAAATAGATGGGGAAACAGTGGAAACAGTGGCAGACTTTATTTTCTTGGGCTCCAAAATCACTTCAGATGGTGACTGCAGCCATGAAATTAAAAGACGCTTACTCCTTGGAAGAAAAGTTATTACCAACCTAAACAGCATATTAAAAAGCAGAGACATTACTTTGCCAACAAAGGTCTCTCTAGTCAAGGCTATGGTTTTTCCAGTGGTCATGTATGGATGTGATAGTTGGACTTGAA
>NW_011494807.1:8290675-8305564 GCF_000754665.1 Bison bison bison | reverse complement strand
TGAAGGAAGCTGAGCACCAAAGAATTGATGCTTTTGAACTGTGGTGTTGGAGAAGACTCTTGAGAGTCCCTTGGACTGCAAGGAGATCCAACCAGTCCATCCTAAAGGAAATCAGTCCTGAATATTCACTGGAAGGACTGATGCTGAAGCTGAAACTCCAATACTTTGGCCACCTGATGAGAACTGACTCATCTGAAAAGACCCTGATGGTGGGAAAAGACTGAAGGTGGGAGGAGAAGGTGATGACAGAGGATGAGACGGTTGGATGGCATCACCAACTCAATGTACATGAGTTTGAGTAAACTCTGGGAGATGGTGATGGACAGGGAGGCCTGGTGTGCTGCAATCCATGGGGTCGCAGAGTTGGACACGACTGAGCAACTGAACGGAACTGAGCAAGACCACAAACAGATAGGCCCAGACAGTCAGATTTCTTCAGAAGTCCTTCTGTTTTCTTTAGATTTGGGAACTAGCTTCCCACAACTATGTATCTGCATTTCATAAAACGGTTTACTAGCTGCATCTGTTCTCTGGTTTTCTATCTCTCTCACAACTTAACCATCAATCACTTGCCTAAAAACAACATGAGACCCATCTAAATGAGGAGTTTATTTTGTTGTTATGAAGAACTGTGAGACATTTGTATCCTTCCCGTGGATACACTGAAGGGAAATTCTTTATTGTGTTTAACAGCAAAACGCTCATCTTCAAAAAATGCTCCTTAAATGGATACCCCCTCCTTGTCCATTTCCTTCCTTCACTGAAGTCACCACCTTGAACCATAAAATCTTTGACAACTCGGTGAAAGAGACAACTTTTATAATATAATGGCTTCTGAGTTGATTTCCCAGTCCCCTTTTCACCTGTACAAAGACAACGAAAGTTCTTGCATGTTTTGGGGCACATATCAGAAAATAATTCAAAGACAGCTCTTCCAGCAGGTTATTAGTGGAGATGTCAAAGAAACATCTAGGATGCTGAACCTTTATTCCCATGGTGTCAATACTTTGATCTCTGAGTAAAATACAGTTTCAGGTGAACACACTTTAAATAGGGAAAAATCAAGGACAAACTAATCCAATCATTTTGCTCCTGATTATCTTTTATCTTCTAAATAACTTGTGCAGGCCTTCTTAAATTCTTTGCACCAGTCCAGTCTCCTCTTCCCAGGGTCTGGTCTGTTAAAGCGCTTCAAATCTACCGCCACTAGAAAAGGCACTAAAGACTGTACTATGGTTTTAGTTTTAACTTCTGTCATTTAGGTTTCCTCTTCTTTTCATGTCTTTTACTCCTTTAAAAAAAAAATCTCGTATTGATTTACAGTATTTCTTTATATATTGTGGCCCATATTCTTTTGCTGATAACATGTTTTCTCCCTTTAGGTCTGTGGCTTCATTTTTCATTTCATGCTTTCTTTAAGAAGCAGTTTTACATGTTAACTAAAAAAAAAATTGGTTTCTTCTTCATAGTTCAACTTTTTGTGTCTCATTTAAAAACTTCTTCCTTAGTCCAAGATCAAAAATTTATTTTCTGCTTTCTTTTAAAAGCTTAAAAATTTTTCTGTTCTTGTGTAGGTCTTTCAACTCAACCTGGAAATATTTTTTGTTCATCTTTATAAAGACCTGTTATTTTTTTCACATAATCAGTTTTCCCAGTTCATCCTTTCAATGTCACCTCTGTCATGTATTTAATTTCCTATATCAAAGACTCAGTTTCTACTCAGTTGAAATGTCTGTCCCTACTTCAACACCACGATTTCTTAATCACTATAGTTTTATGATAAGGCTTTATGTCTGTCAAAGCAATCCTACTTCTACCTCTTATTATTCCAGAGGACTGCCTAGGGTATTCTTAACCACATGCTTGTCAAGTTTTAAAAGACACAAAATAGAAAAAGGCCAGTGACAGTACTCTGAATCTCCCACTCTATTTTAACAAAGCAGCTCAAACAAAGCAAAGCGAAACAAGGGGCTTTTGCTTGAAGTTTTCTTTTGAAGAAAGAGGTTCCTATAAAAGTAAGTTGGCCAACACTGTCTTCCTACAACCATAAGAGTTGAGGAAACTGAGTTTCAGAGAAGTTAAATAATTTTTTTGTTTGGTCCAAAATCTATAATAAGGAAGTTGCAGTGCTAGCTAGCATTTAAACCTAGGATTGATTCCAAATCCCATATTCTGGTTACTATGCCAAAACAAAACCCACAATAAGTCTAAGTTTAGAACTAGTAAAATAATAGAAATAAAATAAGGAATTAAAATTTCTTAAAAAATTAAATAAGGACTGCCATTACTTAACACTCTCTCCAAAAAACCCAGTGAGTCGCAGCAGGGAGTGAATGGGAAATACCTTAGGAAAAGGACAGAAATAGGCTAAGATAATTCACAAAGAGGTTCTTTGCTGTCAGCTAACAGCACAGTATTTCTATAGTCCTTTTAACTCTCAAATTACACAAACTGTAGTGGTATACGGTAATAAACATATGTTGAAAGTTTACAATTTTTATTAATGTGAATAATGAAACCTGGAATAAAAAACATTTTGAACACTTACACAGAATTAAAATGTTATCATTTAAAAGAGGTAAGAAATTTACCTGCATCAAATATTGTGCACCCTCTCTCAAATCATCTGCATGTACTGGAGCATAAAAAGCCTTCATTTTGTTTTTAATAAGCCACCGCTGATATTTGGCTTGATCAATGGACATCTCTTTCATAGCTTGTCTTCGAGGGCCCTTTAAGGTAAAAATATTAATAAGTCTTTAACTGAAAGGTAATCTATTCCATTTTCATAAAAAAAGCTTCCTGTTATCTTGGCTTAAACAAGGCATCTGAACATAGCAGTGGGGGGAGAAGGGAAGTACAATATAATGCTAGCGTTTTACTCTCAAATCGGTGAATTATATCCAATAAAGACTATGAAAAGACAGTGTTGATGGAACAGAGGCACAGAAAGAAGAGAAAAGGAAACAGACTTTGAAAAATAAATAAGTATTGGTAGTAGTAAATGAGAGAAATTATAAATTACTGAAAATGGAGACGATATTACACAGAGAAAAATAAGAGCCTTCTGTTTTTCTATGGAAAGTTTCCCATCTTGTTTTTCATTTGTCTCAAATGTCTGAGTTATTAAATCTCAGAAACCTAGAAATATCATTAAAAGTCAAAGTTAGCTATATAAATTCATTTTTTCCTTTGTCCTTCTGTTGAACAATGACATAACATATGAAAGGAAATGAGTTTTTTCAACTTGCAATTCTATTTTGATCCTTGTAAGCAACACATAAAATGTATTATATGTTTTACCTAAAGTGTATTAAGAAAAAAAAAATCTAAAAATAAGATTAAAAGTTCACCTTAATTATACATGAATAAGGAACTGGAGAAGGAACTGGCAACCCACTCCAGTATTCTTGCCTAGAAAATCCCATGGACAGAGGAGCCTGGTGGGCTACAGTCCACGGGGTCGTATAGAGTCAGACATGACTTAGCAATTAAATAAGACAAGGAATGGTACAATTTATCATTATTAGTAGAAAAATTGCCTCTGTGCAATTTCTTACGCTCAAGACTCCAACCTGAACTGATCTACTTGGAGACAAACTGAAACTCCGCAGGTCCCAAGTGGAGTCAGTGTCTCAGTGTGTTCTTCACTACCCTACACACACATTTTACTACTCTACAAGCAGAAGATTAACTCTAGCAGCGGCTGGGACATAGGGCATATAACATGCATTTCTAGCACCAAAATAAAATACGCAATAGAGCCTGGGAGGTAAGTTAATCTGGTAAATAAATACTCCAATTTCCTATGCAGAAAAGATCCATCATCTAGTGATTTTAGCCAAGAGGCCAAAAATAAAACTACTTTTAGATGAACATTTACCCCTATTTTTAGTAATTTCCTTACTCATGAATAAAACTAAAATGAATGGGCAAGAATTCAGCTTTCACCCTACTCTTTACATACCAGATACTAAATATTTATCAGTACCATATTTGACAAGTAAATGTTCCTGGCGTTCTCAGGACTTTACTAGATTTATCAGTAAGAAAAAAACACATACCGAATTCCATTCAGCTTCCTTAGTTTTTTTTTAGCTCCTTAGTAGGCTATTTTTCTTAGCTAAAGCAATATTGCTTCCTAAAAGCTACTCAAATTATTTCAAATCTAGAAAGATTCACAAATTACAAATGATATACACAGAGTGTAAAATGTTTTAATATGGAAGATAAAACTAGGACTTACCATATGCACATGACCACAGATCATCAAGCCAACATTTTTTGTGAAATCGTGAACAAGATGAAGTAAAGCTGGGCGTGAGTTTGGCGCACCTGTCATAACAAGACACTGAGGCCTAATTTAAGATTAAAAGGAGAAATGTAATTAGAGAAATTTAAGGCTTTGATAACATGGACATGATTTCAAGTTGCTTCTCTAACACTACATTGTTACACTAGACTCTCCTTTACACAACTGTCCTCAAGACGCAGGCTACACGATTCTCATAGAAGATGACATAACCAGGGTTCCTTGGTGCATGAGAAATGCAGAAACAAAATCTTCTTTGAGCAAACATCATACCAAATATCCTAAATTAATAGGTAATATACATCAAGATTCTGGGAGATACTATAGAAAGAAATGACCATAACCAATTAAAAACATGTAACAACTTTTCATCTTCTAAAAGTAATAAATATTACAATTCTTTCAACAGAGTTCACAAAACTTCATAAGAACACGGCCATGTCTTCATGTAAAGAACAGGTCGCTTT
Organism: Bison bison bison; assembly: GCF_000754665.1. Classification (NCBI taxonomy): domain Eukaryota; kingdom Metazoa; phylum Chordata; class Mammalia; order Artiodactyla; family Bovidae; genus Bison; species Bison bison. The sequence continues at coordinate 8,300,785 of NW_011494807.1, read as the reverse complement.
CCTTCTTAGCCTGATCAAATCATACTCATTTCTGCTTAATAATATCAGTCTTCCCTAATCTAGCTTAATTTTAGTGAATGTTGTTCTATGAGTAAAATCACCTATGGTGAAGAAAAGGTTTCTATTTGAACTAAAAGTTTTAATTCTAATTCGTTACAATGAAAGCCAAAATTAATTCAACTGCCTTTCAAAAAATAAGACACTCACATGATTTTTCATGTATTTTTAACTCTTGATTTTCACTGACTAGAAATAAAAGTCAATATTGTTTGAGGAAAAAATATTCACAAATCCATTTCATAAATTCAAACAGATTCACAAAAACTCATTAAAACAACAGTGTGTATAGTTGAACTTTAACAAAAAGCAAATAGGCTGAGAATTCTGACTTACCTACTAAATTAGTTAGTAGCTCCTAACTATTCTCATAAAATAAGCAGGAAAAGCTGAATAAAGACTACAAACTGATTCAGAATTTTAGCAAGCCATCTGAAAATCCAGTTCTGTCTGGAGGAATAGATTTGAGGCAACCAAACATGAAGTCATCTTTAGCAGCCCAGAGACTGCTAGTAGTCCCGTCTCTCCATCTGAGTGTTAGCAGGTTACATGGCTCCCCAGCTAAACACTGCCTTTCTTAGCTTTCCTCAAAGTGGCCCTATGACTGATTTCCAGCCCATATGATGTTCCTAATTCCTCATCCTACCCTTTAAAAGGAACCTGGGTCACCCTCCATACTTTCTTTACCTTTTCCGTAATCTAGACTGTGGAGTTGGTGATGTCTTTGGCCACATGGACATAAAAACATATCCTAGGGAATGGCAGGCTGATGAGGTAAAAGGAAGAAATGGGGGACTTGAGTGACCAAGTGCAGCCAATCTATGTAGCAGCCATAAACTGTCCATCTACCTTTGGACTATCACAGAACGCTGATATCTATCTTGTTTAGCCACTTTGTTTTTTCAGCTTTTTGTTATGGTAGTTTAACCCATTACTAATATAACCTAGTACTGTGGGAAATGAACCTGTAGTCCCCATCTTTACTAAATAGTAAACATGTTAGTAAACATACCACAAAGGCATAACTTGGGTATAATAGTATACCAAAAAAAGGCATAGAACAAAATATATTAGGGATGTCGTCTAGTAACGAGAGTGTGAATATCTGCCTTCATCTTTACTCCCTCTTTTAAAATCTCCATAGTATGATAGGATTTTTTTTTAAGGCACCAAAATATAGAGAAGAGGATAGGACACAATTGCACTGAAATTTTGAAAGCCAGAAAGCAGATGTAAGAACAATAAAGGATTTGACAAATCAGGAAAAGGCTAAATTATAAATGAGCATTAAGAGAAAACTGTGAAGCCACCTGATTTTATACCTGCTGCTACTGCTGCTAAGTCACTTCAGTCATGTCCGCTCTGTGCGACCCCAGAGATGGCAGCCCACCAGACTCCCCCATCTCTGGGATTCTCCAGGCAAGAACACTGGAGTGGGTTGCCATTTCCTTCTCCAATGCAGGAAAGTGAAAAGTGAAAGTGAAGTCACTCAGTCGTGTCCAACTCTTAGCGACCCCATGGACTGCAGCCTACCAGGCTCCTCTGCCCATGGGATTTTCCAGGCAAGAGTACTAGAGTGGGGTGCCATTGCCTTATCCGGATTTTACACCTAAGAATCATCAAAATGCCTAGGACTGACAGGCAGTAGATGCCTCTGTAAATGGCAGGGGCAATGTGTTAAAAAAACAAAAATAAGGAGAACTAATTTAAAAAGTTTGCATAAGAAGCATCTAGATGAACCCAAGTCATTTCCATCACTATGATGGGCAACTGTCCTTGCCTTTCTCCAACCCTATTAGGCTAGAGCTTATTTGCTAGAGAGGCCTGTGGTCTGGGAGCAATAGCTGAGGGCATAAGCAGCTGCCTTAAGCAGGGAGTTAGAACATTCGCCATATGCTGGAAACTGAAATCTCCAAGCTGCTTTGTCACTTAGCTCTCAGAACTGTGGCAGCCAGAACTTTATCAGTAAGCAAAGATTAAAAGATTGTTTTCTGAAAAATCTAATCAAATTAAAAAAGAAAACTTTTAAGATGACTTAAACTTCTCAAAGAACCATCACGGTCACATTAATCTCCATTAAGGGCTTGACTGAGAGCCCTACCCCTAATGCAGAACTTCCCTAGCCCCAGATCACAGACATTTCAGACAAGGCTAAATCTAAGAACCCAAATTAAAGAGGCAGGAAATGATGAGAAAGACACTTCAAGGAAATAGAAACTATAAAGTGAAGAAAACAAAATCTTTTGGCAAATTTGGTGAAGGCTGAGATAGTGATAAATAGAAACTGAAATAGGAAAAACAATTTATTGGCTACATAGAAAACATAAAACCTGTACAGGAAAAGAAAGCAATCATAATTTACAAGGCTAAGCTCTGAATTATGCTTTAAAAGTCATAAAAATATAAACATCAAGTCTAACCTAATCAAAATAGTGACATAAAAATATACTGGGAGGATAGGGTAAAGAGAAGGGTGTGTGTGTGTGTAATGGGCATGCATGGATGAAAGAAATCAAGAGAGAATGCCTAAAATTTAAAATCAAACAATACAATAAGACAAACATGCTTTTGGGGACTATTAAGTAAATACTACACAATTCAGCTAAGAACTGAAATTGGTTGCTAGTGGCATAAAAGAAATAGGGATTTGAGAAGTAGGACAACTACTAATTTTCACAACAAATGTAAGCTTTTCCTCTTTTAAATATGTTCATGTATAATTCTGATAATTTTAAAACACTTGTTAGAGTAAACTTTTTTTTAAGTTTTTAAAGGTTTTAAAAAATTCCCATTTCTATTAATAAGCCAAATAACAGTTTTTTATTGACAGCAAGTTAATTCTGATTCTTGATCATACTCTCAGTTCCGGGACACAGCTTTTTGCACAAAGGAAGGATTTCTATTTTCTGCCATACTTTGCATTAACTATGAAAACATTAAAAATGTGCTGAAATTAAAGTTTTCCTCCCAGGGCTCTCACTTCTTTTCCCTATTTCTTTCTACTCCAAAACTGAAGATCTGTGGTCTATGGGAATCTTTCATTTGACAAAACAAATTGGTGGTAGTGGTGGTTGGTGTGGGGGTGGGGGGAGGATATTCAAAGAGTAACAAAAAGAATATATTAATACAAAGGTGTTTCTTCTTGAGAGAAATTTGGTAGAGCACTTATCCATCTTGAAATTTTCTTTTAAAAAGATTCTGTCTTTTGTTTTACTGAAAATGAATTTATTCCTGTGATTACTGTTCAGAAGCCAATCAGAAGCAATTACTCATGACTAAAGAGTTGCCTGTTCAGAGCCAGGCTTACATGAACAGTATGAGAATGACTGTCTAATGGTCTATTTTTAAAAAAATGACAAGCCTACTTTTAGCTACACTTAACAATAATCTATAATTTCTAAGAATCTATATAAATAAATTAATACTTTGATTTCCAACAGTGCTTTAATAACTGAATCTCATCGACTATTAGAAACGTTAAATTAAGGAATAGCATTTAAATTGATGACTGATAAACTAAATTTTAAGATAAAATAAAAAGGAAGGAAATAGTAAGAAATGCTCTTTACTCTGACATTGATTCTTTATCACAAAAACTGATTGCCAGTTCCACAGTGAGAACAAAGCCACTAACATGAAAATATTTACCGCCTGAGTAAAATTATAAAACAAGTATTTTTATGAATTTCATCCTTAATAGTTATAAACTTGAATGGCCACAGAGGGGGGAAAAAAGTTTACTTTAACGATACCTATCTAAAAGCCTTCAAAGAGAAACCTCCAAAACTTCCGTAACATTTTTATAAGGTAGATGATAATTTTTCTCTCTGTAAATTTTTGAGAACAAGAAGCCTCAACCTTGTTTTTGAATAAACTGCTCAAATCAAACCAAACAAGAAACAATATTCTATGCTTTTAGATAATTTTTCATGAAATATTACCAAGTGAAAATATTACTAAACAGTAAGTCCTGATTGCCATCTAAAACAAAATGTTTCTGTGTTACCTGATCACTTACCTGAAGTTTTTCACGTGGTCTTCCACTCCAGAAAGACGAATCGAATGCTGCAGTGCATTCAGGTAGGTCAGAGCTTGTGTGGAGGATCCCCAGTTCACATCTGTAAGAGGACAGTGTTCATGCACCATAATACTGGTGATCACAAATCATCAATAACCAATGCTTGCACATTTAAAAAGTCAGCTGCTAAAATAAACTGTTGTACTCATCAGGAATTTCAATAGTTTACATCTACAGCATGAAATTAAGGGAATGCTAATCTGAGCTATTATTAACATTTAAAGAAAGTGTACAACTTGGAAAAGACTGAGATGAAAGGGCTGCAGACATGCTGTGCATTCAGCTCAAAATGAGTCTTGCAAACAAAGAAAAAAAAAACATTTAAAAATTATTGTTTATACAGCCAAAGGTCAAAAAGGAAAAAGGCAGATCTATGATTGTTATAAAATACTATTTATAGTACTTCACCCTGTAAGTTATTTGAACATCAAGGCAAATTTTACTTCTTATTGAATAAACAGTCTAAACACAAATGATGATTTTAGACATTTGTTACTTTAGAGACTTAACAGGCATATTAGAGAAATAATTGTTTCTAAGATATTTAAAACAATATCTTCTTTGTCCACTTCATTTCTAAAGCCACTGTTCTAATCCAAAACCTCATTCTCTCGTACTTGGATCACAAAATGTTTCCTCACTGTGTAAAATAACTACACTGCAACTACTCTGTCGTCTCTTTCTAATCTACTCTATTGGGCCACAACTTCTCAAGTTTTTTCAATAGATTTTCTTGTTATATGTTATCACACTAAATAACTGGACTAATCCTAACCTATCCCAGCATCTGCTTATGTGGAGATATACCCAGCAGTTATCAATGCTACACATTCTAGATAATCTTCAACTATTTCCCTCTTTATTCCCAGTTAAGTATATCTGTCTAATTGTCCTTGCTATACAGTAAGCTAGTGGGAAGATACTATGTGTTCTATTATTTTGTGATTCTGTGGTACAAATTATAGTAGGTACTAAACCACATTAGGTAATACATATAATGCTTATCAGGCTAACAGAAACTTCTGTACTATAATAAAATCCTTTCAAAGATTAATTTTAAAACATATTGAGTGAAACAGAATGTTTATTACATGAATTTGTTATTTTTCTACAAATAGGATTAATTAAATTTAACTCATGGCTAAGAATGAAATTCCACAGAATAAAAAGTCTTAGAGTAACTTTTTCACTAAAACTACATATATTTAGAAATAAAGCATTTTAGGTTTTATGCAAAAGGCCTTTCCAAAATACAAAAGATGGATGTTTAGATATGAAAAGGTACAAAGAACATCTAAACATTTTTTAGCTTGAAATACTAAATATTAAGAGAGAAGACTACTGACCTGGTTTTTTGTAGGTAACATAAATGTAAAGTCCAAGAACTATCACATATGTTAGCAATGCAGCCCACCAGTTAATGACAAACATCACTATGCAACAGAGAATTGCTCCAAGAAGTGATATCCACATATTGTAGTATTTGAATGCAGGACGCCACCCTAACAGAAACAAATAATATAGATAAATAAAGTCACTCAGCTACCTCATCTGCTTTAGACAGTGGTACATATGCATGCACAAAATAAATTTCTCTGTGGCTGCTACACTGAGAAGTCTTTAAATGTGAACTGTAAAGCTAATTAAACAGTAAAGTCATAGACCATCACTGATCATGTCAGATTCTTGATAGCCATGAAGTGGGCACATCTATTTATATCAACATTATCCTATCTTACTAGTTCCCTATTCAAAAAGTCCTTACTAAAAAAATACAAATCAACCTAAACTCAGTGAATGCTAGAGAAGATGAAAAAATTAGGTTTCAAATTGTGTCCTTAATAGTGAGATTTTATTTTCTGGTTTTTAGAATAAGACACATCCATATGTTAATGAATATAGAAAACAATTCAAATAAATTGTTCTTTGGAACTGTTAAAAAACCTCACCTACTTGCTAAAAAACTTATCATCATTTGGGGAAGTATTTCATCTCAATAAAATTTATATTTTTAAAAATTAAGCTTTTAATTTTGAGACAACTGCAGATTCACACAGTTTTAAGAAATAATATAGAGATTCTGGGGGTGCTTTTCCTAATTTCTCCCAGTGATAACATCTTGCAAAATGATACCAAAGTATCACAGCTAAAATATTGGTATTAAAATAGTCAAGATAAAGAAAAATTCAACACAAGAATCCCTTGTGTTGCCCTTTTAGAGCTACACCCACATCCATCTCTAAACTTTATATTCTTAAAAACTGAAGCTAAGATGTTTGTCTCCTAAGTTCCCATGTTTTATCTTTCTTGTTCTGAGAAACTTCTAGGCCCATAGAAGCAATAGTGTTTTTGTTATTTCATTTCCTTCTCTGATGCCCAACTGTTGTCAAGGTTTATAACAAAATACCCATAAAAACTGTATATGGAGTAATTTTTCAGTTGATAAAGACCCCTTATATTAGAATTCCACAGAACTCATTGTGTTAAAAATATTCCTGGATAGGGTACTATATCATAACAATGTTCTTAGAACTGATAAATACAGGAAAAAAAATAAAATAATTCTTTCACAGTTAGCCAGAATTTGAGATTAATGCTATTTTAAATTATTTGAAGCAAGAAACAGACATTGTTTACCAATAAACTGCATGACAGAAGATCTCTGAAGACTCAATTTGACTCAACTATAAAGGCAGAATGAAGCATTAGTGAACTAATTCCACACATGCCATCTTTTTAAATGTATTAAAGTTTTATTTTCTCTAAAATCAAACATTGCCACATTTACGAAACTTTTAAAGAAAATGTAAAATCACCTGGAGATTTTGCAAGTGATGCATGAAATACTGAAAAATTGATCAGTGCATATGATGCAAGGAAGAAGTTAGAGATAATTGGAGCAATAACATTCAATTCAGCTGCAAAAGAAATACGACATATTAGACATTTAACTTTTCAAAACTATGAATCATTTCAAACCTTTAGATAATACATAATACTGCTAAACCCATAACCCAGATTTAATGAACTCTGCTATACATACTTCATATACTTTAAATCATATCCTACGTAAACAGTAGAAACCTCCTTTATGACTCTCTCTCTCTCAAAGTTGAAATATTCTTTCCAGGGACGTTATACTGTTTCCCTACATACATATATGGCTCACAACGATTATGGAGCACTGTTTTGGATGTTTTAAAAGTTACATAAATTACATCATACAATATTATCATTCAGTAATTCAAATTTTTTTACATTCATTATTTTTGAGATTCATCCATATTAACATATGAAAACCAAGTGTATTCACATTTTTACTGCTGAATATTTCACTCGGGTTGTTTCCATTTTTCACTATTATAATTAATGACACTAAAAATGTTCTTTTATATAAAAGTTTCTGCAGGGTACAAAGCTCTAAGAACTGGTGGATCATAGGAAACTTTATTAAATATCGCCAACCTGTTCTCAAAAAGTAGCTATACCAGATACATTTTTAAGCATCAGATGAGAAAGTTAGTTTCCATGGTATAATCCAAAGTCCAAACGTTCTTTAAGACCCAATCAGAGGCAAAGGAACCAAAAAGATCAGCAGAGGTTCTACCTTCATGGAAGACACCATAATCCTTTACCCTATGCTACTATCATACTTGTTTTAGGGATAAGAAGCTAGGAGCTCCCTTTAGCCTAATAGGGAGTTAGTGAGGGTATGAGTTTGAGCAAATATTTAACGAATGCTATTATCTGCAGTATTTTCTAAACTCTTTTCCTTTGATCAAAAAGAAACTTAGTATAGCAGGCAAAGTAACATTTTATGACTTAATGACTCAATGTTGACAGTTAATACTATAAATGCACCAAAATCTACATCAGCACACATGTACAGACTAACCAATTAAGATGAATCCAAGTGCAATTAAAAATGTTAAGATGTAGCCACGAAGAGGTTCATTATTTTTCCCATAACCTTTAGCAAACATCTGGAAAGCTGGGTAGATGTTGTCCTTACATAGAGCCTAATAAAGAAATGTAAACATTAAAATGGAATACGTCAAAATAAGACATACAGATCTGCTTACAGTTACAACAGGTAAATCAGGAAATGAACCCAAGTTTCTAATTCTTGGTCCTCTTTTTTTTCCTCTCATACTGCTTTACCAACAAATTGTAAAGAAGAGTCAAACATTTCCAGTATCAGAAAGGCTGGAGATTTAGAATACACTGTAGTGTTTATCTATTTTACCCCACACCAGGTTGACAGTCTTACACAAATAAAGAGTCAAAGAAGCAGGCATATATATAGAAGTGTGGAAGCTTGAGAAGTATGATAGATGTGTGACCTATTTCAAGAAAACCAAGTCAAAATCTAAGACTTAAAGCAAATAAAAATCCTAATATAAAACTTAATCACTTTTCTTAAAACAATACTGAAAATAGTTTTAGGATATATTCTACACCTCTACTGTATTAATTATAACAAGAAATTAAGAACAAAGCTGCAGAATCAATACTTCACTTGTTTTAGTAATAAAAAGTACTTTCTATGCAGTATCAGTTGTTTATTTATTTGATGCTCACTAAAGGGAGATAATGTTTTATTTATCATTATATCCTGAGCACCTAACATAATGTATGGCACATCCTAGACATTCAAATATTCATAAAAATAAAACACTTATTTTGGCATTATGCTAACAGGAACAAGATAAAGTATCTTCTTTTGATTTATGGTACTTTTTATCTTTGGTAAGACATGAAAATTTATGCTAATAGAGCATGTCAAAAAAGCAAAAATTCATTACCACTTCCAGAAAGACAACTCAAAAACTATACCCTGTCAGTGGATAAATGCACAACAGTTTATATAAATATACATATCCACATTCCTGTGCATAAAATTAAATATGCCATTCTTGATATATGTGTTGGCATGTATCATATAAATACACAGGGTTGACAGAAGTAAATCATTTAAAAATATTAAAAATCCCATTTGAAATATATTACCTTGTCTACCTCTATAATAAAATTTGCAATGTGAAATACTCACCTGAAATATTTTGGGTGCACTCACAAGAGATGCTAATGCAGAAGAAAGAGTGGCTGAGAAGATACCTGCAGAAATTAATGGTGCAAAGCCTGACACCATGCTCATTACCTTAAAAAGTGACAATGGAAAAGTCAGTCATACACAATTCAAAAAAATCCACAACACTATACATCTTTACTATTCCTATGAAGAACACTGATAGCAATACTGGGGAGAATACAATAACAAAAGCAATAGTCCACAGCAATAATGGTTCTTACATGCATTACAAACTTCTGAAAATGATGTATCACCATCCCTTAATTAATGTAGGAAAAGACCTTTTATTTCGTACAACATCAAAGGCAAACACAATGGCAACGAGAAGAGCATGCCAAACTATAAAATATGCATCAGTTTCAACAGGCCAATCTTTGCGTTATTATAAACCGTTTTACACATAAATGTTCCAGATATTATTTCATGCATAAATGTTTCAGTGCGTACCTCTAATGGGTAAGAACTTTAAAAACTGTAACCACAGTCACTGTCACATCTTAAAAACTGCTTAATTCTTTAACAGCATCAAATACTCAACCGCATCCACAACTCCCAAATTCTTTCTCTTTTCTTGCTTTTTAAAATAGTTCGTTCAAATAAGGATCCACAAAAGGATTACACTTTATATTTGGTGGTTTTGTCTTAAGTCTTTTTCAATCCATAGAGTCATCCTTTCTTTAAATTTTCTTATTTTTATGTTATTTCTCCTAGAGAAACCCTATCTCTGGATTTTGCTGACAATCTCCATGGCCTTGTTTAATTTGTTCCTCTCACCTCTATTTCTAGTCAACTGGTAGGTAGACGTAGCCAGTTAATCAGACGAAGGTGCACAGTAATACTCCAAACTGGTATGAGACACTTCTGTCAGGAAGGTTGTTTCTTT
>NW_011494807.1:8290051-8290575 GCF_000754665.1 Bison bison bison | reverse complement strand
AGCATCTTTTCATGTGTTTGTTAGCCATCTGTATGTCTTTTCTGGAGAAATGTCTATTTAGTTCTTTGGCCCATTTTTTGATTGGGTCGTTTATTTTTCTGGAGTTGAGCTGTAGGAGTTGCTTGTATATTTTTGAGATTAGTTGTTTGTCGGTTGCTTCATTTGCTATTATTTTCTCCCAATCTGAAGGCTGTCTTTTCACCTTGCTAATAGTTTCCTTTGATGTGCAGAAGCTTTTAAGGTTAATTAGGTCCCATTTGTTTATTTTTGCTTTAGGAATATATCTACCTAAAGAAACTAAAGACCTATATATAGAAAACTATAAAACACTGGTGAAAGAAATCAAAGAGGACACTAATAGATGGAGAAATATACCATGTTCATGGATTGGAAGAATCAATATAGTGAAAATGAGTATACTACCCAAAGCAATTTATAGATTCAACGCAATCCCTATCAAGCTACCAACAGTATTCTTCACAGAGCTAGAACAAATAATTTCACAATTTGTATGGAAATACAAA
>NW_011494807.1:8239053-8289951 GCF_000754665.1 Bison bison bison | reverse complement strand
TCTTGAGAAAGAAGAATGGAGCTGGAGGAATCAACCTACCTGACTTCAGGCTCTACTACAAAGCCACAGTTATCAAGACAGTATGGTACTGGCACAAAGACAGAAATATTGATCAATGGAATAAAATAGAAAGCCCAGAGATAAATCCACGCACATATGGACACCTTATCTTCGACAAAGGAGGCAAGAATATACAATGGATTAAAGACAATCTCTTTAACAAGTGGTGCTGGGAAATCTGGTCAACCACTTGTAAAAGAATGAAACTGGACCACTTTCTAACACCATACACAAAAATAAACTCAAAATGGATTAAAGATCTAAACGTAAGACCAGAAACTATAAAACTCCTAGAGGAGAACATAGGCAAAACACTCTCCGACATACATCACAGCAGGATCCTCTATGACTCACTGTCACATCTTAAAAACTGCTTAATTCTTTAACAGCATCAAATACTCAACCGCATCCACAACTCCCAAATTCTTTCTCTTTTCTTGCTTTTTAAAATAGTTCGTTCAAATAAGGATCCACAAAAGGATTACACTTTATATTTGGTGGTTTTGTCTTAAGTCTTTTTCAATCCATAGAGTCATCCTTTCTTTAAATTTTCTTATTTTTATGTTATTTCTCCTAGAGAAACCCTATCTCTGGATTTTGCTGACAATCTCCATGGCCTTGTTTAATTTGTTCCTCTCACCTCTATTTCTAGTCAACTGGTAGGTAGACGTAGCCAGTTAATCAGACGAAGGTGCACAGTAATACTCCAAACTGGTATGAGACACTTCTGTCAGGAAGGTTGTTTCTTTTTTTTTTTTTGACGTTAAGGTAGTAGATTGGTATCATGGTTATGTCTTTTGTTTGTTTTTAAAGAATCCTCATTTTTTTTAAGCTAAAAGTTGAAATATCCAGTCAAAAAGATGTAAGTCTAGGAATTGCCTCTAAGTAATCTGTGAATTGGGGGTCATAAACAAAACACCACTAGCCATGCTTTAATAACTGATGAAGCTAGAAAACGGGTATGTCAGGTACATTAGATTGCTTTTTCTCTCTTTGAACATGTTCAAGCATTTCCCTATAAGGAAGTTAAACTTAAAAAAATACATCACGAACTTAGATGATGAGAAGGCAATAAAATAAACCCCAAACTGGGGAGCATAATGCCAAGTAATTTGCCTGAACCCTTCAAAATGTCAGCATCTTGAAAGGTTAAAAACAAGCAAGCTGTGAACTCCTCTAGGTTAAAGCATTTTAAAATAACACAACTAAAGGCCACGTGTTACAATAGACTGAATCCTGGATCAGGAAAACATGACCTGGGGCATTAGTGGAACAAGTGAGGAACTATGAATATGGAATATATATTTAGACAACAGTATTTCATCAACACTGGGATTACTTGGGTGGGATAATTCAACCACACTTGTAAAGAATGTTCTAAATACTTCAATCTGACTGTCATGTTGTGATGTCTATAATTTATTCTCATTGGTTTGAGAAAAATACTATACCTATAAAGAAAAACAACTAATAAATACAAATGAAGATAAGTAGGTAGGGTAGGTTTTCATAGCACTGTTCCTTGTGTGCCTTTAAAATCTGTCAAAATATAAAGTCAATTTGCAAGAACTGTTTAATGGATTTAGGTACTGTTAATTTGATCTATCCATTATAAATTTTACTAGTAGTGAACGATCATCACACTTTGTTTATTAAACAATGGTGAGTCAAAGTTTTCTGAGGACATTAAAATATAGAAATATAATAAGAAACATAAAACTAAATAAAATTGAATATTTAAGATAAGGTGACTCAATTATATGTACATATATTTATCGATTAAATGCAAAATAGCATTATATAGTGTGCCTTTGTATAGATTTCATGATGGAGTCTCCATTTATATGCTCCTCAGTAATGTTCTAGTCACCATTCTTCATTCTCCAAGTGACAAGCAATTAATAATTTGACAGAATTTTCTTTCCATTCTCTTATCACTTTACAAAGTACTTTTAAAAAATTTACTTAAATTAGAAAAGCATATTTACATATACCAAACTCCTATACTTTGATTAAGTCCATACTTTCCATACTTAGACTTAATAAAGACAACATACTTTTGTAGTTTAAGGCAACAACACAGAAATCTGATTGGCGTTTTCAGTCACTGGGCAGAGACCAACATTTGTGTCTTTCATACACAATATCAATGTCAGAATTGGCCTGAATAATTAGCTGGACATGAATACTTTCTTTCATTCTACGATTTTGCCTAGTCTTGTGACTAGAAAAAAACAAACATTGTTACATAATTGAGTTCAATATTTTTAACCACTGAAAGTGCAGCCCATTGTTTGAAACTAAACAAAAGAAAATATACATAATGCCATTAAAAATTTTCATGTAAACCACACAGATTCTACATAAAATGTCTACATAATATTTCTACATAATGTTCTGAAATACATTAAATCCACAACTATTCTGTTTATTAGGTTTAAGTATTACTAGAAAAACACGAGGAAGCAGAATTTTTATTTTCCACTTTGAATTTGTAGATCTATTCTACAACTTTACCACAAAATATCTTGTTTTAATCTCCTGAATCTATCTATACCTTTGAGTTTTTTCTTTCTAGCATCCTGAGAATTATCAAGCAACTCTCAAAATATCCTCCAAATTTTAGTAGTTCCTTTTCATCTTATAAATCTTATCTAAAACTCATAAATTTTACAAAAATAGAATAAATAAAAAGCAGAACTGATAGCCTGCAAATACTTGAGCACTAGTACTAATCTTTATTGGGGCTTCCTTTGTAGATCAGTTGGCAAAGAATCTGCCTGAATGCAGGAAACTCAGGTTTGATTCCTGGGTCAGGAAGATCCCCTGGAGAAGGAAGTGGCCACCCTACTCCAGTATTCTTGCCTGGAGAATCCCATGGACAGAGAAGCCTAGCAGGCTACAGTCTATGGCGTCACAAGAGTCAGACATGACTTAGCGACTAAACTACTACTACTACTACTACTAATCTTTACAGAGTTCATATGTTTACTAGTTCACAAACTTTTAAGCACGCATTAATAATTTAATTCTGCTGTTCAATGGTGGTTTAACACAGCATCACTATATTAGCCATATTTAATTAAATAAGACTGCTGATACTGATCAATACTTAAAAGGGCATTTATATATAGAGGAATTAGGGAGAAATCTCAAATCAGAAAGCTGAATTCATTTCAGTTAGTACGGATTTAAGTCGGTCAAAAATAAAAACAAAATACTTAGGTGTAAATCTAACAAAAAATATACAGGACTGATATTCTGAAAACTACATAATAATGATGAAGGAAGTCAAAGAAGATCTAAATAAAGAGTAGAATATATGTGTTCATGGACTGGAACAGTGTAAAGCTATCAGTTCTCCCCAAATTGATGTACAAGTTTAATGCATTTCCTACCAAAATTCCAACAAGACTTTTTTGTAGATAAACATAGATTATTCTAAAATGTATCTAAAAAAGCAAAAGAACTAAAATAGCTAAAATAATTTTGAAAAAAGAATAAAGCAGGAGGAATCAAGCTCCCTGATTTTAAGACTGACAATCTAATTACAGTACTCAAGAAAGTATCGCATTGTTGGGAGGACAGACACAAAGATCAATGGGACACAACAGAGAAGCCAGAAATAGGCCCAGCACATATGACTATGTGTGAGACGCTTTCTTACTTTCTCAAACAGTATACTATATACAATTACTATTTATTATACCTTATTACAGAAGTGTTGCCCTCTGGGGGCCTTTTGCCCCTGAACAGGCTCAGGTTTCATTCTTTTATATTTTTCTGTTTGCCCAATTATTTACATGGGGCTTCCCAGATGGCACAGTAGTAAAGAATCCACCTATCAATGCAGCAGACCCTGGTTCAATCCCTGGGTGGGGAAGGTCTCCTGGAGGAGGCAATGGCAACTCACTCAAGTATTTCTTGCCTGGAAAATGCCATGGACAGGCGAATGTGGCGGGCTGAAATCCCTGGGGTTGTGTAGAGTTGGACATGCCTGAGCGACTGAGCATGCACTATGAGCTGCATGCCGTCTTCACTGATGTATGAGTATAAAGCAATAGCAAAAACTTTCCGCTATACTCTGAATGGTAGAACTGACAGCAGTCTGACCTCCAGAAGAACACAGAACGCTTGTATAATACAAATTTATGCTCACCTGGAAGTTGTTCATTAGGCCATAGGAACAAGGGTTGGTTTCACAGGATGAAAAATCAAAGTTTAATTTGCAGGCTGCAGAAGTGCAGTTTGTCAGCTCTGTTACAATGGTGTCATTAACGTTCCCAGTAGCGTCCCGAACAACACACGAACCTGAAGCACGAGTGACAATGAGGACAAATCATCAAGCTAACATTTACCTTCACTTCAAAATTATATACACCCACAAAGAAATTTATGGTACTGACGGTATGTACTTGCTTATAATAGTAATTGAATACAGTGTATTACAATTAAGGAAGCTTTACCTGGAACAGAATGTGGAAAGCATCATGGTCCCCAGTATTGAGTCAGGGAAATGAAACCTTATAAAGTATGTATATGTATATACTTAAAAATCTTGTAATCATCACTGTGAAAATGATATATTAGCAAAATCATTTCCTGTACTACTTGATTAAAATGTCCTAAAGCAAATACAGAAACACTATGTTGAAAGAGTTCCAAATGGCAGAAACAGTTTCACATACTCTGAATACTTTATATTTAAAATGTGCCAAAGATCAGACTTGAGGTAATATCAATCTTCTGTGAGGAAAAGTAATTTAAACATGAATGAATTATATAATTCTATTTAAACCTTTGTATCAACTAAGTCCACCCTGATAATACGAAAATATAAGGTGGGAGGAGTCGGGGAGGGATAGTCTGGGACTCTGGGGTAAGCAGATGTAAGCTATTACACACAGAATGAATAAAAAAACGAAGTCTACTATATAGCACAGGGAACTATATTCAATATCCTAGTAAAACTATAATGGAAAAGATTAGTAAAAATAATGTACATCCATATATAACTGAGTCACTTTGCTGTAAAGCAAGAATTAACACAACATTGTAAATCAACTCTACTGCAATAAAAAATAAATGAAAAAATTAAAAAAAGAAAACATACAGTATGAGATTTGCAGCAGACTGAATAATCAAATACTATGAAAAATATATATTCTATAGTTAATGAATTTGGAGTTTGTGATTCTTTTGATTAGTACTAGACTATGACTTATTCTTCTAGTATGCTTAAAATTTTTAACCGTAAAACCTGAATTTTAGAATTTAGACATTAAATATAGTGCTTGTACTTTAGGAATATGATTTCTGAATAAAGTATTTAATTTCATGAATGTACAATAAATTCAAGACAAGACAGCATCTATAGTCACTGTATGCAAATTATATATAAAATCAGTAGTTATTAAATTTTTTTCTAGACTAGAATGTTTCAGTTAAAGAACCTATCTTAGACTTTCAAAATTATTTACTTACTTACTTATAAATAAAAACACCAAAACCCTCTTTGTCATGAGGCAGTGCTATTATCTTATTTTTGGCAGCAAAACTGGCTTCCTCACACATAAAAGATTTAGAGACTGACTGACCTCTTAAGTTCTTTCTTCAAGTACTATAATATGATTCCATCAATGTATTAAAATAGCTTAAAATCATTTTCATTAATTTAGTAATACTTTTCATTCAATGTAGTATCTCCTATTAATTGAAATCAAATTTTTATGGTAAAAAATGTCAGGTTCTGCATAATGGCCTTGAAACAATCTTAATAGAGTAAGATTATATAAAAATATAAAAAATAATCATCATACACAAAAATATGCTAAAATTTGTGAAGATCAGAAAGTAAAATTCATTTACTTCTACACATGAATTATATTTTCTGTAAATATGTCTCAGTGAAATTTAAGAATCTGCAGATGAGACTTCACATAACTTTCTAACTTACTATATAATTAAATAAAAATCCCAGACAAGAAACAATAGAGGATTTGGTGGCTTAGACAACATGTATTAAGTCACCACTAGTTTACTTAAGTACTTTTGAAGTAAAATACAAAACTCCATGTCTTTTTATTGAAATAGTTCTTAATTTAAAAGTTAGAAATAATATCATGAAAATGAATACTTATAGTATATACATCATTAAATGACTGAGACACATAGAGAAATGTAAGGTTATTTACCTACAGATACTGCAATTCCTATGTAAACCAGCGTAGTGATTAAAATGGCTAAGAGTGTTCCTTTGGGTATGGCTGACTGAGGATCCTAGAAGACAAAAACATTTTTTAAAGTCTACTGTTAAAAATAAATATATGTATATCACTTTTATATGAAATCAGTAAAGTACTTTATAATACTTACTGCAAGATCACCTGAGATATTTGCTCCAGCCAGAATGCCAGTTGCAGCAGGAAAAAAGATGGCAAATACAGAAAAAAAGGTCTCTTCTTCTCGAAAATCTGGCCCAAAGTTCTCACTAAATATTTCATCTATAGAGAATAAAAGATTTTTGGAAATTAATGGATAGCAGATTAGGCCATAAAATTTCAGGTTAAGAGTAAGTGGTGATCTATGATCCCTAACATTTCTTCAGTTCCAGTAACTGGTAAATTCTTGAATATTTTCAAATTCAAGTATTGGTGTTCCTCTTTTCTTGTATGAGGAAAACAGTTTACAGCCAAAATGGTGGTGTGATCTGGTTCATGCACTGTTTTTTTTGTATACCTTACTAATTATGTTTGAAATACCTCTAACTTGATTCTTAAGACAGGCCAAGAGGTCAAAGAAACAAGAAAGCAGATAGAAGAACAAAAAGGACATCACAGTAACCTGGAACTGTTTTTTTCCCTTACATACAACTTATCTGTACTGTCTTCTCTACTTCTTAGGGGTGAACTGTTTGAATTTTGAAGCTATCCATCAGGCATCTAGACAATTTTTAGCTAAGACAAACTAGGTAAAGGTCCTTTCCATTTCAATAATAATGAAAGTGTCAACTAGTTCCTACTATTTCCATCTATTCTAATAGGTCCTCAAATTGAAACAAACAATAAACTGTCATCCATCCATCCATTCATCCATCCATCCCGTATCTGAGTATACACCATGTGCCAATAGTGGAGCCATCTGGTATCTCAAGGTACTGAGGAAGTCCAGTAGCAACAAGCTACCTTCATGGAACTTAAAAGTATCAATAGTAGTAGTAGTTGTAGTTTAGTCACTAAATTGTGTCCAACTCTTGCGACCCCATAGCCTGCCATGAATCTGTCCATGGGATTCTCCAGGCAAGAATACTGGAGTGGGTTGCCATTTCCTTCTCCAATGCATGAAAGTGAACGTGAAGTTGCTCAGTCATGTCTGAGTCTTAGCAATCCCATGGATGCAGCCTACCAGGCTCCTCCATCCATGGGATTTTCCAGGCAAGAGTACTGAAGAGGGGTGCCATTGCCTTCTCCAAAGGCAGTAAAAGTACTCAATGGAAACAGGGTGTTGTGACAAATAATCAGAGAGAGATGATCTAATTCAATGTGTTTATTACACAAAGCTAAAGTGATGCAACTAAGGAGTTAACACTTAAGTTGAGGCTTTACGGAGCAGGAATCAGCCATGTGATGTTCCAGGGAAAGAGTACACCAGGAATAACCGGCAACATATAGAAAGGCCCTGAGGCAGGAAGAAGGTTTATCTCTTTTGAAGAACTGAAAGAAGGCAAAGCTCTCACAGTACAGGGGAGATGAAATGAAATGGAAGATATCAGCAGGGGTGAGAGCATGCAAAATTTTATTTTATAAGAGTTTAGATTTTGTCCTCAATATAATGAAAAGCCAAGGTGGGCACAGAGTCATGGAAATGACATGCTATGATCAATGCTTATGTGGATGCTGCAGAGACAATGGACTGAAGGATCAGCATCTGATGCAGGGAACCAATTAGAAGGTTACTGTAGTGGTTCAATTTAGTGATAGGAGAATAATGTACTGATGAGAGAAGGATTAGAAAGACAGCAAGTAGAAAACACTGAGATCCTGATTTCTTTCATGTATCAGGATGGAGAAGTTCAAGAAGGGTTAGTTAGGAGGGACATCAAATAAGCAGTTGAATATATACTTATATCTGGAGTTTGAAGGAGAGACCAAGGAATAGAAACATGTCAGTCTCTTGACAGCATTTTGAGCCATGAGAATAGATATTGCCAAAGGAAAGAATACAGTTAGAAGGCCCAGGACAACACTGTACGACTCGACATTTAGAGGAAGAGAGAAGAGAAGGGGTAAGAGGAGTAAAAGACATAGCGACCAGAGAATTAGGTAGGAAAGAACTCACTAGAAAACAGTGTCTGACATCAAAGGAGAATGGGACAGCTAAACAGAATGTTGCTGAGAGTCAGGAGACTAAAAAAACAAGGAGTTTTTGTCAATTTAACACAGGCAGATCCTTTACTCTAAGGGAAAAGCAACTCTGATGCTATTGCAACTCTTCTTTCTGGCTTTCATTCTGCCTTGAAGAGACAGGTTCAGAACGGCAGCTCAGTGGAGGGAGTGGGGCAGAGATACAGAAAGACACTTTATAAAATAATAAATGACACGGAAATTACACCTGTAGTGAAAGTTAAGAGGCAGAATGAAAAGGGTTATGGAAGATGAAAACTGGAAAATTCTCACACAATTAATAATGTAAACTGTAGAATTACATCAAGAAACTATTTCTAGTTGCTTTCACAGTCTCAGGCACTTTTAGACTATTATGTTTAAAT
Source organism: Bison bison bison (assembly GCF_000754665.1). Taxonomy (NCBI): domain Eukaryota; kingdom Metazoa; phylum Chordata; class Mammalia; order Artiodactyla; family Bovidae; genus Bison; species Bison bison. Next base: position 8,281,124 of record NW_011494807.1, on the reverse strand, counting down.
ACAACTGAAAGAATGGAAAAGCAACATTAGAACAGAAGCTACAATTTCAGTAACAAATTCCCCAAATGAGAACAAAAGCACTTTTCCTCGGTAGCACTGATTTCTCTGTTTTATCACTTTTCATTTTGCTAATGATGAAAAATGAAAGATATAAATAAAAGTGATTTTTTTTACTCCAATTATACTATAAACATAAAGAAACCAAACTAAACTGGACTGTGAATTAGTGTTAGTCATTACACCAAATTCAATTACATTGCAAAATATGAAAAATGTACTAAATTGATTTAACACTAGAATGCTATAATGTGCACCTTAAAAAAAAAAAAAAAAATTCTTTCTTACTTACACTTATAACCAAAGAAACCTTTGGGCTTCTTGCTCTCCAATGGGATAAATGTTCCTATGACGAAATCAGCTATAGCAAGTAGTAGAATCACCAAAAGAACAATCTGAGCCTGAAATTTTAAACGTTAAAAATCAAAATCAAACATATTGTGTCAATACACCAATTCAGTGCCACTGGAATATAACTCCTGTTAAGGGAAAAGACTTCTGTCTTGTTTTTCCAGAGCCTCACACAGTGCTAAGTACAAAGCAGATGCTTAATAAATTTTTGTTAAAGGAACAATCTCAGAATATTCAATACACTGGGGGAAAATGGAGAGCAAAAGTAGGGTCATGCCAACTATTTCCAAAGTGAGTTAAAGATGTGCGTGTTAGATGCACTAACACCACAAATGTTAAAATACAGAAAAAAATTATAGTACTGATATTACCTTTAGTAACTCCCTCTGACATACCCCATAATTCATTTTTCCTTACATACTCTTTGATTACCTCTTTAAATGACTATTATTTCCAAATACTCCCCACCTTGCCGAACAGAAATGACCTTATTTGTCTTTGAAAATGGCCACTTAGGAACCTTCAAAATCTAAAGGTATTACCACACCTTAGAACATACCTAAAACATAAGCTCTAAAAGTTTTTACACTCACCATTTACAGAGGTCCCAATGATACCATTACTTACTTTTGCCTCCCACTCCATTCCGGCTACTGAGATACCCAAAAGGATCACCACTGTAATGGCTCCAATAATTCGGATATCATTGATTTCATCTATCATAAGTATGGAATGTTCCTACAAAAAGAAAATAATAGAATGAAGAATATTATTTACTTCAGCCTAATGCTTCCATTCTTTTTGAAACATTTTAGAGATACCACAGTTCTTCACAGATAGAAGTTGAATAAATTCCTATTTAAGGAATGAATAGGGAGATCTAGCAAAAAAAGAATGAATTACTGTTTACTATTAAGATGTCACTCAAACATCTGAAGACATCAAAAATATGATCAAATATTAATACTGCTATATTTATAAAGACTCAAATTTTAAAAATGGATTGCTAACAAGCAAAAAAAATTATAATATGACTATGTGTATGTACATTAGTCGCTCAGTTGTGTCCGACTCTTTGCAACCCCACGGACTGTAGTCCACCAGGCTTCTCTGTCCATGGAATTCTCCAGGCAAGAATACTGGAGTGGACTGCCATTCCCTTCTCCAGAGGAACTTCCCAACCCAGGAATCGAACCCTGGTTTCCTGCATGGCAGGCAGACTCTTTACCGTTTGAGCTACAGGGGAAGTCCTATAATAATAATATGACTAAGTAGTATTAATAGGATTTTTTTTAAGTTACAAAGCAGAAATATATTTTGTATTCATTGTGATTAGTGAATTCAGCTTTCAACAGTCTCTTCCATTGCATAAGGAAAAGAGATGAACACACTTTCATGCAGCTGTCCAAAGTGACACTGTTCCATTCTAAGAACAAAATTATTTGTGGCTCAAATAATGACATTAAAAAACATATACTAAATTAAACAATGAAAGACTATGAATTCTTAATGATTATACTGTTTGCTTACTTCCTTTTCTCTTTCCCTTTGGCCTAGGCAGCTAAGGTCCATGTCAATGCAAGTATCAGTCCTTTTCAGATGTTACACTTCCTAATATACCATACACTACAACCTAACATGAACAACTACAGGTGTCATTCAAGATTCTTCTCAGTTAATAAAACTGAATCCTATCTACTGCTTTAACTACACGCATACTAGTTACTCTTTTCAACTAAGTTCTCTTCTCAACTCCAGGGCAGTATCATCAACCACTTCCTGGCCAGCTTGACTTACATATACCAAATCAGACATCCCAAACTGAAATGTTCTGTGTTCTCTATCTCATGGTAAATGGCATTACCATCCATCTAAATCAGTCCTCCTTTCTTGCTCTCTAATTTCCCACATCCCATCAATCAAGCCTACTTACTCAACTGATTAAAAACCACTCGTCACTGATTTAATATTCACCAACATCTCTTCTCCCAGGATAGCTACAAGCTTTTAAATTGTCTCCATGTCCAATGGTGACCCCTCACAATTCTCTACAGTAATCACATATTTCTTGAGGCACCTAATCTGATCATCATGGATCTCAACTCCAGTTAAGATACAATCCAGGTTTAACAGCAAACAAGACCCTTCCTGACTTGATCCTTTCTTTCTTCCCTCATATCTTAAACCTCGTGCCACTTTGGGCTTCAGCCATACTGAAATATTGCCAGTTCTGTGTTGTTGTTTTTTTAATAACACACCATACTCTACCCCTTCTAGGTCTTTCTTTTCTTTTCTTTCCTATTTCCCTCATACCATATCTCACCTCTCCTACCTGGGTGCTAATGTCTTGACTCCCTTCCTCTGAAAATGCTGTCTTGACACCACTTCTCTGCCACCCTACTCCTGGATGGTAAATTAAGTGATCCTCCTAGTTTGTCAAGACCTCCTGCAGTTACCCACTTCTGACATGTGTTGGTCTATCTCCCACACTAAACTTCTTGAAGGACGAGTTTTATGTTCCTTGCTGCTTTCCTGGCATCTTACATGGTGAATGGCACGTAAATCCTCAGTAAAGATCCAGGAAACGAATGACTGGAAAAAGGTGAATTACCTTAAGCAACTCCACCACAGTTTCTGCAAATCCAACCACGTACATAGCAACTGCGACGGCATTGGCAAAAGCGAAGATCAGGCCAATTGCACCACCAAATTCTGGCCCTAGACTTCTAGATATTAAATAATACGCTCCTCCTAAAGAAAAGAAACAAACACAACTACTAATGTTAGAATTTTAAATGTCAAAGAATCCTTTCAATTACACAAGAGTTCACAAACACATGCCACCAGTGAACATAGCAGTTAAAGTAATAGGCAAGTGGGTGAGCATATTTTTAGGAAGAAACATCCAGAAAGAATTCTTTACAACCCACTTCATTCATAACAGTTCTGAACATCCAGAAAACTTTTCTCACATTAAATATAAAAATCATCCTGCTATTTAAATCCCTACTTTCTTTTCTAAAGCTTAGATTAAAATGGCAACAGCCTCCTCCTCATATTCAGAGACATCATTTCCCAATGATTTTCTAAGGAATATGTTAATCTTAAATAACACTTAAAATGATAATTGACATGATTTCAGTTACTTAGTGTGGTAATTTGCTGAATGTGAATACTAAAGAAAAATGAAGGTATCACAAGAAACTTAATGAACAGCACATACTGACATCCTGAAGAGACATAGTTTTATTACATGAGTGAGTGAAAGTCACTCAGTCGTGTCCCACTCTTTGCAACCCCATGTACTATACAGTCCATGGAATTCTCCAGGCCAGAATACTGGAGTGGGTAGCCTTTCCCTTCTTCAAGGGATCTTCCCAACCCAGGAATTGAACCCAGGTCTCCCACATTGCAAGTGGATTCTTTACCAGCTGAGCCACAAGGGAAGCCCAGTTTTATTGTAGTAAAACTTAATTTATATTAATGTATTAATAAATTCATATTGCATTTAATATAATTCATATTATGTTTATATTAATTTATATTATAAATCCTGCCTAAATGGCAGAGTAGACAAAGCCATTAAACAAGCTATCATCATGAAGCAAGTATTTTTCTAACTTAAATCAGTATTTTGATTCTGAGTCAGTGTATACTTATCTAAAGTCTCTAAAAGCTCCCCTAAATTTCTAATTTATTTTTGGTTTCTAGGTCATAATCAAAACTTAGTTTTGATAGTACTGAAGTTACATTAAGTTATGTACATTTTTCTAGACACTGATGAAACATTCTATTCTTTTTATTGATCAGTCGCTCAGTTGTGTCTGACTCTTTGCGACCCCATGGACTGCAGCACATCAGGCTTCCCTGTCCTTTACCATCTCCCGGAGCTTGCTCAAACTCATGTCCACTGAGTCGGTGAGGCCATCCAACCCCATCTCATTCTCTGTTGTCCCCTTCTTCTTCTGCCTTCAACCTTTCCCAGCATCAGGGTCTTTTCTAATGAGTCAGCTCTTCACATCAGGTGGTCAAAGTACTGGAGCTTCAGCATAGTCCTTCTAATGAATATTCAAGATTGACTTCCTTTAGGATTGACTGGTTTGATCTCCTTGCTCTCCAAGGGACTCTCAAGAGTCTTCTCCAATGCCACAGTTCAAAAGCATCTATTCTTTGGCGCTTAGCCTTCTTTATGGTCCAACTCTCACATCCATACATGACTACTGGAAAAACCATAGCTTTGACTAGATGGACCTTTGTTGGCAAAGTAAAGTCTCTGCTCTTTAATATGCTGTCTAGCTTTGTCATAGCTTTTCTTCCAAGGAGCAAGCGTCTTTTAATTTCATGGCTGCAGTCACCATCTGCAGTGATTTTGGAACCCAAGAAAATAAAGTCTGTCATTGTTTCCATTGTTTCCCCATCTATTTGCCATGAAGTGATGGGACCAGATGCCATGATCTTCGTTTTCTGAATGCTGAGTTTAAGCCAGCTTTTTCACTCTCTCACTTTCAATAAAGAGGCTCTTTAGTTTCTCTTCACTTTCTGCCTTAAGAAAGTCTTAAAACCATATAATGAAGACAAATGCAACAACAGATTCTACAATTTAATAAATTGCTAAATATGCAAACTTTATTTTGAAAATACCTGTAATAGGTTTTGGGGTTAATTTGATCAAGTTTCTCAAAATATTCTATACTTTAAACCTATCCACAAAAACTTCCTCATTACAGTACAGCAGGCACAGATACAACACTGTAAAATAACTACAGGCCAACTAAAAAAAAACTTTCTTAGTAATTCACTTTACCAATTAATAATTTTTACCATCTTTAAAATTCTGAAGATTCACTTAGTATTAGTCTCATTTTTTTTAATGAGATAAAATGAAAAAAAATTTCCCCAAATACTTTTGAACACTAAAACTTCTAATGGACTTACATATAATGACAATTTTTATGTCAAAGAGCTAAAGTTAAAGATATTAAATCACATAATTAATCACACAGAAAATCCCTAGAATATCATAATTATCACAGCCTATAGTTAATGAACATGTCATTTAATCTCAATATCAATAATGAATTAAGACAAGTATTATTTATCCTGACTTAATTGACAGGACAATTAAGTCACAATAAAAGGTTAACTGAAATCAGTCAGCCACTCATGTATTTCAATAGTTGATAATATTCTTTAGACAGAGAAATACACCAAGAGAACCTATAAAAGCACAGAATTCAGTTGTTATGTGTTTAAAGTTTTGATTTTCTGAAATTTCAAGTCTATTACTAATAAGAAAAAATATATATCTTCAGATGTATTTAACATTGGTAAAGATAACTGGAAGGGAAATAATGAATATAAGTAACAAATTCTGACATTTCAGAACTATTTAAAAATCTTCTACTAATTGGGATACCTAAACTTAAAACCTAGGACCTAGTTTCATTACTTTTTAAAATATTTTATTTTTTTTAATGAAAATAAAAAGTTAGACATGAAGAATATTTTAAAAGCATCCGCTCATCTTCCTATAAATTCCTGATGAAAAGCAACAGTACTCTGCCCTATTCTCATTTCTACTCCTGTGTCCTTGAGGCAACCAGTTTTAAGAACTTTCTCCCCCTCCCTTTTTTTCCTTAGCAACAAAATAGTATAAAAGATCTACTGCTCTGAAAGGCTGGTCTATTTACTAATCAACACAGAGTGATACACACCTTAAAATAAAATGTTTATTTTGTAATTAAGTAAAATTACACATTTTACTTAATTCTAGCAAGTACAATTGACTCTTGAACAACACAGGTGTGAAATGCGCAGGTCCACTTATATGTGGATTTTTTTCAATGAATATACTGAAAATTTTTTTGGAGATCTGTGATAATTTGAAAAAACTCACACATGAATCACATGGTACAGAAATACAGAAAAAATTAAGAACAAGTTAGGTATGTCATTAATACATAAAATGTATGTGGACACTAGTCTATCTTTACTTAGGTTTAAGGTAAATGATACCTAATATGAAATTAATATGTTAATTTTCTTTCTAATACATTAACTGCTCAGAGAATTAACATACAAAACAAGCTGTGCTCTGTCCCTCCCGCTCTGGTAATTAGAGAAACTGCGCATCATCACAAATAAGTGGTTTTTAAAAAATGTAACAGTGTTTATAATACTATATTATGAATATGACTATAATACTGTATGCCATAAAAATTGTACAAGGATTCACTTATTAGTGCAGAGGCTAGGCTACCATGATACAATCATATCATTATACTGCTACTGCTGCTGCTAAGTCGCTTCAGTCGTGTCCGACTCTGTGAGACCCCACAGACGGCAGCCCACCAGGCTCCCCCGTCCCTGGGATTCTCCAGGCAAGAACACTGGAGTGGGTTGCCATTTCCTTCTCCAATGCAGGAAAGTGAAAAGTGAAACTGAAGTCGTTCAGTCATGCCAGACTCCTAGCGACCCCATGGACGGCAGCCTACCAGGCTCCTCCATCCATGGGATTTTCCAGGCAATAGTACTGGAGTGGGGTGCCATGGCCTTCTCCTATCATTATACTAGGCTACAATAAAACAATCATATTTCTGCCTGTTTGTTTCCAACGTGTGAATTGGTATACCAGTAAATAAATATAAATTCCACTTTTCACATTATCTTTCCATTTGTTAAATGTTTAATTTCCCATATTTTAAAAAAACTTCTGTTGGAATATAGTTGATTTGCATGATGTCTTACTTTCAGGTGTACAGCAAAGTGCATCTTTTCATTTTATCTCTAGTGTTAGTAATACATGTAACACAAATAGTGTTTTGTATCATATAAGACAATATTAATGCAGGTATTAACAAATGATTCATCTTGTAAAACGATGATGTAAAACGTATGGCATCAGTATAGTATAGTACTGTAAATGTACTTTTTCCTCACTAGAATTGTCTTAATAACATTTTATTCTCTCTGGTTTACTTTACTGTAAGAATACAGTATATAATACATATACACAAAATATCTGTTAATCAATGGTTTATGTTACCTACAAGGCTTCTGGTCAATAGTAATCTATAGTTAAGTTTTGGGGAACTCAAAAGTTATACAAGGATTTTCAACTGCGTAAGGGTCATCAGCATCTCTAACCTATGTGTTATTCAAGGGACAACTGTACGATTATCATTCCCATTTTACATATGTGAAAATTCAGGCTTACAGAGGTTAAGTAACTTGACCACAGTCACACATGTAGTAAGGGAAGAAATGGGCTTAAACTCAAGTCTCTCTGAGTGCTTATTCAGTACAGTATGTAAAATTAAATAAGACATTTTATTATCATTGAACAAGCTGAAGAGTATAAAAAAATTATGAATTAAAAGGCAACAATAGAAAAACTATTTTATTTACAAAAAAAATCTGTTGTTCAAGCAAACACAGAAAGTCGATATGGAAAAGATATTCTCATGAACTCTCAAAATTTGTCTGTAAAATGCCCTGTCTTCTGAGTGTAGAAAACACCAATGAAACAGACACCAGAGATGCTAAGTAATACAATACTATACACTGGGTTCCATTATTACTACATATTGATTTGGGGATACATGTCCCTGCAGCTCTCAGTAGATTTCAAATCAATAACCAAAACTCTGACTAGGTTAATCAACAGCTATATGATTACTGGCCATAAAACAAGTCACTATATATTTCAAAGAACTGAAATGACATAGCATTACTGATAATAGTGCTGAATTAAATGTATGGACTTCCCCTGAATATGTTTTAAATTATGCAACATATTTTTAAGTAACCCACTAGTAAAAGAACAAATCACAAGGGAAATTAAAAAGTATTTTGAACTGAACAATAATGAAAAGAGAACCTATCAAAATTAGTGGGATAAACCTAAAGCAGGAATTACAGCTTTAAGTACTAATATTAAAAAAAAGACACTTCTATTAAAAGTAAATAAATAATATGAAATCAATTACCTAAGCTTCTACCTTAAGAAAACAGAAAAAAAGGAAAGCCCAATGTAGGAAAAAAAAAAAAAAAGTTAAGACCACAGTTGCAGAAAACTATAAAGAAAAATCAATTAAGGTGAAAATGGACAAATTCTTTGAAAAAGTTGTCAGAACTATGACAAGAACAGTAAATTGAAATACTCCTAAGAAATTAAATTTGAAATACACACACACACACACACACACACAGAACCACAGGCCCACGGAGCTTCAGCAGTGAGGAAGAAATAAGATCAGTTTTACAAAAACTCTTTCAGAAAATTGAGGAAGAACCAATACTAGCCAACACCCCTTATGAGTTGAACTTAATCCTAATACCAAAACCTGACACAGATTATTACAAAAAAAGAAAATTTTAGACAAATATTTCTCATGATCATAGATTCAAAAGTCATTAACAAAATGTTAGCAAGTAAAAAGTAGCAGAAACCATAATATTTTTTTGACCAAATATATCTTTGATCTTTGTGGAGTTTATGCCACGAATGCTAGGTTACTGAGATTCAAAATACCATATAATTTTGATAATAACAGAATAAGAGGAAAAAACCACATAACCATTTCAACAGATGTAGAAAAAGTGTAACAAAATCCAACATTCATTCATGATAAATACTACCAGCAATCTACAAATAGAACTGTCTCAATCTGACAAATTACATCTTCTAGAACTCCACAGTTAACATCTTAATAGTGATATATTCAACTCAGTCCCCCTAAAACTGGCAACACCACAAGGATGTTTATCCTCACTGCTTCTTTACCATGGTACTGAAGGTCCTATCTATTTCAACAGGCTGACAAAATAGAAGGAAAAGGAAAAAGAGAGGGAGAGAAGAAAACACTAAAGATTGAAAAGAAAGAGTATAAACCATGTCTGTTCACAGATGACGACTTTATCTTTAGCAAAGTCACAGAACCAAGACACATAAGTCTACTGCGTTTCTACACACAGTCATTAAAAAATTTGGAAAATGAAATTTACAATTACCATCTACCAGATGAAAAACATGACTGAGGGATACATTGAACAAAACATGCAAGATCTCTATACTGAAAAATATACAACACTGCTGACAGAAACAAAGATCTAAATAAATAGAAAGATACACCATGTTTAGAGACTGGAAGAGTCAATATTGTTAACATGACCATTCTTCCCTCCGCGAAAATGTTAAGAGTGAAATCCCAAAGTCCCAGCAAGGTTTTCTGTCTTCAGAGAAATTGATACTGCCAATTCAAAAATTTTATATGGCAATACAAAGAACCTAGAAGAGTCAAAACAATTTTGAAAAAGAACAAAGTTTAAAGACTTAGAACTTATAAAGCTAAGCAATCAAAACAGGGTAGTCTTGGAATAACTGGTGTAAGAATAAACGAATCAATGGAACAGGACACAATAAAGACAATACACAGAAAATTCGGTTTTCAACAACAGCACCAAAACTAATTCAGTATGGAGTAGATAGTTTGTTGACAAATGGAGCTAGACAAGTGGCCATCTAAGCGGGGGTGGAGGGGAGTGACAGCAGCGGGGAGAAACATAATCTCTGTCTCACATAATGTGAGCCTGTTCATAGTTAAAAATCTAAAACCCATACTCAACAATTATCTGTTGATGAACTGAAATACAAGGAATGTAAAAACTTGATCTTAGTCACATAGGTAGGTTTCTACTGATTTTAGATTCTCAGAACTACCTCCCAGAAATTTGATGTAGTCTGGGCTTTTATTTGAAAGTGTACTGACCTCTGTTTTTAATGCTCCAAACCACACAGTGGTTGAAGAACTGTTCCCTTCTATTGCTCAGTTCATATAATACACTATAAATCAAAATCCAGAATTCACATCTCCATATTATAAAAGGCTGCCTGTGGTTGTCCTCTATTTCATAGGGAGTTGATATTCAGAGATTAATTGTCTGTGGACAGAAGAAACTCTGGCCTATGAAATCTAGGAAACGCAGATCTGAGTGACAGTAGAAGCTGGCCAGCACCATCTGAGTTGCAGAACCTGTAAATTCTGTAAAACAGGAGCTTTCAAGAACACTGGCAGGATTTGCAGGATGGGAAAGAGTTCTGGGCTGCATGTGTATATGGCTAGGGCAGGGAGTATGCCAGAGGAGAAGGAAAGAGGGGACTCCATCAGCTAGTTGGAGGTGCTAGTTCTACTCCGTGGAAATAGAGGACTGAGGAGATGGTTCTCTAACTTGCCACTAATAGCTTCAAATAGTACCCTCCTCCCATTATTACTATAATCCAATCAAGACTGAAACTAAAAACCTTGCATTTTCTAAGTTTTAACTCTTTTTCTTCCCCTGAATGTTTCCGTATTTTTTTATCCTAGACTTCATAATCAGACACCATTATACTTCTTTACAGGGCTTCCCTGGTAGCTCAGCTGGTAAAGAATCCACCTGCAATGCAGGAGACCCCAGTTCAATTCCTGGTTCGAGAAGATCCCCTAGAGAAGGGATAGGCTACCCACACCAGTATCCTTGGGCTTCCCTGGTGGCTCACTCGGTAAAGAATCTGCCTGTAATGCGGGAGACCTGCGTTCGATCCCTGGGTTGAGAATATCCCCTGGTGGAAGGCATGGCAACCCACTCCAGTATTCTTGCCTGGAGAATTCCCATGGACAAGAGGAGGCTGGCTGTCTGCAGTCCATGGGGTCACAAAGAGTTGAACACGACTGAGCGACTAAGCACAGAACAGCACATTTCTTTACAAGTTGACAGTTAATTTCTATTTTTTAAAAAACTACACTTCTCTAGATTCTACCTGTTTAAATCTCTAAAAGGTACTGTTAAAGTCAGTGTACAGGCTACTTCAGTTCAGTTCAGTCACTCAGTTGTGTCCGACTCTTTGCGACCCTGTGAATTGCAGAGCACCAGGCCTCCCTGTCCATCACCAACTCCCGGAGTTCACTCAGACTCACGTCCATCGAGTCAGTGATGCCATCCAGCCATCTCATCCTCTGTCGTCCCCTTCTCCTCCTGCCCCCAATCCTTCCCAGCATCAGAGTCTTTTCCAATGAGTCAACTCTTCGCATGAGGTGGCCAAAGTACTGGAGTTTCAGCTTTAGCACCATTCCTTCCAAAGAAATCCCAGGGCTGATCTCCTTCAGAATGGACTGGTTGGATCTCCTTGAAGACCAAGGGACTCTCAAGAGTCTTCTCCAACACCACAGTTCAAAAGCATCAATTCTTCGGCACTCAGCCTTCTTCACGTCCAGCTCTCACATCCATACATGACTACTGGAAAAACCATAGCCTTGACTAGACGGACCTTTGTTGGCAAAGTAATGTCTCTGCTTTTGAATATGCTATCTAGGTTGGTCATAACTTTTCTTCCAAGGAGTAAGCGTCTTTTAACTTCATGGCTGCAGTCACCATCTGCAGTGATTTTGGAGCCCCCCAAAAATAAAGTCTGACACTGTTTCCACTGTTTCCCTATCTATTTGCCATGAAGTGATGGGACCAGATGCCATGATCTTACTTAGTAACATTAAATCTCTCCTATGGCATAAAGAACAAAACACATTTCACACACTTCCGTGGAGTTGGAAGCACACACCTTATAAAATGAGAATAAAATATTATTCAGTATTAATATAGAAAAATACATATTATAATTAAGAACCAAGATAAAACAAATTAAACTGTCAAACACTACCTCAAAGTAGTTTATATTAATTACTACATGCTCAAGTTTAAAAGAGGGCTCCTGAAAATTAAATTATTAAACAGAGCAACCACAATCAGCAATATTTTGAGTAAAATATTTTCTTGTTAATTCCCTTAATAGTCAACTTTCAATCCTCAGTGATTGGGCTAGAGGGCATCCAATGCAGATATTGCTATTCCCATTGCATCTCTACCTAACTCTTTGCACCCTGACCTTCTAGATAGTTCCAGTTCCCCTGATCTCCCATTATGCAGCCGTTTCAAGGAAGAAGTCAAAATTAAGTCCTCAGTGATTGGGGTAGAGGGCATTCAGTGTAGGCACCCCTGGCCCCACAATACTGAAAGATAACCCCATCTATACATGAACCAAGTCTGAAAGTTTGTTTTAAACCATAACCCCCTCTCTATCTTTTTGCTCCCTGCAAAATTTTATTGAACAAGGATTCCTTGTTCCAGAGAGATTCCCAGTCTGGCATTTGCTGCTGTCATCCTATAGTCTCATTTGTAAGTCCTCTTTTCCCTGCCTATTCTACGCTTCCTGGAGCTACAGGCACATCACATTCAGTACTTCACAGGTGCTCTTATTAAGTAAAGCATTTACAGAATTGTAAGAACCAATTTCTTTTTCTTCTTCACTTATTTTGTAGAATAATTTCCTAAAGGATAAATCTCTTATTCATTTCTTTCTTATACTGAGTTGAGGTAAGGAAATTTTCATTCAGAAAACCTGATTCACACTAGATTCTTTATCAATTTTCAAAATAAATTAGTTCTCTAGCATTCTACAAAGGTAAAAATGAGATTTTGTATGTTTGTGTGATGTCTGTGAAGCTAGGGATTTTATCTTATATTATGCTTTCATTTAAATCAGTTATAATTAGTAGTACTCCTGTTCAAACTATCCAAAGTATTAGCTTTTTCAAGTTGGCTCCTCAGTCCTTTTAACATGAAACAATAGCCTTTGTTATCTTCTTTACTTACTGATGAGAAAAGATGTCTAGACTTGTCTAGTACATTTCCTACCCGGATATGGAATCAGTAATTTCTCCAAGGTCCCCTGGTTCCTTGGAATGAAAATACACAATGTGGGCACTAGGGGTGCTCACTGGTACTGGGCTGACCATCTTGACAGGTGATTTTTGTGGAGAGAGCTAAGAAATACACTCTTTGGGGATAAACTGTATGATTCATACTGGTATTTTTAATTTAGAATCATGAATACAGAATAAAATGTAATCTCACCAGTTTTATACCTATATCCACTTTTTCCCATGTGGTAATACTGTTTTACCAAGAAACCAAAATAAATTCTGTTAGGGATCTCAAAGTCTATGAAGCATATATAGAGGATACAGGAGTTTACATTCATTGCAAGAATCTACAGGAACTTTAACTGCAGATAATGCAGCTCACTTATATTCTATAAAAGATCAACTAGGTTTCTAACATCATTGACTGATCTAAATGAAAAATCAATGCCTTCTAGTAAAGCTTCAAAGTATTTGGTCATTTCTTTAAATTAACAGCTTCTCTTTTCCTATAGGTTTCATTATCTCAGCAAACATATTTACTTTGTCATTTAAGAATAAGTGGTAACATAAGAATTTCAAATTATATAATTCCATATATATATGTTTTATATATATATATTATGTTTATATATATATATTTATATGTGTGTGTGTGTCTGTTTTTCCCTATAGTTTTAGTTTACTCTGTAAACTGACTTATCATTTTGAGGGATGTCAGACAAAACTGCAACATGGTACTTTTTTGGGACACAGCTTCATGCATTCCACATTCTCATACTTTGTCCATGTCCCAGGACAGAAGATTAGATACAAGTCTCTGAAGTATTTGTAAAAATATATAAAAACTACTGGTAGTACTGCATGAAGTGGTTTTTTAGTCACAATGCAGGAAAATCTATACTTTCCAGAAGTTTGAACTCCCATAGAGAACAGTCTGGGGTTTGTGCTGACAGTGGGTCTGTGCCCCAATCCCCTTGAGGCTCACAACCTAGATTTGAAGGGCTGAAGACAAGGAGAAAGTCGATGATGATTTGCTGATCCTCTCAAATAACTAATACTGCATCCATTTCTCCTTCTACTTCCATTCCGTAATAGTAGCAGAATGAAATGAAGCATGGGGCACCTAGTTCACAAGCAACCAAGAACCTCTCAGCATTGCCTGATTAACTCTCGGGCATACCCACATCTTAGACCCCAACTTCATGTACACATAAAACAGCCAACACACAGTCATAACTGTACTGATATGAGCTACCAGCTTCCGCTAGGGCCACAGTGATCTGAATCCTCTTGTACATAAGATAATATGAAGAGATTGGGGAAAAATGAAAAGCTGAATCTGGTTCTTTCTCCAAGTACTAATACAGATAAAGCAGAAGTTGTATGTATGTAACGTTAAATACAGATCTGCAAAATAGTTGAGGCAGATGGAACAGGCAGATGCCCTCCTCAGTTGATCTGCTATGATGAATTTATAGGAGCTGGTACACATCTTCTCTTCTTTCTCTCACCATCTTCCCCTCCAGCTGAATGATGAGTTCTGCTTTGGAAAATGGATTTCTTTTCTTCTTGTTCTCAGGGGTCCCAAACCATTCTCCTGCTGTCTTGGGTATTCTTCCTGGCAAGAGTAAAACCTTACAAGGCAGATCTTGTGGGCTCCAATACAACAGGCCTCAGGGTACCCTCAGAAGAGAGCTGGATTTGAGGGTATGGATTCAGGTTTAACTTACACAAGCTGTTAAGACCATGAGGAAAGACTTCTGCCTACATTTCCTTCAGTGGGGAGGAACAAGGTGACACCTGACCAAATGCAGGCTGCACAACACTAATCCAAGGGCGAAATCCTGGGAGGAGGTAACAATGGGTGCCTCAATGGAGAAGAAACCCAGTTAGAAGTTCCATTCTTGCTACCAGACACCTGAACACCTGAACAATTTGAAGCATACATGTTTGTGTATGGATCAATTTAAAATTTTATATTCAAAATCTACTTCAGAAGTGCTCAGCAGCAATTTTCTTGCCTATATAGAACCCAACATGTTGTTTTTAAGGTAAAAAATAGAAATATTTTTAAATCTGTTTATTTAGTGTCAGTAATCCAATGACGATGATGTGAAAAGACTGAATTTACCTCCTCGTACAAACCCATTAGTAGCTATTGCTGATGTAGACAATCCTGTGATAGTTGTCACGACAGTGGCCATTGCTATTACAATGACTGACAGACCTTCAGGGAAAGAGAAAAGAGAACTTTAGAATACTTGTAGTCTCATTTAAATCTGCCACATCTAGAACTGATGAGTCTAAGTATATTGAATTAACATTATAACTTACAAAATATCTTACTTTTAACCCATTTTAGATCAAATCCAGAATTAGAAAAAGGGACATTAAGACAACTGTCTGACACAAAGGAGAATGTAGCTTAGAATGATTCCAACTGACTGAATTTTATGAACTTTAGAATTTTATGAACTCAGTTGAATTTTATGAATTTTATGAACTTTATTGAATTTTATGAACTCAGTTACTTCCTCTACTCATTCTCAAATGAATCAACAGTATGTAATTTCACTCACCTATTCCAGCTTGACCCACAATCCATGACAATCTAATAAAGAGCATCACTCCCCAAATGTTTAACATACAACGTACCTAGAAGAGGAAGAGCCAAGTCACAGATGAAAAGTAATTAAATACAATACACAGTAAATGCTCAACTAGCCAAAAGCTGGATAACATACTTTTAAAACTACAGGAAGTCATTTTAAATCTCTTATCCGAAGATTTTAACAGATATTTTTAAAAAGAACTTTAGTGAGAGCTTCAATGTGAGCTAAGTAAAGTATAAGTATGATGTAATATATGAGTATGTATATATTTTACATACACACACACACACACAAATTATCTGAAGCATCAGAAGCAAATGAACAAGAAAGATACAAGGAATATTTCAAGACTTCAGCCCTAAAGAAGAGCAGTGTATGTTCCACCTTTTCAAACCAAGTAAGTTTAATTTTTAACTTACTCCTTAATAACATCCTCATTTCATAATTTCTAAGTAGCCTTAAATAATTCTGTAATATTTGTCAACTCAAATGCTAACTATTGACACGTTTCAGAAACCAAAACTCTTCGTAAGACAGTATCCCCAACTTATTTTTACTTTTATTTATTATGCTCATACACAGTATAGTCTTCTGAAATGCTAAAATCTAAGACTAGGCAAACAATACAACCCAGAGCATAAAATGCATTCTACCAATTAGACAATAAAACTATGGCTAGAACTGGAACTTTCCCTCTACTCCCCTAAATGTCAACACAACTCTAATTTAGCGCTTCCAGAGTCTCAATCAGACTGTCTACTCTAGTTAGATCCTTAGAGCCTATTCAAACACAGGGGGAAAAAAAAAAAAAAAGTAAATCTGAACCTTAGTTACCTAAACCTGTCTACTGATGTGATCTCAACATAAATATTTCTCCTATATTCTGCTGCTTAACTTCTACACATTTCTCTTCAAAAGACAATCTGGTAGCAGGAAAGGAAGCAGGCACATTTCAGCTATGCTGCCTGCCCAGCTTCCTTGATCCTGCTGCTCCCATCAATGTAACAGCTTCATACTTAATTTCTGAGAAGTGACAATATGTGAGATTCATAAGAGGTTATATAATATAATTCAGAGGTAACCAAGTATAATTCAATTAAATGAATAAGCATATTTCCTTTACCCAATTTAATACCCAGAAGAAAAGGAGGTATAAGTTATTAATTTGGTTCTCCTTAAAAACCAGATAAAACTGTTTTAGGAAGAGAAAACATTATTTGAGAATTAATGATAATACTAGGAAGACTTTCTAATAAACAGAAATATGTGACTCTAAAATTAGGTCTATAGGTACATACTAGTACGCCCTTAATCCAGCCAAACTTCACGACTCCTTTACTTTCCGCAGTGTATGTGACCACAGCCTCTCTGGTTGGCGTGCTTTCTTCTCCATTTGCAAAGCCATCCTCAAAAGGTTCCTGGTCATAAGAGGAAATGTGAATTATGCTTAAGAGTTATTTAACATTTAAAACCACTTGATAAAACAATCATCACTAAACACACTTAACCATGTTTAAGGAGGGCACAGTACAGAATTCCAAGAACCAAGAGTTTCTAAATATTTTACCTGAAAGTGAAAGTCACTCAGTTGTGACCGACTCTTTGCGACCCCATGGACTATACAGTCCATGAATTCTCCAGGCCAGAATACTGGAGTGGGTAGCCTTTCCCTTCTCCAGGGGATCTTCCCAACCCAGGGATCGAAAATGTAAATCAATAAAGTGGAAGAAAACCTTAATCATTGAGTTTTAAATCTGTAAATCTTATTGTGACATCAAATCCATTTTAATAATTTCAAATTTTAATTACATTTTGGTGGTATCCCGAGAACACAAAGAATACTATTTGCTAAGTATAGGCTAGCCAGGTGGGTCAATTCAGACCTTGTCTCTCTAGTCTCAACTTCATATTGCCCGGATGCATCCAACCCATATCTGAAATTTCAGTGTTAACACTGTCAAACTCCTCTTTGGAACCAATGAACGCTTTTCTCTGTACAGTTGCTGATAGTGGGACTCTGTTGACCCCAAGGTTCACTCCTAACTGCTGTCTTTACTCAGTACTTCATTCAGTGCTCTTCACTCTTGCCTGACTTTTCTCAGATTCAGACATGAACTGGTTGACACAGTGCATTTTCACAAGTGTTTCCCTCTAAGGCTTTTATGTTTCACGTCTGATTCTATAATTCTTAGTTTCTGTTCTTTACATTCTCTTTCCCTGTCCATAGTTCCTTTTTTTTTTCTTTTTTTTTCCATAGTTCCTTTTAAAGAATCATTTTCAGTGGTTGCACACTCTACTGAATTCTGAATATAATTTTTCTCACAAAAATGAGCTGAAGCAAGTTTTGTGTTACAACAGAGTGAAATGTATGTAATAATACAAACTTCCTTTTTTCCTTTGACTTCTGCTAGCCAAGTAGATTAAAATGCATTGTTGCTGATGGTTTTTCAAAGTGCTGTCAACCAAGACCTGCTGTTGTTTAGTCGCTAAGTTCTGTCCAACTCTTTTGCGATCCCATGGACTACAGCCTGCCAGGCTTCTCTGTGCATGGGACTTCCCAGGCAAACATACTGGAGTGGGTTGCCATTTCCTTCTCCAGGGGATCTTCCCAACCCAGGGATTGAACCTGCGTCTCTTACATTGGCAGGCAGATTCTTAACTACTGAGCTACATGTGTTTTTTATTTATCCTGGGTATACATATAGAATTGCTAGACCATGAAGTACTTGTTGCAATGACTACATCTTTTCATCTTTCTCACCTCTTCTCTATCAGACTGCAGACTGTTACTCCTCATTTCAGTCAATGTATCTGCCTATTTTTAGCCCTCTTTCTCACGTACAATTTGACATAAACCAGTAACAGCTAAACATGTTAGAAACATGTACAAACAGGAAAAATGTAATCAGGGGCCTGGTAGCTCAGCACCCCACTTTGGCTTTATCTCCACCACCGTTTACGTTCTAGACAGTAGGACATCACTGATGAGTTCCCCAAGCCTTGCCCCCAAAAGAGAACTGATGACTCAACTGTTCCATTATCCAAATAAAACAAGAACAAAAATGTCTGCCTTTTAACTCAATTACCTTTAAAATAGCCAGAAGTTCCTTAGATTTCACTCTAGGATATTTAATGCTCTTCAGTTATAAAATAACAGTTTAAATTATTATATAACCTGCAAGTATTACAAGAAAATTCAATACCTATAATAATGAAGAGAGACTTTCTATTCCCATTTCTATTCAAAGAAAACTAAAGATGCGTGTACCTAACAGGCTACTTTCTCTAAAGCTAAGTACTAATGTGGGTGTCTTTAATAATTCAGAAGCAAGATGGCATCTCAAAATTTTTGCTGTGGGTGTTTATTAGAATTCAACCTCAAAGTTGACAATCTAGCAATAATAATACTACTTTCCACTATACTATGAACTATTATTTAAGACACAAAATAAGGTTTTTCTGCATGAATAATGTATTTTAAAACAAAGATGAGTCCAAATAAACTTTTAACTTCCTTATGTTACAATAGCTCTACTTTAAAAAGTGTTATTAATCTTTAGAATACAATTCAAAAGTTAAAATCAATTATGTCATTTATATTTAAATCAACAAATTTAAGTTAATGAATTGGGTTTATAATTATATTAATTTCCAAAATAATAGGAAACCAACATAGAATACACATTTTGTTTCTATAAATACATTAGTTTCAGAGAAATAGGGACACTGTTGAGTATGGCATTTTATCTACACACACACACACACACACACACACACACACACACACACACTATTATATACAAATCTTACTACCAGAAGAATTTCACATGTACAATTATGGACTATATATTATACTGACAGAAGGTACATAAATAAAATCTTTTATCTACCATTTTTAGACAAACATTTTTTTTACTATTTTTCATATAATGAATACAATGTCAAAAAGAAATGATTTTTTGGATAATACCATATTGAATGAGATGGACCAAATTAATTCAAATATATTTAGGGACATAATCTTTCAAAATGTAGCACTGTGAACCTGAACCTACAAAGCAGGGATTGAGACTGGGAGCAAGAATGGGGTGGGGAAGAGAGGCAAAGGAAACAATGGAAGACCCAGAGAGGTAGGCCCTCAGTGACTGGAAGGATTTCTCAATGGAACAGAGAGAGATACTGATCAATTATGTCAGTCTGAAAAGAAAATGATTAATTCAATTGGACATACTGAATTTGAGGAGCCATGAAACAAAGAGTTCTATCAGGCTATTAAAAAATTCATGACTGGAACTTAGGAGAGGGGCCAGGGATAAAGAGCTAGTGGGGGAAGCTACCGGAAAAAAATGAAGAGAGAAACTTCGGGAGAGAAAACCTGAGTAACTGACCATTTTTCTGAGACTACAAAAAATATAAGAATGAAAAGGAACTGATTTCCATGGTCATCATTTCTTTGCAGGGAGTAGAGAAAAGTAGAATTTTTACACTATGGATACTCTCCCTTGTATATTCAAATTTCGACCTCAACTTGATCATTCTTTCTCCTCTAATCATGGTTATCTTTTTGCTATACACTGCACATCCCACCTCCAAATGCCCAGCCAAACTTGCTGAAATACTATACAGTCTATTTATCAATGCTCACCAATCTGGCTTCACCATGCTACAACACTGAAATGTTTCAAGACATTCAAAGTCTTCTCTGCTACCAAATATAATGTCTAATGTACATTTTTTAGTCTCTCTCTCAAAGGTCTTTTGAAGTAGCTCATGATACTGTTGACAAACCCCTCTTTCTTCAAACATTTTTTGAAATACCATACTCTCTCAGCCTCTTTCCCCCAGCATTTATTTATTTATTTATTTTTCTTACCCCCAGCATTTAAATGGCAGAAGTCAGTTCAACACTTGGTCTTAGACCCATCTCTTTTTTTCACCCTATTTCTTCCCTATGGTCATCTCACCAGACCTGTAGCTTTAACCACCATCCATATGTGACGAGTAATAAGTGATGGCTCCCATACATTTCCAGATCAGATGTCCCCTCTGAATTTCAGCCTGCTATGTAAATACTGATGTTGTCACTTGAACAGTTCATTATGTTTACTACTCTAGCTCTTACCATATAAGAAAAAAAGAAATTGTCAATGTATCACAAACAACAACTTTTTTCTAAATGAAAAGGAAAGGGAGGTAGTTTCTCTCTTTTGGATTAGTTTTTAATTCTTAAATGTTTTGGTGAACACAAATATCAAAAAAGGTATTTGATCAGAAAGACAGTAAGTTCTTAATAATTAACATTGTTTATAATATAAATTAATTTATTCTGCAATGCATGTCTTTAAGAATTTATAGTTTTTCAGTTTGTAATATCCAAAAGTTAACTTGTCTTTTAATTCACTGGTTTAAATTATCTTTTACATATCAGAAGTCATAGTTCATATTCTGCGTGACCTAAGAGAAAATACTACTTCAATACAAGGGGTTGGTTTAATGATGATTCCTCAGTAAAAAAAAAATTTCTTGCCAAATTGACCTGTTGTTTCTTCCCTAACATAAGATTCCTGAGCATTTTAGAGACAAACTAGGATGAAGCCAGATTTCTTTTTACAATAATGGACAAAAACAAAGCTTTAGGAAAAAATACTTCTCCAAGGATTTTTTAATTACAGTTAAAAACGTCTCACTGGCTCTGTAACCTAGAGTGCAGTAATATCTTCTGTGTACATCCTCACCATGGGCACGCCAATGCACTTTTCATTGACAAATGCTTTAAGTACAAATCACATTAAAATGTCACAGTTGTTCTCTTTCTTTGGACATGCCAGTTATTTAAGACCACAAAAATTTCATCTTAAGTGTGCAAAGTTGTATAGATGGTGTTTGTGACATCACTAGACAAGGATGTGAATACCCACGAAAGATGATCGTGCAGGGATCAGAATGATTTATGATCACATGCTTTTTCCAAAGTTGAATAAAGGGGCTTATTATTGTGTAAAGGAAAATCAAGACTGTCTAGACAGTGCAACTTCTGAATACAGTTAAAAAATACTAATAACACATTTGGGCAAAGCCTATTCCCTATCCATTTTTATACAAATTCATTCTGTTTTTACCATTAAACTGGTAAAGCCTTGGTAAAAAGTATCTCAGCTCAGCAACTGTAGATCATAGTAGGCAAAAGACAGTAAGCTACACACTTTTTTTTTTAATTTGGGAGGAGGGGAAAATGTTCGGGTTTTTATTGCTTTACTGATGTTTTAAAGAACTGAGCAAAGCTGTATCAAACTCTCTCTTGAGATCTACGGCTACTAAAATATCGTTTCCAGACAGACTTAAGGCTGCTGAAATATGGACACCCTTTGAAGAGGGAAATGTTCCAATCCCTTAAAATAACTCCTGATATTCTTTTATTTGAAGATCCTACAGTTGCAAAAAGCAGTTTCTGGCATAAACTACAACCACATCCTTCCATTCATTCATTAAACAAATATTTACTAATTGATTTTATTAAGAACCATGCTAAGGACTTTTCAGCCCTCCCAGAATTCATATTTTTATAGTAGAGACTAAAAATGAAAGGTAGGTTTTCTATCTTTTATTCAGGGCATTTTATTTTCTACTATACCAGTAAATCTCAAGCAGTCAAAGAAACGGTTGGGTGCTTCTTTTCAAGTCACAGCCTCTTTATGAAAGTTTGTTTCCTAATCTGTAAAATGGTATAATAATCCCTGCCTACGTGTACCACCTCCTTGGAGTCTCAAAACTACAAATAAAGATCAATGTGTTACAGCCACATATACCAGTTGGGCCTTCTTAGAGCTTGACTATCAAGTCAGCTGATATGACTTGATTGTAGTCCAGCAATTTAACTTTGAATGCCATGTGAGAAATGTGAGAGTGTGACTCACAGTTAATACATTTCAAAAGGATTAGCAGAAAACTTATTCCTAGGTAGCCCGGCTTTTCAATGCCTGGCCACTTCTCAACAAGGACAAGATTACACACTCAGTTAACCCCATCAGAGTAAAGGCAGCAGTTTCCCTGGGGCTGCACATGTCTCAGCGCCCACACAATGCTGCTCTCATGGCACCTGCTGGGAAGCTCAAACCCACCATGTTACATGGAGGACCAAAGCGCATGCCAGTGAGCATTCCTTAACTCCTCTTACAACCAGGGACCCTTCTCCTTCTGTCCTCACACTGTATCTCTGATATATATGTTGCATTAAACCTCAATCATGCTTTATGGTCTCATGAATGCAAGGGGACGACAGAGGACGAGATGGTTGGATGGCATCACCAACTCAATGGACATGGGTTTGGGTGGACTCCGGGAGTTGGTGATGGACAGGGAGGCCTAGCATGCTGCGATTCATGGGGTCGCAAAGAGTTGGACATGACTGAGCGACTGAACTGAACTGAATGCATGCTTCTATGTAAAGGTCCACTTATTTAGAGGAAAAGATAGTGTTACCTCGGCAACTATAAAGTAGTTATTAAACTAACACACCAACTTACAGAGTTACTGTGAGGGTTGTATAAGATAGGGTATTCATTTACATAGAAACACAAAGTTAAAATTATTGAAGATGAAAATTGCAAAAAGAAGAAAAACAAGAAACAATATTAGATAGCTTTAGTTTTCCAACATGACAAAATTATATGTACTGGCTAATCACTTTCTGGCTGCCACAAAATATGGGCTAATGAATCATTTACCCTGCCAAATGAAGACTAGGGAACTATACTGCATTACAGCATTTTGAACTATGAAGTAACATTTGGATTCTAAACACAACTGATGTGACTTTTTAGACAGTAAATCAACCTTACCAAATTATCTTAAGCCACAGGGGAAAAAAAACATGAACAGGAATACAATGTTGGGGGCAGATATAAAGCTATAAAAGTTCAAATGCATTTAACAACTACTTATTTAGAAGACTGAAGAAGGAAATGGTAACCCACTCCAGTATTCTTATCTAGAGAATTCCACGGACAGGGAAGCCTGGCGGGCTACAGTCCATGGCCGTCACAAAGAGTCGGACACAACTGAGCGACTAACACTATTTAGAAGATGCTATGCATAGGGTGGTAGCTGCTCTCTATCAGAGAACAGAGAAATTTTTAAATATTCAAAAATGCTTTTCCTTATTCAGGTTATCAAGTTATCTATTCATTGATGTGGCTGTGGCTGCTGCTGCTGCCAAGTCGCTTCAGTCGTGTCCGACTCTGTGTGACCCCATAGATGGCAGCCCACCAAGCTCCCCCGTCCCTGGGATTCTCTAGGCAAGACACTAGAGTGGGTTGCCATTTCCTTCTCCAATGCATGAAAGTGAAAAGTGAAAGTGAAGTCGCTCAGTCGTGTCCAACTCTTAGCGACCCCAGGGACTGCAGCCTACCAGGCTCCTCCATCCACAGGATTTTCCAGGCAAGAGTACTAGAGTGGGTTGCCATTACCTTCTCCAGTGGTTGTGGCAGACAATGCTAAAAATTTCTGTTAACTACAACCACCAAAAAGCTCAAAAGTCCAGCATGAAGGGTGATCACATATAAGTAGAACTGAAACATTAATCCATTCCAGAAGTTTCAAATTCTTCCAAATTAATATTTGTACTAAATGAAAAACAAGTAGGAAAAGCCTATTTAACAGTGCAACAATCTGCCTGAGACGTTAAATACACTGTATTTTCATCTGTTTCTGAGCAATTCTCTTATTATTTCCTATAACTACATACACACATGGAAAATATCACAGAGAAAAGGATGATTTTTTTCCCCCATGACTTTTAAAGAGTTTGACTCTGGATATGAATTGATTTGTAGGTTAGGCAATAATTTGGTTTTGTATATTTGGACTCCTATTATCTGTCTGGCTTCCTTTCATAACAGCCAGCATTTACTGAAAGCCTACTGTGTGCCAGACATTTCCCTAAACGTGTACACATCCTCTTTCCCTGAACTGGAATATCTTTGAGAGATAGATATAATCTCCACCTAACAAAGACGGAAACAGTCTTTTGATAGGTTAACTTACCCAAGCCATGCAGCTGTTAATGTGGCAATGCAGAGAATCTTCTAAAAGGGAGAATTCCACATACTACAGTGAGTGAGCCAAAGTGAATTATTTTAAGCTGTCTATTTTGGGTAGGAGGACAATAGACAAATTGCCCAACTTAAGAAACTGTCCTGCTTATACTTCCCAATTCCTCAGCTATTTTCACTCTTACCTTGCTTCATCCTTCCTTCCTCTGCTTCCCAATCTAGAGAAGCTAAGGGTCTCTGATATAATCCTCGTAAAAAATGACAGAAGTAGTTCTGCACTCCATGACAGTGGAAGGGATTTTTTAAAAATCTCTTTGTGCTTTGCAGAAATTCCCCCAGGGTCTACAGTGTATATGAGACTGCTACAGACAGCTGCATGAGACCACCTATGAGAAAGAATTGCTAGTGTACAGACAGAACCCACCTGGAAGGCATGTAAAATGTTTAAATATGAAATTGTCCAAGATAGTTACATTAGTTATTTAACTTTGGAAGCTTTTTTGGATGCTGTGGTGGTAGGGTAGTTAAGACAGACCAATCAATCATTTGGTTTCTATGTTATCTAGGATATTCTTTTTCCAATTACAAACCATGTTAGCTGCTCAAGTTAGCAACCTCTTTTGATCAAATGCTCTACGTCAGGGCTTCCCTGGAGGCTCAGTGGTAAAGAATCCACCCGCCAATGCAGAAGACATGGGTTCAACCCCTGATCCAGGAAGATCCTTCTTGCCTCGGAACAGCTAAGCCTGTGCACCACAACTGTTCAGCCTGTGCTCTAGAGCTTGGGAGCCGCAACTACTGAAGCCCACTTACCCTAGAGCCCGTTCTCCACGACTACAGAAGCCACTGCAGTGAGTAGCTCGAGCACTGCTAGTACAGAGAGTAGCCCCACTCACCGCAACTAAAGAAAACCCTGCACACAGCAATAAAGACCCAAAGCAGCCAAAAATAAATAAATAAAATTACAAAATATTTTTTTAAATGCTATTTAGAAAAGGCAGAGGAACCAGAGATCAAACTGCCAACATCCACTGGATCACCGAAAAAGCAAGGGAGTTCCAGAAAAACATCTACTTTTGCTTTATTGACTATGCCAAAACCTTTGACTGTGTAGATCACAATAAACTGTGAAAAATTCTTCAAGAGATGGGAATACCAGATCACTTGATGTGCCTCCTGAGAAATCTGCATGCAGGTCAGGAAGCAACAGTTAGAACTTGACATGGAACAACAAACTGGTTCCAAATCGGGAAAGGAGTACGTCAAGGCTGTATGTTGTCACCCTGCTTATTTAACTTATATGCAGAGTTCATTATGCAAAATGCCAGGCTGGATGAAGCACAAACTGGAATCGAGATTGCCGGGAGAAATATCAATAACCTCAGATATGCAGATGACACCACCCTTATGGCAGAAAGTGAAGAACTAAACAGCCACTTGATGAAAGTGAAACAGGAAAGTGAAAAAGCTGGCTTAAAGCTCAACATTCAGAAAACTAAGATTATGGCATCTGGTCCCATCACTTCATGGCAAATAGATGGGGAAGCAATGGAAATGGTGACAGACTTCATTTAGGGGGCTCCAAAATCACTGCAGATGGTGACTGCAGCCATGAAATTAAAAGACGCTTACTCCTTGGAAGAAAAGTTATGACCAACCTAGACAACATACTGAAAAGCAGAGATATTACTTTACCAACAAAGGTCCCTCTAGTCAAAGCTATGGTTTTTCCAGTAGTCATGTATGGATGTGAGAGTTGGACTATAAAGAAAGCTGAGTGCTGAAAAACTGATGCTTTTGAACCGTGGTGTTGGAGAAGACTCTTGAGAGTCCCTTGGACCGCAAGGAGATCCAACCTGTCAGTCCCAGAGGAAATCAGTCCTGAATATTCACTGGAAGGACTGATGCTAAAGCTGAAACTCCAATAATTTGGCCACAAGATGTGAGGAACTGACTCACTGGAAAAGACCCTGATGCTGGGAAAGACTGAAGCCGGGAGGAGAAGGGGATGACAGAGGATGAGATGGTTGAATGGCATCACTGACATGATGGACAGGAGTTTGAGTAGGCCAGGGGAGTTGATGATGGACAGGGAAGCCTGGCGTGCTGAAGTCCGTGGAGTTGCAAAGAATCAGACATGACTGAGCGACTGAACTGAACTGAATTAAGGTCATTCTAGGTTCTTTCCTCCAATATATGATTTATCATTGCAACCTCTTGACCCCTGGGAATCCACCTACGCATCCATGCCCTTTCTAGAAGGCTTGAAAAATAAAATTACCCACACAGAATTCTTCAGGCTTATTATTAGTGGTTTGTGTCCACACACAGTAAGATTTGACATAACTGAAGAAAAAGTAAATATTAGTCTGTTTTAGAAGTAAAGTTTCTGGGGAGGGAGAAGGGAGGGGGGTTCAGGATGGGGAACATGTGTACACCCATGGCGGATTCATGTTCACGTATGGCAAAACCAATACAACATTGTAAAGTAATTAGCCTCCAATTAAAATAAATAAATTTATTTAAAAAATAGAAGTAAAGTTTCTGTATTTTTACAATTATAGACTTCACTATTCCTAATAATTTTTCTTTAAGTTTTTTGTACATCCTCAAAATCCTATCCTTTAAAGTTAGGAAATTACTGAAAGACTTCTAACTAAAATATTTAATTAGATATAACACTGCTTTGCTGCTGAAATGTTGGTTTTAAAGTATTTCCTCCTGGGGAACTTTTTGCTTGCTATTCCCTTTGTTTTTAACACACTTTGAAAATGGCTGGCTCCTTCTCAACCTTTAGGTCTTCACTCAAATGTAGCCTCCTTCCCAGATCACCCAACATACAGTTTCTTCTCAGCGGTGCCCCTTTTATTTTCTTCATAGCATATATCACACTCGGTAATTTATTTATTCAGCTCTTGTTATCTAAGCATCTACCTCTACTCCTTCAAAATAAATTAAAATGGCTTTTCCTGACATTTTTAATCAAAGACACACAGAATGAATATTGAGCCTCTATGGGCCTTTATGAGCAATCCCTTTTTCCCAAATAACGTCCCGAAATAGTAACAAGTAAAATTTTATGTTCTGAGTCAGATCCAGGTTCAAAACCCAGCTCTGCTCCTCACTAGCTATGTGAAACTCCAGCAAGTTAACACCTCTGGCTCTCAGTTTCCACATCTGTAAAATAGAGATTGTATTACCGATCCCACAATGTTCGAGAAGATAAAGTGAGAAAACATGACTGTACAGAACCCAAAAAACTCTCCCATACTGCTAGTGGGAATATAAAGTGGCACACAACTTTGGAAAAACAGTTTGGGCATTATCTTTGTAAGCGGGAAAAAATGCACACCTTTTCATCCAGCAAATCTACTCCTAGAAATATCCCTATAGATAAACAACACTTAAATGAAGCAGGATACATATTAAAATGTTCATGTCAGCATTGTAACAAGTGCCAAGGACCAGAAACAATCTCAAACATCCACAACTACAGAACAGTAGCATTTCATATAATGGAGGCTAATCAGGAGTACAAATGAATGAATCATAAATACACACAGAGAGCAAAAGATGCCAGATAAAAAACCACCATAGGATTCCATGTAGAGTTTTAAAGCAGGCAAAGCTAGACTAATGGTCTCAGGAATATGTAAAGGTGACCAAAGACATTAAAAAAACAAACACCAAGACCCAGACCCAAAGAAATAATCACCATTAGGTTAGGACAGTGGTTACTTTTGGCACAGGAAGATTAGAGAGGGGTACACAGAGGGTTTCTGGGGTGTTAGCAATGGTCTATTCTTTGATTAAATTACACACAGGCTTTATGTTTTTTCTTTGCTATATTTCACAATTTTAAAAAGACCTTTAAAAGGTTAAAAAAGAAAATGTATTAATTACTTGGTACATTGTCTGACATTAAAAGTAAGTGGTTGGTGAATTTTGGCTATTATTATGGACAACAAACAAGTGCTGTATTATTGCAACTGCCCATGGGTGAGTTCAAATAACTAGATGTTGAACAAATACATAAAAATAAATACTGCAAAACATTATTAATCTAGACTCCACTACAGTGCTTCTTATAATATTGACAGTTTAATATTACCTTTGGAAGAATAAACAAAAATATGACTATACGTACAAATATGGCATCTCCACGCTGAATCGTGCTGAAGGATTATACCCTCAACATCAGCACGTCAACAGGATTCAGCGTGAAGAACCTGGCTCTGAAGTGACCCCTCTACTAGAAATGCTGTGTACTGTCTCTAGTGTTTAAAATGTCTTTAATAAATGAGCGCTTCCTCCCTGTGTTGTTTGCTTTAGTGGCAACTGATAAGCACTTTAGAGCAGGGCTAGCAAGGGTTAATATTACACTGCACAATAAGAAACAAAACTTCTGGGCCCAGCTTTATTAAGGCAAATTAAATCATTGTTAGTGACAGAAAGAGGAGTGGGAAATCTTCATTTCAGGGTACAGTTAGTGTAAGATAATTCACTACTTTCTTTAAAAGCAGCTTACTATTGATTTAAACAAATTATACTTCAAGAAAGTTAAAATTCACAAAAAAATACTATTTAAATTGGAAAAACAAACTTTTGAACTAAGACATTCATAGATACTTTAGATAAAAATTTCTCATATACTTCAGTAGCATCTACTTAATACTAAAGTAAGCTAAAGTGTTAAAATATTATGAAGCAAAGCCAAATCAGTATCTACAAATGAATGCATACATATGCAAATACAGATGTGAAAGTGGCTGGGCTTATTCTAAGCATTTTTTCATCAAGCACTAGCCAATTATATCATCCCAAAGCTACCAACATTTCCTATCCGTGCTGTCGGTGATTGGTGTATTCAGTGTAATGCCCCCCATACAGACTATGCTCTCAAAACAAAGTATTGTTTTACAGGAATCCAATCTGCTCTGGCTAACAATGGTCTATTAATATCCAGCGGCATTAATGCAGAGCTCAAAACTCAAGTGCCACAGATAAAAGTGGATGCTGTGACCATGTGACTTTACAATGAACCAAGTCAGAACTGCTGATTACAGTCAAAGAATTCAGTCCTCTACCTAGCCCATCTTGTTCAAGACTGAGTTACAACAAAATGCATTAAGAATACTTTAATTTATATATCATTTCAAATTCCATACAACCTGCTAATGTCAACAAACTATAGCTTAAAAGAACATTTTAATTCAAGGTACCAGAAAACTTATTAAGTGATACTGGAAGATATAACTGTATCATTTACATTTTAAATTGTTTTATTTTTAAAATAAGAAGAACCAGAAGTTGTCAAGGATATAAACATGCAACTTAGTGACTTCCTAAATATGTAGTATTAGAAAAGCAATAAACATGGAGAAACACGTGATAACAAAACTTCACCTGGTGCACAGTGTGCACTTAGTAGTTCACATGTTTCCTACGTGAATATATGCTATTTCTCACTATGAATTAACGTCTTTCCCATTTTCTACAGAAGAAAACTGAGGACCTGAGGTGCCAGGTACTCTTTCTAAAGATCATCCAAGTATTAAGTGGAAAGGGCAAGACTTAAACCCCTGACTGACAGTCAACTAACTACGTACGGAAAAAAAAAACTAGGAGAAATTGAAAACAAGATGAGATGACAGAAAGAGAAGAGGAACTAAAGAGCATCTTGATGAAGGTGAAAGGGCAGAGTGAAAAAGCTGGCTTAAGACTCAACGTTCAAAAAACTAAGATCATGGTATCCGGTCCCATCATTTCATGGCAAACAGATCGGGGAAAAAATGGAAACAGTGACAAGCTTTACTTCCTTGGACTCCTAAGTCACTGCAGATGGTGACTGTAGCCATGGAATTAAAAGATGCTTGCTCCTTGGAAGAAAAGCCATGACAAACCTAGATAGCGTATTAAAAAGCAGAGACATCACTTTGCCTACAAAGGTCCGTACAGTCAAAGCTACGGTTTTTCCAGTAGTCATGTACAGATGTGAGAGTTGGAACCATAAAGAAGGCTGAGCACTGACGAACTGATGCTTTTGAACTGTGGTGCTGGAAAAGATTCTTCAGAGTCCCTTGGACAGCAAGGATATCAAACCAGTCAATCCTAAAGGAAATCAATCCTGAATATTCATTGGCAGGACTGATGCTGAAGCTCCAGTACTCTGGCCACCTGATGCGAAGGGCTGACTCACTGGAAGACCCTGATGCTAGAAAAGATTGAGGGCAGGAGGAAAAGGGGCAACAGAGAATGAAATGGTTGGATGGCATCACCAACTCAATGCACATGACTTTGAGCAAGTTCCAGGAGATGAAGGACAGGGAAGCCTGGAGTGCTGCAATCTATGGGGTCACAAAGAGAAGGACACAACTAAGCAACTGAAAAACAACAATACACCTAAGAGTTAAATCCAGACCTTTGATAGTTAGATTCCTATATTAGGATGTTTCAAAATTGACACTCAGCATATCAATAAAAAAAAAACAAAACCCACAACAATGTACTACTGTCATAATGATAACCAAAATCTGTCTAAGACATATTCTTTGGGAGGGAGGAGTAATTTTTTTCCAGGTAAGTCTTTTAAAATTTGGGAATCATTGGTCCAAACAAAAGGAAAGGAAGACAGAAAGTTAGTTTCAAAGAGATGCAGCCTCACCAAGTGTTAGTTAAGTGCTTAGGAAAACCACAGCCTTGCAAAATATAACTGCTACTCCAAGGCCTGAAAACCCACCTCCTCCAAGGACAGACTGGAAGACCAATGCAGACAGTGAGTTAGGAGTGCTCTGAAAATGTAACACTTTATACGGTATTAACAGACTCTTCACAGACTTCCCAACATTAAAGATGAGGAAAGAGATAAAGTCCACTGACTCAACAAATATTTCATTGAGGGCCTGATATGTTTAGACAACTTTATTTAAGGAAGAATATCATGTAAAATTAGGGGGAAAAAGTGACTGTTTTAACAATTTTAAACTAGCGGTGACTATTTAAACGGAAGCACAGGCTAATAGGTTCTCTGTGATGAGGGAAACGCTCTGTATCTTCACTGTCCAGTATGGTGGCCACCAGCCAACATGTGGGTACCGAGCACTCAAAATATGGCTCAAGTACACGTATTTTTAACTTTAGTTTAAACTCAGTTTAACAGCCAAATGTGACTAGTGGTTATAGTATTGAAACGTGAAAGCCCAGATCATAAAAATTACATCCCACTTTTGAGAGATACAGATAAGAAAGGCAGAAGAAATGGGGGGGAAAAAAAAACTTACTGAGTCCTTTTATAAGAAACTTTCTTAAAATTTTTTGAAAAGAATTTTCTGTCGGGAAAAGATCTATCCACACTGTGAAACTGAGGAGTCCAAACCTTTTCTACTTTATTTTCAATGAACTAAAAAACAACTGCCACCAAATAGCAAGAAACAATCCACCAAATAGCAAGAACTTGTATAGGATTAAACTGTGGGACACTGGAATTAACGGGGAGTTAAAATGGCTGTTGCAAGTTCCAGCCTCGTCTCTGCCAGTTATGGGTCTTATGATTTTGGACAGGTAGGTCACTTAGCTCTTTCATGTGCCAACTGGGGCCACACGGCTGTCACATGTCCTTTAGAAATTCTAGATGACGATATAAGGAACATTAAAAGTTTAAGATTCTTCTGCAACATTAATTTATAAAAAAAACAGTTCTATTATTCAACATTTATTGACAGGATCTGCTATGCAGTAGGGACATAATGATAAACAGCCATAGACGTAAGTCTGCTTCTCATGGAGCCTGAAGTCAACTCAAGTTGACTCAAATAACCATCTTAACACACACACACTCCCTCTAATTGAAATAAGTGCTCCAAGAGAAAAGAGATTTGTCCTAGACTGGAGGTTAAAGGCTTCCTCTCCCAGGAAATAAGGACTGAAGTGAAACTTTAAGACTGAAAAGTTTTATCAGTGTGGCGTGAGGGAGAAAGGAGGAAGATTCCTGGATCGTATTACATACTACAAAGGCCCAATGGCCAAAGAAAATACTGTGCTGTTAAGAACAGAAACATTTAAGAGGATGTAGCCCAGAGCTAGACAATGCAGGGCTAGTTTTAAGCCAAGGAATAACATGGTCAATTTTGTTTTAAAAGGATCAGTCTGGGCACAGTAATGATACGGCACAGTGAATAAGAGGAAACCATAAAAGCTTGCTGGAGAGGGACATGCTGCAGTTGTCTAGGATGGCAGCAGCGAGGATGAAAATCATATTTAGAAAATAGAGATGATGCAAAGAACTTGGTGATGACCTGGATACACAGAGAGAAGGGAAAGTGTCAGAGATGACTCAGTCTTCTCACTTGGGCAATGTGATGAATGGCAGTACCATTCAGAAACACAGGACACACTGGAAGAGGGCCTGGGCAGTTTCGTTTTGGGGGGCAGAGGGAGAGAAATAAGTTTATGAGTGTGGGGTGTCTTGAGACATGAAGCAAAAATGTCTAGCAGGCACTGGATGCCCAGGACTCAGAAAGCGCGTATTAATTAGTAAGAGACAAAATCCAGGGAGTAAATAGCCTTCAGGTGATACTAAAAGGTGATATACAGAGATAAGACGACAAAGGAAGAAAGCAAGCCAGAAGCAAGCCTAGAGGAGGGCCAGTTTAGAGACAAAGGAGACTGCAGAAGACTCTGGATTGAAAAAGCCAGAGAGGGAGAAGGAAAATTAAGAGAGTGGTGTTATAGAAGCCAAGGAAGTGTCAAGAAGACTTCAAAAGAATATCAAATGCTGCTGGAAGGCTGAATGCTACTGAGAAAAAAGGTTTGCTGGAATTAGTGATTGAGGATGAAGGAGGTTACCCGTGACTTTTAACAAAAACTATTTAGGTGAAATGATGGGGTAAAAGTCATGGTACAGCAGATGGCCAGGATCCTCATAGTTCCTTTAAGTCTCGCTCTAATGGAGCATAGTCAAGCCTGTCTTCCAAGCCACCTACCTGCAATACAGCTCCGAAATGACTCACACACTAAACTGTTAGAAACTACGTCACTGAAGGAACCAAGTCACACCGACCCAACAAAGAACCACCCAGAGGTTTCTAGTATGCTTACTCTAGATAAATAGCTAGTTTGTCAGTGTTCAGGAACTGCATAGCGAAAATTTCAGACAGAAATTTCTGAGTCCAAGGGTACTATGACTACACCAGCCACAACCAGCTTCTACAGAGATGAGATTCCACCAGCGGTATTTGCTTTTCAGACTTCCCTCTTCTTCTAATCAGAAGTCCCCAAGCTCTTCTGTGGGCTTTAAGTTTTTCATAACAGCTTCGTGCTAAGTTGCTTCAATCATGTCTGACTCTGTGCGACCGTATGGACTATAGCCCGCCAGGCTCCTCTGTCCATGGATTTTGTAATTTCCTCTGTCCATCCCCTTCTCCAGAGGATCTCCCTGACCCGGGGACCAAACCCATGTCTCATGTCTCCTGCCCTGGCAGGCAGGTTCTTTACCATAATAGCTTTGTTGTTGTTGTTCAGTCGCTCAGTTGTGTCTGACTCTTTGCCACCCCACGGACAGCAGTACCCCAGGCTTCGCTGTCCTTCACCATCTCCTGAAACTTGCTCAAACTCATGTCCATTGAGTCAGTGATGCCATCCAACCATTTCATCCTCTGTCGGTTGTCCCCTTCTCCTCCTGCCTTCAATCTTTCCCAGCATCAGCCTCTTTTCTAATGAGTCAGCTCTTTGCATCAGGTGGCCAAAGTACTGGAGCTTCAGCATCAGTCCTTCCAATGAATATTCAAGACTGATTTCCTTTAGGATTGACTGGTTTGATCTCCTTGCAGTTCAAGGGACTCTCGAGAGCCTTCTCCAACACCAAGGGTCAAAAAGAATAAATTCTTTGGGTTCACCCTTCTTTATGGTCCAACTCTCACATCCATACACGTCTACTGGAAAAACCATAGCTTTGACTATACGGATCTTTCTTAATAGCTTTAGGAAAGCACTATTACAGGTTCTAGTGAAAAATGGAAGAATAATAAAGCCAATGGCAGATGATAAATTTAATATTTAATGGGAAACCATTGATATGTTTTTAACTTCGGAAGTTAAGTAGATTTCCTTGTCCATCCCTCACTCCTTCACTTTGTGGAGTCAACTCACTAGTTCCCCACTCCCTTATCCTCTTTGAAAAACTACCAGTTCTCATAAAAACACATTTTTATGCTAGAAATTAAAACCCATTTTCTTAGGTTCTATTACTTCACAAACAAGTAGCTGCAATTTTACAACTATTTGCCCCATTACAGAACTAACTTGTAGGATGAAACCCAATTCTTGAGTCCACTTACCAAACTTGCTCCTCCCAGTCTCTCACCTCTTCATAAACATTGATTCTATTCTCAACAAGGGAAAACTCCTCAAACAGTTGCTAATCTCAAGAATTTCACCTTTTAAATGTAATCAGCATGTAAACACCTGTCATCATATCAAACACTATCACCTTCATAAGTCATCATCATCATAACACTGCTACCTGGTTTCCCAGCTTCCACTCTAAGTGCTGATGGGATACTCCCCACACAGCAATGACAGTGATGTTTTACAACTGTAAGTCAGATCATGTCAAGTCTGCGCTCAGAGCTTCCCATGACTCCCTGCATCACTCAGGGTAAAATTCTAAGTCTTCATCCTGATCTACCAGGTTTCACACTGTTGCTCTTCACTACTGTCCCAGCCTCCCCTATCACTCTCCTACTAGTCACCCCAGTCTTGTTGGTCCCCTTGTTTCTCAGTCACGTCAAGCACACCCCAGGCACACTCCTATCTCAAGGTCCTGGTGTTTGCAGTCCTCTGCTGATTCTTCTCCCAAGGTACTTGCATGAGCTGATCTTTAGCTCCTGTCTAGTGACTGCTCGTGGAGAAGGCAATGGCACCCCACTCCAGTACTCTTGCCTGGAAATTCCATGGACAGAGGAGCCTGGTAGGCTGCAGTTCACAGGGTCACTAAGAGTCGGACACGACTGAGCAACTTTACTTTCACTTTTCACTTTCATGCATTGGAGAAGGAAATGGCAACCCACTCCAGTGTCCCTGGAGAATCCCAGGGACGGGGGAGCCTGGTAGGCTGCTGTCTTTAGGGTCGCACAGAGTCGGACATGACTGAAGCGACTTAGCAGCAGCAGCAGTGACTGCTCGAGTCAGAGCGGGCTTCTCTAACTCGCCTAAAACAGCACCACCCCAGCCATTAGCATCTATCTACCTTTCATTTTCTTCACAGCAGTTATATCGGACTTACTGGCTTACTTCTCCTACAACTGAGATAAAAGCTCTACAATTCTTTTGTGCTCACTGCTGTATCCTCAGCACTCAGAACAGGGCTATTACTGGTGCTCAATCAAGACTTTTTGAATAACTAAAAAATTCATATTCATTTCACTTCAGCATGGAGCCAATCTGATTAGTGTCACAGGCTTTACAAACACATATGAAACATGTAATAAAAAAATTAGTGAAAATGAACACACTCAATACATAAGAACCAAGAAACTCTCTTTTGGTCCTTTAAACTCTGGTCTAACAAGATCGGGAATGTAAGTGTTAACACAAACACATGAAGACATTGATTACAAAAGCAGTACACAGATTTTTTGCCACATTTTAAACCTCAAATTTATCTTTCCTTCTTCCCAGGTAGTCAGTTGGTGTATACTTGGAGAATGTGTACAGTCTTATGGGCAAACCAGACTTCAGCTCTGGTGGCTCTGGTTTAGAGGGTGGTAAAAGTCCACCCTAAAGGAGATTAGTCCTGGGTGTTCACTGGAAGGACTGATGCAGAAGCTGAAACTCCAATACTTTGGCCACCTTATGCGAAGAGTTGACTCACTGGAAAACACCCTGATGCTGGGAGGGATTGGGGGCAGGAGGAGAAGGGGACAACAGAGGATGAGATGGCTGGATGGTATCACCGACTCAATGGACACGAGTTTGAGTTAACTCTGGGAGTTGGTGACGGACAGGGAGGCCTGGCGTGCTGCAATTCATGGGGTTGCAAAGAGTCGGACACGACTGAGCAACTGAACTGAACTGAACTGAAAAGTCGCTCAGCTGAATTCTCCAGGCCAGAATACTGGAGTGGGTAGCCTTTCCCTTCTTCAGGGTATCTTCCCAACCAGGGATCTAACCCAGGTCTCCCGCACTGCAGGCGGATTCTTTACCAGCTGAGCCACAAGGGAAGCCCTTAGAGGGTGGGGGCCCTGGCAAAATCGTGAAATAGTCCAAGTTTGTGCCACACACAAATATTTCTGATGAAGGTCCCACCTTTACTCAACCTGGACCTACTCTACTCCCTATCCCCAGGGATTTGACCCATTCTTCTTCTTCCTGGGTGATCTTCCAAAACTCAAGCTCTGTACTGATATGATTAGCAGTGTGTGGAATTTCTTGTCCAAGACTCAAAACAATCCACTTAGAGTGGTAGCTACACTTGTTTAAAGTCCTTGTTAAGTGGGAGGAACTGATCACCCTGATACACTCAACAAACAAATCTTTATTAACTACCTATTCTCTGTCCAGAGATGAATGAGATACCAGCTCAGGTCCTAGTGAAAGAGACAATCACGTTCGTTAATAATTCCTCCTCTCTTCTTTCAGTTATGTAACCATTCCACTCTCAGGTCAAGATAGAAGAGTGATGTTGGCAACCCCCAACATCCCTGCCATCTCAGAGCAGGCCCAGGGAATACAGAGAAAGAAGAAACAATAATAAACAGGAGCTATGTCCTGGCAACAGTAAAAAAAAAAAAAAAAACAACAAACCTGGGTGTGAATTTCATCTGTACCACTTTCTATGACAGTGGTATTAGGGAATTTCTTCAGGTTCTATGAGCCCATTTTATCATAAGTAAAATGTGTCTAAGACTTATTTCTTAGGAATTAAGTAAAAAAGCAACATGCTTAGTGAAACATGAGACATTTTTCCACATCTGATGTTTTCTATCATACATGTTGAAATTGTCTATCAAATATTTATTTATCATCTGCTTTTTAACTGCTTCTTGTAGGGGCAGAAATCACTACGTCAGTTTTATTCTTTAAAAAAAAAAATCAATTATTGGCATCAGCTTTGAAGACTTTCTGTCCTCTTTAAAATTATTTTCTCTCAGTTTCCCTGACACTGATCTTCTGGCTATTTCTCACCAGCCTAAGAGCTCCTTCTTTATTTCCTTTGCCAGTGTACCCACAATCTGCAGTAGACCTCTAGGCATTCCCCAAGTCAAAGCCCAGACCATGTTTCGTTCTTTTATCTACCCACTTTCCCAAGTAACTTCACGCGTGACTTTAGACCATCAATACATATACACATACATATGTATTTACACATACATACATGTATTTCATATACATATTTCTGCCCCTTCTCCCTCAAAATGATTCTTGGACTAAGACGTCTTACAAGCTACTCAAAAAGCATTCTCTCTTTCCTCCCCAAATCAATGTTCTTTCTCCAGTCTTTCCCATCTTAAGCAAAGTACCACGTATTCAGCTGCTCAGGTCCAAAATCTAGGAGTCAGCTTCTCTTTCATGCCCATATCCAATCCACATACATCGCACTCATTCTGCCCCCAACCCTTGTCGTGTATAATGAGACCACAGCAAAAGCTGCTTCTGTTCTCCCCGCTGCCAATCCCTTCTTCATCCGGCAATCAAAAGATGTTAAAACAGTTCACGTTGCTACGTCATACGAAATCAATCACTTTTCACAACCTTTATAAATAAATCTTATATTGGCTTCCTTATAGTTCTTTGAACACACCACTCTCAGTATCTTCACAGATTTTGTTCCTTTGACCCGGCATGTTGTTCTGCTCTATCATCAGCTTAGCCTTTAAGTTTCAGCTTCAGTGTCACACTTTGTGAAAAAGGCCTCCCCAAACTTAACTAAAATTAGGACCTATTATATCTTCATCAACATTTTATACTCCTCTTTCACAGCACCGGCAGGGGTGGGATTTAATTACATTATTTGTTTGGTTAATGTATGCCTACTAGAGTATGACAGAAGTGAAGTGAAGTGAAGTTGCTCAGTCGTGTCCAACTCTTTGTGACCCCATGGACTATAGCCTACTGGGTTCCTCCATCCTTGGGATGTTCCAGGCAAGAGTACTGGAGTGGGGTGCCATTTAGTCAGTCTCTATTTTGCTAATCACTGCATCGTTCCCTAGTGCCACAGTCATGTGATCTACACCTAAGAAACTCTTCTCCCTAATAAATATTTGCTAAATGGGGGACTCATGAGTCCTGGCCCTAGAATGGCTGTGTAATACAGCAAGATGCACCTTGATTATTTAACTATTCCTCCTCAGCTGGATTTTTAGGCAAAATGCTTTAAAAAGTTACAGCGCTAGGCAAAGAAAGGAACTCAAGTAACGGAAGACAGTGTAGTCCTCTCCACCAACAAGTTCCTGGAGTGCTTTTCTTTTACTTTTTATTCTTCCATAGTTCCCAGCACAGACTTAGATCCATGGTAGATAATGAAGAACCCAGTGACCTGACCAGACTCCAGTCAATCAAGAGCTAGGATTAAATGCTATAGAATTCTGAGCACTGTGATTTCATCTAAGGCTACAAGCAGTAGAAAAGATTTTAATGAGTAAAAGTCAATCTAAAAAGTGAAGAACAACATTTGGGAATCTTGCCAACCTGTACTATCAGCCTCACCCTGCCCTCCTTCAATAGCGGTTTATCTATGGCCAGATTGGTACTCCTTAACACGACACGTCTCTTTAATCTGTTTGCTAATTTCTAAACAAAACTATCTTCAAGATGAGGTTCTGTACTTACTTAACCTAATAAACCTTTTCACTGCCCATAAAGGACCTGAATAGTAAAAGGTAAAAAACTACAAAGAACTTATTATACCACATGCTGCACAAATGAAACTCTGAACGTAACATCTTAGTTACCACAATTCATTGAAAATTGTAGAGATTAAACGAATCTTAAAAGTGAAATCCTAAAGCTTAACTATGTACTTTAAATTTTTTTTTTTTGGCTGCAGCACACAACATATGAGATCTTAGGTCCGTGACCAGGGATTGAAGTCCTGCCCCCTGCATTGGAAGTCCAGAGTCCTAATCACCAGACCACCAGGGAAGTTCCTAACTATTTACTTTATGAAGGGCCAATATAAGACTGAAATAGTGACTGCACTAGCCATTATTTTGCTGGTACTGAACAAGGGCCTTTGTGTACATTTTTTCCTCTAATCTTCAAAATAACTCTGAAAGATGAGGAAGCTGAGGTTGATAGCCTAGGTGACTTCTTCAACTACTGCACCTCTAAACAACGCAGGTGTTCTTGCTCACACATTGTAAGCCGACCAGAAACACCAAACAAAACCCTGAAATTCTGGGACAACTAGAAGTGATTTCCTATTTAGAGAATTTAATTTAAAATAACAAAAACTTTCCCAGGAAGCATACAAGATCAAGGTATATAATAATATCCTTCCATAAAAAAAGCCTTTAAGACTTATGCATAAATATAGACTGTTTTACTACTCAACTAAGGGCTTTGATGAAATAAATCTGAAAATATCTATATAGTATTTTCAATAATAAAAATGCTCTAACAAAAGGGGAATTACCAGCTACATAAACCAGCTACATAATCTACTTTATAAGGACTATATAAGGAATTTTGAAAAAAAAGAATAGATTTAAGAGAAACAACAGAAATATGAATAAAATTTTTTAAAAAATGTTTTCTTCTGAAATGACAAAATACCATAACGGAATGAAAGGAATAGTATTACCCAAAGTTAAATGATGCCAGGCTTTTAAACAATCGATACACTATAAGGGTTGGGACCTCAGTAATTATCTCAATGAATATGTCACATTTTCAAACACTGGGACAGGTGTGTATAAAATGACTGTATGACATCAAATAATCATATCCAAAAGAAATTACACACTTTCTGTATTTCTATTTCAACTTTTTGACACTATGATCACATCAATCTACATGGTACTACTAACTCAGCATTCACAAATTCCATCAATGTAGTCATTATACACTTGTAAAGGCAGACCTCAAGTAATCGAAGTTATAAAAAAAGTTAATTATTAATCAAATCTCAAAAGCATCAATGTTATCTCAAAAGAACGATTTTGTACCCTGAAGAAATAAAAAGTCTTATGGGGTCATAAAAAATAGAATTACAAAAATCAATAGTTTATAGGGATGGCTTTCCGTTCACGAAGTGTAACTACTTACGCAAGACCCCAAAAGGTCTTTTCTAGATAGACATCCTCCCCAAGTCTCCTGTTTTTCTCTCCCTCTCCCTCTTTTATACTCTGCCCACTCCACCCCCTTTTTGATGTGACCCTCTTCCAAAAGGTTTGCATTATAAAAGGTGGATTTATGCTATTATCAAGAACAGCTTGTCCCAAGATTTAAGATTTCTATGATCTTTGCACATTCAAGATTGCAGGAACAGAGCTTTAATAATTCATAGACCACAAACACACGCTGCTAAGGCTTTCCCTTCAAACACTAACGTTCCCACTCTTGGGAGCCCTAATGGGTATACAGAAGGCATACAATACAACCTTTAAAAAAAGACACGGATGGCAGGTTCTCTCCACTCTCTCCTGAGAAATGTCCTCAACTAAACCTCCCTCACATTCCCTTGTCCGGACCTAAAAGCACAACTGTCATTCAGAGGGATGGTAATTGTTAAGCGTGGGTAAGGAGAAAAAAAAAGCATAACTAGATACACAACTGGATGGGGAGATTGTTAAAAGCAGCCTCTCCTGTATCACGTAACTAGCCTAACCCGCTGCAAACTTTCAAGATATTAAGTTACATTCCTATGCAATTCCACCCTTGACAGCTGAATCCAGAGATGCCAGCGAGTCGTGCACGTCCATTCCCGTCGCCTTACCCGTGGAGAGCCGGCGGCTGTGTCCCGCGGTCAGCGCGAACCAGAGGCTGGGGAGGAGGGGAGGGCTGCAGGGAGAGGGCCAGGAGAGCTCACCTTTTCCAACTCATCGTGTAGTTCCGCCAGGCTGGGCCGGAGCAGCTTCTCGCCTAGCTGCGCTGCCGTGTGCCGATAGTGGTCGATCCTGGGCACGGCGTCCATAGTGTTGTGGCCGAAGGTGCGCAGGTAGTAGGTGTTGGTGTGGGTGTCATAGTAGTAGTGCTGGTGGTGCCCACTGCCGCCGCCGCCGCCGCCCGAGTGCAGGCTGCTCC
Source organism: Bison bison bison (assembly GCF_000754665.1). Taxonomy (NCBI): domain Eukaryota; kingdom Metazoa; phylum Chordata; class Mammalia; order Artiodactyla; family Bovidae; genus Bison; species Bison bison. The sequence continues at coordinate 8,239,076 of NW_011494807.1, read as the reverse complement.
CCTCGCTCAGCACCGTGTCCCCG
>NW_011494807.1:8238693-8238801 GCF_000754665.1 Bison bison bison | reverse complement strand
CCCCCCCCCCGTCCCCCCGCCGTTCTGGAAGCTCACGTTGGGCCCGTCGCCTCCGATCCCTGCCGCATCCGACACGCTCTCGTCCGCCGACGAAGAGGCAGCCGGGTT
>NW_011494807.1:8198935-8238093 GCF_000754665.1 Bison bison bison | reverse complement strand
CCCCGCCCCACTCTGCGGTGGAGAGGAGCTGGCCCCCGGCCTCCTCCCTTTCTCCCCGCCCCTGGGGCCGCGCGTCAGTGGGCCGGCACCCAGGCCACGGCGGACCAGCTGCGGACGGCGCCCAGCCCGAGCCGCCTGGAGAAGGGGCGCGCGGGCCCTTCCTCGGCGCACGCCGATCGCTGATGCTCAGGCGCCAGCTGCCACCACGGCGGCGGCTCCGGGGGCTGTCGCCCGCTCGCCTTTTTTTTTTTTTTTTTTTAAGGTTCTGAGCTCGCAGTACGGGGCTCCGAAGGCGAGATCTCGCGAGATGCTGCAGGGCTACTGGGCTGATTTCCCTGCGGCGCTTGGTACCCGAGGCGATGCTGGAGCTGCTGACCGCCCAGCGCGCCTGCGGGTGATGCGGCCGGTTTTCTCGTCCATCCCGCAGGTGCTTCCGGAGTTTTAGGCAATATGTGTCCCGGGCGAGGCCTGCGCGGAGATCTGGCTCGCCGCTACTCCCTTCACTCACTCCAGGCCTGAGCCTATGGGGAGGAAGGATTTCCTCTGTACGGTCTTTGAGGCGTTTACCCCCAGGCAGCGTTAATTTGCATAATCTGTTACTAATTCCTGTAGTGATGCAATGGGTGTGTTCACTCTTACAGTGACACCTTCATTTTTTAAAAGCTGTGATGTTTGAAGACGAGAACGGAGCCTAGTTGTGATAACTTATTGTTTCAAGACGATTTTTAACTTGAATTTTTTTTTCTTTAATGAATATACTGAGAGGAAAAACTAACAGTGGAGCACTCGCCTGTAAGTTTCCACGTGGTTTAGATTATGAAGAATTCTATTTCAAGTAAAATAGTAAGGTACCTCTCTCCTGTCAGGCCTATTTTTTATTCTGTCAAAAGCAGGGGAACTTTGTAACTTTCTTAGCAGTAGAGAGAATCCATTTTTAACATAAATTCTACCCACAGCCCTACATAAAAACAGATAACCATGAATGACTTCTTCCCTTGTGTCTTTTTGTATTGTTGTTTATGTCATTTAAAATTTTATTTATAGAGATGAAAACCATCCTTTGCTGAATCCTGGAAGCATGATCAGAGAGGCAGTTTGTGGAACTGTTTGGAAATACTGTGAAGAAGGCTGCAACCAGGCAATTTTCAAAAAATTGTCCTATCCATGATTTTATTTGACATTCACTTTTCATCTTAGTTTATTATCTTTATTGTAAAGATGGAAGAGAGGAAGGAACCACTCTTGGATCATGTAGCCACAATTTAAGTCCATCATGAGCTTTAGTTATATTGGCAGAAAACTGCAGGTCCAACTCTTTGTAACTCTGTGGACTATAACACATCAGGCTCTTCTGTCCATGGGATTCTCCAGGCAAGAATACTGGAGTAGATTGCCATGCCCTTCTCCAGGGGATCTTCCTGACCCAGGGCTTGAACCCGTGCCTCATGTCTTGGATTGGCAGGCAAGTTCTTTACCACTATTGTCAACCTATGTGAAAGTGAAGCTGAAAATCCCTCAGTCGTGTCCAACTCTTTGTGACCCCATGGACTGTACAGTCCATGGAATTCTCCAGGCCAGAATACTGGAGTGGGTAGCCTTTCCCTTTCCCTTCTCCAGGGGATCTTCACAACCCAGGGATCGAACCCAGGTCTCCCACATTGCAGGCAGATTCTTTACCAGCTGAGCCACAAGGGAAGCCCAGAAAACTAGAAGAGGCCAGAGCAGTCAAGTGGCAGTACAGTTTCTACGACAGGATTGCTGCCTTAGTAGCCGGTGTTTGTGGTATCTTTTAGCTACAGAGCTAATTTGGTGGCTATGGGAATTCAGCATTCATTGATTTAAGCAAATAGTAAGCACCTACTATGTGCTGACTATGATGCTGAAGCTGAAATTCCAATACTTTGGCCACCTGATGTGAAGAACTGACCCACTGGAAAAGACCCTGATGCTGGGAAAGATTGAAGGCAGGAGGAGAAGGGGACCACCGACAGAGGATGAAATGGTTGGATGGCATCATTGACTCAATGGATGTGAGTTTGAGCAAGCTCTGGGAGTTGGTGATGGACAGGAAAGCCTGGCATGCTGCAGTCCACGGGGTCACAAAGAGTCTGAGCGAGTGAGCTGAACTGAAGTAGGGGTAACGTGTAAGATGGAGGTACCAAATATTTCATAGGATGGCCCCAGTGAGAAGGTGACATTTGACTGTGGAAATGAATGATGCAAACATTTGAGAAAAGAGTGTTCCAGGCAGAGGAGAAGCAAAGGTCGGAAGGTGAGAGCCTGCCCAAAATGTTGATGGAATTGCATGTAGGTGGATGTGGCTGAAGCTGTTTAAGGGTTAAGGAGAATCAAAGGAGATTTAAATCAGAATTTAGGGATTGGGGACATGAAGACCAGATTGTATAGCACCTCTTTGACTTTTACTTTGAGTGGAATGGTATGTTAGTTTGGGCTGCCTTTTCACCATGTCTTCAGTGAAGACATAGGAAGAGGAAGAGAACTCTGGTGTTGCTTTTTCTATAGGGCACCATTTCTATCTGATCAGAGCTCCACTGTTATGATGCATTTTAACATTAATCACCTCCTTAACGCAGTATCTTCAATATGATCACATGTGGGTGGCACTAGTGGTTAAAAAACCCACCTGCCAATGCAGGAGATGTAAGAGAGTTGAGTTTGATCCCTGGGTCAGGAAGATCCCCTGGAGGAGGAAATGGCAACCCACTCCAATATTCTTGCTTGGAGAATCCCATGGACAGAGGAGCCTGGTGGGTTACAGTCCATAGGGGTCGCAGAGTTGGACACGACAGAGTGACTGAGCAGTAGGCAAATGTTAGGAGATATTGCTGCAATCCAGAAAGTTATATTGTGGGTTTTGGCCACTGTGTGGAGAGTGGAAATGGAAGGAAAGTGGTCAGACTGTGTGGAGGCAATAGAGTATGCTGATGGATATGGAATATTGAAGAGAGTTCAAGACTTTTGGCCTGAGCAACTAGAAAAATGGTGTTGCAATTTTCTGAGATGAAGAAGATGGTGAATGTAGCAGACTTGAGTTGGAGGAGTATCAGAAGTTCAATATAACATGTCTGTTGAAGGAAACAAAGAAATGTATAGTAATAATAAATAGTAGCCACTCATATAAATGTGTGATTGCAAACTGAGAGGCTTGGGACAGAGAGGAATATGGTATAATGAGAATGCAAAAGAGAGGGACCAAACTTAGGTAGGAGTGACTGTTCAGTGAAGTCTGAAGGATGATTAGAATAAAATTTTAACTGTCATGGGGGTTTCAGAAAAGGGAAATATCATGAGCAAAAGCCTTCTTGGAAAGAATATGACCACTTTGGTTAAAGCACAGGGATTAAGGAACAAGTGTGATAAAAGAGGTCTATTCCAAAAGACCTATAAAACCTATAAACTGGGTTTCCAGGGAGATTGAGGGGGCAAATGATCAGGTTTATATTTACTAAAAGTCTCTAGTTACATTGCAGGCAGAAGATTCGAGAGGAGCAAGAGTAAGTATGGAAAGATAGGATACAATTTCAGTAATCTAGGCACGAGATGATAGTAATCATAGTAGCTAATATTTAGAGAATTTATGTCCTATACACTATGCTAAGCTCTACACTTATAATCTTATTCAATCCTTAAAACAACACTATGAAGAATATCATAGTATTATCCCTATTTTTACAGATGAAGAACTTGGTTAAGGAGGAGTCTAAGAAATTTGCCTGAGGTCTCTCAGTCAAGATTTAAATTCAGAGAAATTTCTCCACTAGTCAAGCTATAGGAGTATGGATTATGGGGGTGGCAGAAAAACGAGGAAGGGGAAAATTTTGAGAAGTATGGTACTTAAGAAATAATGCAGAGGACTTGGAAATGGATTGAAGGAATGAGGAAAAATAGAGGGTAGCTTGAGTTTTCAAACTAGTTCACCTGGAATTAGATGGCAGTGACATTAGGAAGAACATTCTAAAGCCAGGTTTGGAGATGAACTTGAGAAATCTGGTCTGGGGCATTTTGGGCTTTGGGATACCCAAGTGGAAAATTAAGGCAGTGTTTGGCCACACTGGTCTTTTGCTCAAAAAAGTTTTTACAAGAGTATAAATGTGAAGATTTTTCTGCAAATAGATGATAATAACTGACAACTTGGGCATAAAGACAGTCACTCAGGGAGAGGGTATAGAGCAACACTGTGTAATAGAATGTCGGAAATATTCTATTTCAGTGTTGCCCAATACAATGAGCCACTTGTGGTTTTTGAGCCCTTGAAATGCCTAGGGCAACTAAAGAATTGAATTTTTTATTAACTTTAGTTTATTAAATAGTCCCATGGCCTAGTGCCTTCCGTATAAAACAGCATACATATAGAGTTTAAAAGAAGGCCCAAGGCCCAGACTTGTGTGATTCCAACATTTGATGACTAACTTAAAGGAGAAGTGGCCTAAGACATGAGAAGAAAACCAGATTTTCAAAGTAGGATCAGCTGTGTTAAATGGGCCACGACGTGGAGAAAGGTTAAAGGTGAATATACATTGAATTTAGTGACGTGTTAGCCAACATGATGAGGGGGTAATGAGAGAGGGAGCAAGGGCTCCGGGAGATAGAATCAAAGTATGCATGTGAAACACGTAGAGACGTTGTCAGGAGAGGTCTTCTGTAATTTGCTGTTCACAAACATTTATCAGATATACTGGTTGTCAATTTAGAGACTAACTTTGAGAACGGACTCATTGTAGGGGCCATGATGGAGGAGTAACTCAGGCATTTTTCTCATCTTCCCCTTTCACCAGGAAGTCAGTCCGGCCAAGATATGTATAAATGTCTTTAGAACTACATATTGAATGTACTTAGAATTTTAGGACTAGAAGGGACTTAGGATGTTGTTCCAAGCCTCTTATTTCACAGCTGCTAAAATGTCCTGGAAGGAGATAAAGATTATGTTAGACCTACAACTCCTCATATCTTACAGCAACAGAAGTTGTAAGGTATAAAACCATGTAGAGCCTTTAAGGTTACCGTTTTATTTATCTTTTTTCTTTTTTTTTTACAGTGAGTTTTAGTTAGCTGTGTTCACATTTTGCCTGGTTATGATTTCCCTTTTTTACTAGCTAGCAATCAACATACAGATTAGATCAATGGTATTTTTCTTGAGAAATAAAGTGTTTATTATGGAAAAAGACTTTCTAGAGAAGCTTGTGTATGCTGTGTTACAATTTTCTTTTCTTATATAAGTCCAATCATATTCTTTTTAAAAAATATAGAATTTTTTTTTTAATTGTGTTTATTTTTGGCTGTGCTGTGTTTTCATTGCTGTGTGCGGGCTTTCTCTAGTTGCCGTGAGAGGCGACTTCTCTTCGTTGTGGTGACTGGCCTCTGGTTTCAGTGGCCTGTCTTGCTGCGGAGCACTGGCTCTGGACACGTGGGCTTCAGTAATTGCAGGATGTATATTCAGTAGTTATGGCACACAAGCTTAGTTGCCTCAAGGTATGTGCTACCTTCTCAAAGCAGGGACCTAACCTGTTTCCCCTGCACTGGCATGCAGATTCCTAACCCACTGGACCACCAGGGAAGTCCAAATATAAAGATTTTAAAGGCAGTGATAGAATTAAACATCAATCAAAATCTGACTGTGCTTTTCATCTCAATAACATTTAAATTAGTATTTGTAAATTATATCTTTCAAAAAAGGGAGCCCAAGATTTTTTTGAATTGAAATCTTTTATGTTTTTTCTTATCCAAACAGTAAATTCCTGATAAATACATTTAAAATAAACATAATCTGTCTTTTCTCCTTCCTTACGTCCACCTACACATGTGTTTGTCATAAGACTAATCAAGGATATCACCTTCACTCAGATTTTCTGTTGAAAAGCTGTTTGTCTGCAGTGATTTACCTCGAATTCTGCAGGCAGTGAACATTTGCAAAAGAGTACAAGATTGTTAACAAATATTAATATTTCTCAAATAAATACTTTACAAAATAGCCAAGTGATTACAATAATGGTCTCCATAGCCAGACTACCTGGATTTGAGTCTCATCTTCACTAGTTACTAGTCCTGTAGCTAGTGGGATGTCTGTGCCTCAGTTTCTTCATCTGTAAAATATGGGTAATAATGGTACCTAACGCATAGAGTTATGAGGATTATGTGATGACTATCTAGAAGGTTTTTAGGACAGTGCCTGATACATGGTAAGTCCTAATATATATAAACATTAAATATTTGAAACATATAATGTTTTATTGAAATTTAAAAAATGGTTCCAAGGCTGAACTTTTCAATTGTATCTTTTTTGGAAGATGGGTCCTACTTCAGTTTTTAAATTTTGCTTTTGTTTTGATTTTAAGAGGCTTTTAAATAATTTTTGAGTGACATGTAAGCTGTCTTTTTTCTGTTACAGATTTGGGAAATAGTACGTGTAATGCCATCACACTAAAATAGCATTTACCTTTTGGTTTTTGATATTACAAGAAGATTTACTATGTATTTTGTTTTGTAATTTTTAAAACTTACAGTAACATGACCATCTCTCTGTGTATATGATTATCTCGCAACCAATTGATTCCTAATGGCTTCATCATATTGCATCATTTGGATTTTCCATAATTTACTGACTCTATAACCTCTTCTAAATGTTTAGTTTACTTCCTTCCTTTATAAATATAGCAAACAATGCTGCATTAAATATCTTTTTGCGCATTTACTTTTTTTATAATTGGTTATTTCCTTAGGCTAAATTCCTAGAAGTGCAACTGCAGAATAGGTGTATTTTTAAAACTTTTGGCATACATTGCAAAATTGATTTTCAGGAAGGTTATACAGTTTTATTCTTTTGTTAGCATTGTATTTGCGGAGAAGGCAATGGCAAGCCACTCCAGTACTCTTGCCTGGAAAATCCCATGGACGGAAGAGCCTGGTAGGCTGCAGTCCACGGGGTCGCTAGGAGTCGAACACGACTGAGCAACTTCACTTTCACTTTTCACTTTCATGCATTGGAGAAGGAAATGGCAACCCACTCCAGTGTTCTTGCCTGGAGAATCCCAGGGACGGGGGAGCCTGGTGGCTGACGTCTATGGGGTCGCACAGAGTCGGACACGACTGAAGCGACTTAGCAGCAGCAGCAGCAGCAGCAGCAGCGTTGTATTTGAGTGCCTGTCTCCCACCACACTTGGAAATTCTGAGAAAGATCCTTCTTAATCTTTGGCACTCTCACTGTGCTAAGTTGCTTCAGTTGTGTCCAACTCTGTGATCCCATGGACTGTAGCCTGCCAGGCTTCTCTGTCTGTGGAATTCTCCAGGCAAGAATATTGGAGTAGGTTGCCATGCCCTCCTCCAGTGGATCTTCCCAAGCCAGGAATCGAACCTGCATCTCATGTCTTCTGCATTGGCGGGCAGGTTCTTTACCAATAAAGCCACCTGGAAAGCCCTGTCACTCTCATTTGCAAGGCTTAATTTTCAGATCATCAGTTGCTAGTGAGAGTGAACTTTTTAAAACCTACCAGTGATTTACATATCATTATTCCTGAATTGTCCATTGATACCTATAATACACAGTGGCTGTATCCTGGGAGTCTGGCTTCCACTCTGCCTTGTTCTGGTAAGAGCATACAAATGGGTTTTTTTTTTTTTTTTGGTGGGGGGTGTATGGCCTCTCTGTGCAGTTTTAGAAGGACAGAATATTAGAGAACCTGGACCGCTCCAGTCAAACTCTGAGCACATGACCAAGTGTGCCTGTCTGTTTTTTCTAAGAGTTTTGAATTTTGTGTGGTGTGGTGCAAAGTCAGAAAATAAGTCCTCTGCTGTGTCTATTAGCTGCTCATACTTCACTGCCTCCTTAACTATAGACAAGTGCCTTATCTGTGGACAGCCCAAGGCTGGACTGGAGAAAAGCACCAAACAAAGGCCCTTGCCTCTACTTGGGGCTACTCTCGGGAGCACCCTGTGGGGTTGGCTGAGGCTCCAGCTGCATCCGCAGCTTGAGTTGGCTTCTCCCTCTGCCCAATCTCACCTCATTTCTTTCAGGTGTTATCTCCTGAAAGCAGTCACCAGGAAACCATCATCTTCCACCTCAAAATATCTCCAGGGAGCTGTGCTTTTATTCCAGTTATGTCCCTCAGAGAAGACTGTATTGTAGTTCCTCTGGAACTACTTCTCTTGTCCTTTCTGCATCCAATTCTCTTTCCTTTCAGCTTTCCTATGTCCTCCCAGTAATTAACTCTTTTAAGTTAACCAGTGTTGGTTCCCATGGCTTGCAAACAAGAATCAGTATTAATACAACGCTCCTTGCCATTTTCCCAATGTCTTTTACTTACCAATTTTAGGCGTTTTGAAATATCACAGACACATTCCTTAAACTAAATTGGTTCTCTTCAGTTTATCAGTGGCATTGCAGTTTTGTTCAACCTAGTGTTGACGTGCAATTATTTTTAAAATCGGCTGGAGTGAAGTATCTCAATTTCTCCCTCTGTGATTTTTACCTTTTTTATAATTCTTAGAGAGAAACTTGCCATTACCAGACCATGTACATAAAATTAATATGTATATATGTTTCAGGTTAAAGTTTTATGTTTGCTCTCCTTATCACATTTACTTTTGTTTGATATAAGGCCGTGATTTAATTTATACTGCCTATTTTTTGTTATTCTTACCAGTTAGCATTGCCAGGTGTGTCTAAAGTGAAACTCATATTCATTTAGTCTGTGCAGGCTCAGTTATGTCCAACTCTCGCAACGCCATGGACTGTAGCCCACCAGGCTCCTCTGTCCGTGGAATTCTCCCAGCAAGAATATGGGAGTGGGTTGCCATGCCCTTCTCCAGGGGATCTTCCCGACCCAGGGATGCTTTACCCTGCACCACTACAAATAATTTATTTTGGCTTTTATCTTTAAAATCTACTTTAACAGTATCTTCAAATTACAGTGCAGAAATAAGATAAACATTTGGCTTTTACTCAGACAACACTCCAGAAATGTGTCTCAAGATGATCAGGTAGCATTGCCATTCTCATCAGGAACTGTCATCTCTGGGTCAGAGGCAGTTACTTCTTCTCTTGCTGTTTTCTATTTAGTGTGAAGAGGGAACAAGAAAGTGGAAAACAAGCAACTTCCTTAAACACACACACACACACACACTCTAACACACACATACTCACATGCTTGCATCTTATTGGCCAAAATTTAGACACTTGCCTCTGTACAGCAGGTTAGAAAATGTCACCATTTACTGGGCAATCGATGTAGTCAGCTAAAAACCCATGGAGCTGAAACTCCCTGTGATGATGAGTCCTGCCATTGGGTAGAAATCTGCATTTTGCATGCTTGTAAAACATCCCATTAGAGTAGTAATTATGTTGAACATGGAACTAAAAAATGTACCAACAAATATTAAGTGAAAATGAAATATACCACTAACATTTTGTGGCTGGTTCCCCATACAAAATGGTGGTGTATGTGAGACTGTGTGTGTGTGTGTGTGTAGCATAGCAATTCAAAGCTTATCTTCCTCTTACTTCACCATCACCCATCACCACCAACAGGTGTTTGGATGTGGAGCTTAAGTAGACAAGAGATTTTCTTTTAGTTAGATGACTTTAAGCCTCTAGACATGCCTCATATACTTCTTTTGTTCAGCTGTCAGATTCCTTTTTTGCAGGGTAGGTAGATATGAACAATGACAATAGGAAGAATATATTAATATATTAATAATATTAATTTAAGAGGACTTGACATTTGTGTAGTAAATTCTTCAAGAAATACTATCTTCTTGAAAAGTAATGGTCTGTATAGATAGGAATAACTATTAAAGATCTAACAATGAAGAATAGTCTGAAGTTCCATCTTCTCGTCTATTTTAAATATACTCGGTACTGGGGCTGATTTTTACTATGACGGTTTGGACACAGTTTGATATCCTGTTTCTCTGTACTTTATTTTGGAGTTATAAATGCCCAAATCTTAGACTTCATCCTGCAAGCCCAAAAGATGACTCCTTGGAAACTAGCATAAAATACCCTTTGGTATCATAGATAGAATATTGGTTTGTGTAAACTATGATTTAGACGCAGAATGGTATCAGGTGCTTTGTTTAATTTTTGTAGGTTTTATTATGACATGTAACATAGATACCGGAGAAGGCGATGGCACCCCACTCCAGTACTCTTGCCTGGAAAATCCCATAGATGGAGGAGCCTGGTAGGCTGCAGTCCATGGGGTTGCGAAGTCGGACACAACTGAGCAACTTCACTTTCACTTTTCACTTTCATGCATTGGAGAAGGAAATGGCAACCCACTCCAGTGTTCTTGCTTGGAGAATCCCAGGGACGGGGGTGCCTCGTGGGCTGCCGTCAATGGGGTCGAACAGAGTCGGACACGACTGAAGCGACTTAGCAGTAGCAGCAACATAGATACAAGGAAGCATTTAAACATATGTGTAAGTTTTGATAAAGATTACAAAGCAAATATCTGTACAAATCACAGTCTAGGTCACATAACACTGTCAGGTCTCCAGAAGCCCCCAAGCGTGCCCCTTCCAGCTTACAACCCTTTTGTCCCACTCCCAGATAGTTTGTGATAGTCACTGCCTTGGTTTTCCTATCTGTGTATACACCCCAAGCATAGTATAAATGGACTCATACTACGTGTTTCTTTTGTATCTCGCTCCCTTTCATCCTTTGTTTGTACAGTTGATCCATGCTGATGGGTTGTGGTGCATTTATTTTCACAGCATTATAGCTTTGCCTTAAGTGACTGTATCACAACTGATGTAGCCATTCCACTGGTAATGAATATTTTGGTGGTTTCTAGGTCAGTTTCTGTGTTTGCTATTGGGCACATTTTTCTAGTGAACATCTTAGTCCATGTGTTTTGGTGAATATGTGTATATATTTCTGTAGAGTCTGTATTTAGGAGACTATTGCTCATTCAAAGGGTGTGTCCTTCATCTCCAATATATGGTGACAAATCATATGTGGCAAACTGTTTCCCAAGTGCTTGTACAAAGAATGGTATTATTTTTAAGATTCTTTACCATATCTTCAAATGTTTGCTCAACGAAAACAAGCTGATTATGGTATTGTATTTTACTATAAAATAAATTTTAAAATACCATCTAGAACCCATCCTTTCTCAGCCATGATTTTGAAAGGTATCTCAATATGGATAATATGTTATATAAAATATTTATTATATTATAAACTATCTAGTATTAATATACAAAATATATAATTTATCAATGATAAATTCATGTAATGTATAATATAATGTATAAATAAATATCAAATACACTATATAATATAGCATAAATATATAATATAGGTTCATATATATGGTAAAATAAAAGTTTAAATTAAGCAAAAGTCATAAAATGAAAAAGTCTCTACCAGTTCCTCTCCCTAAAGTTCTGCCTAACTGACTGCCTAATTAACAGTTTCTTTTGTATGCTTCCTGGGAAAATGTTTGAATATATTTCCCCTTATACATATAGAGGATAATGCATATGGTATTCTTTGTTTTTGTTCACTTTATTTAATAGCATGCATGATTCCATTCTTTTAATAGCACGTATTATATAATTCTTAATTTGCAGTGCTAAATAATGTTGAACTGATTGGGTATATAATAATTTATTTAACCAGGCAGACTAATTGATGGGTATTTAGGTCATGGGCAGGGTTTTTATTTTCCTTTTGGCCATGCGGTGTGGCATGAGGAATCTTAGTTCCCTGACCAGTGATTGAACTGGAGTCCCCTGAGCTGAACGCAGAGTGTTAACCTCGGGACCACCAGGGAAGTCCCCAGGTTTTTGTTATTACCAGTGATGAATCAGTAAACATATGGAAACATATGCCTTGTAATCTTTGAGAGTTTGCTCACTGGATGAAATCCTAGCTGTAGACTTACACTTCACAGTGTACAGGCATTATAAATACTGATAGATGTTGCAAAATTGCCTTCCAAAAGTTGTATCAATTTACATGTCCATCACCTGTTATTTGCCAGCCTTGTGCATTAGCAGAATAATTTATGCTTGCTTTTCTGGTCATTGAAAGCATAATTTGTTTTGGTGTGCATTTACTTAATTATGAGTGAAGTTAAGCACATGATTCTATTTGTTTTTCTTTCAACTGCCTGTTAATATCCTTTGCGTGTTTTTGTATTAGATAGCTGCATTTTTTTTTTTTTCTCCTAGGATTGCTGAGCACAAGTTCCTGTGCCCAATGCCCTGTGAGGCCAAAAAATAGAAACGTTGTCATTTGGAGTAGAGAAAGGTTTATTAAGTACTCCTTTCCTGATTTGGAACCAATCTGTCGTTCCATGCAGAGTTTTAACGGTTGCTTCTTGACCTGCATACAAATTTCTCAGGAGGCAGGTCAGATGGTCTGGTATTCCCATCTCTTTCAGAATTTTCCACACTTTGTTGTGATCCACACAAAGGCTTTGGCATAGTCAGTAAAGCAGAAGTAGATGTTTTTCTGGAACTCTCTCATTTTTTCGATGATCCAATGGATGTTGGCAATTGATCTCTGGTTCCTCTGCTGCTGCTAAGTCGCTTCACTCGTGTCCGATTCTGTGCAACCCCATAGACAGCAGCCCACCAGGCTCCTCCATCCCTGGGATTCTCCAGGCAAGAATACTGGAGTGGGTTGCCATTTCCTTCTACCTTTTCTAAATCCAGCTTGAACATCTAGAAGTTCATAGTTCATGTACTGTTGAAGCCTGGCTTGGAGAATTTTGAGCATTACTTTACTAGTGTGTGAGATGAGCTATGATCAGTGCATTCTCTTGGCAAAACTTGATTAGCCTTTGCTAATCTTTGCTTCATTCTGTACTCCAGGGCCAAATTTGCCTGTTATTCCAGGTGTTTCTTGACTTCCTACTTTTGCATTCCAGTCCCCTATAACGAAAAGGACATCTTTTTAGGGTGTTAGTTCCAGAAGGTCATAGAACCTTCTTCTGTGAAGAAGCTTCATAGAACCGTTCAACTTTAGCTTCTTCAGTGTTACTAGTCAGGGCATAGACTTGGATTACTGTGATATTGAATGGTTTGCTTGGAAATGAACAGAGATCATTCTGTCATTTTTGAGATTGCATCCAAGTACTGGGGTTTAGACTATTTTGCTGACTATTATGGCTACTCCATTTCTTCTAATGGATTCTTGCCCACAGTAGTAGATATAATGGTCATCTGAGTTAAATTCACCCATTCCAGTCCATTTTAGTTCACTGATTCCTAAAATGTTGACATTCACTCTTGCCATCTCCTGTTTGACCACTTCCAATTTGCCTTGATTCGTGGACCTGACATTCCAGGTTCCTATGCAATATTGCTCTTTACAGCATCAGACTTTGCTTCGATCACCAGTCACATCCACAACTGGGTGTTGTTTTTGCTTTGGCTCCGTCTTTTCATCCTTTCTGGAGTTGTTTCTCCACTGATCTCCAGTAGCATATTGGGCACCTGCCAACCTAGGGTGTTCATCTTTCAGTGCCATATCTTTTTGCCTTTTCATGCAGTTCATGGAGTTCTCAAGGCAAGAATACTGAAGTGGTTTGCCATTCCCTTCTTCAGTGGACCACATTTTGTCAGAACTCTCCACCATGACCCGTCTGTCTTGGGTGACCCTACACGGCATGGCTCGTAGTTTCATTGAGTCAGACAAGCCTGTGGTCCATGTGATAAATTTGATTAGTTTTCTGTGATTGTGGTTTTCAGTCTGTCTGCCCTCTGATGAAGAAGGATAAGAGGCTTACAGGAAGCTTCCTGGTGGGAGAGACTGACTGAGGGGGAAACTGGGTCTTGCTCTGATGGGGGCCATGCTCAGAAAACCTTTAATCCAATTTTCTGTCAATGGGTGGGGCTGTGTTTCCTCCCTGTTATTTACTTGGAGCCAAACTATGGTGGAGGTAATGAAGATAATGGCTACCTCCTTCAAAAGGTCCCATGCATGTACTGCTACATTCAGTGCCCCCAGCCCTGCCGCGGGCCACCACTGACCCACACCTCCACTGGAGACTGCTGGACACTCACAGGCAAGTCTGGGTCAGTCTCTTGTGGGGCCGCTGCTCCTTTCTCCTGGGTCCTGGTGCACACGAGGTTCTGTTGTGCCCTCCAAGAGTCTATTTCCCAGTCCTGTGTAAGTTCTGGCAGTTCTGTGGTGGGGTTAATGGCGACCTCCTCAAAAAGGGCTTATGCCATACTCAAGTCTGCTGCACCCAGAGCCCCTGGCCCTGTGGCAGTCCACTGCTGACCCGTACCTCCACAGGAGACACTCAAATACAGTTCTGTCTCAGTCTCTGTGGGGTCTCTGGGTCCTGGTGTACACAAGATTTGTTTGAGCCCTCCGAGCATTTCTGGTGGGAATGGAGTCTGATTCTAAACGTGAATTTGCCCCTCCTATCATCTTGCTGGGGCTTCTCCTTTGACCTTGGACGTGGGGTATCTCCTCACGGCAGCTCCAGCGCTGCACAGCTGCCACTGAAGCTTCCATTGAAACCTAGCTTGAAGGATTTTGAGCATGACCTTGCTAGCATGTGAAATGAGTGCAATTGTGTGGTAGTTTGAGCATTCTTTGGCATTGCCTTTCTTTGGGATTGGAATGAAAACTGACCTTTTCCAGTCCTGTGGCCACTGCTGAGTTTTCCAAATTTGCTGGGATATTGAGTGCAGCACTTCCACAGCATCATCTTAGAATTTGAAGTAACTCAGCTGGAATTCCATCACCTCCACTAGGTTTGTTCATAGTGATGCTTCCTGAGGCCCACTTGACTTCGCATTCCAGGATGTCTGGCTCTAGGTGGTTATCTGGGTCATCAAAATCTTTTCTGTATAGTTCTTCTCAGTATTCTTGCCACCTCTTCTTAGTGTCTTCTGCTTCTGTTAGGTCCATACCATTTCTGTCCTTTATAGAGCCTATCTTTGCAGTAAG
Source organism: Bison bison bison (assembly GCF_000754665.1). Taxonomy (NCBI): domain Eukaryota; kingdom Metazoa; phylum Chordata; class Mammalia; order Artiodactyla; family Bovidae; genus Bison; species Bison bison. The sequence continues at coordinate 8,223,164 of NW_011494807.1, read as the reverse complement.
TGTTCCCTTGGTATCTCTCATTTTCTTGAAGAGATCTCTAGTCTTTCTCATTCTATTGTTTTCTTCTGTTTCTTTGTTACTGTTCCCTTAGGAAGGCTTTCTGTTCTCTCCTTGCTATTCTTTGGAACTTTGCTTTCAGATGAGTATGTCTTTCTTTTTCTCCTTTGCCTTTCACTTCTCTTCTCCCCTCAGCTATTGTAAGGCCTCCTCAGACAACCACTTTGCCTTCGTGCATTTTTCTTGGGGGTGGTTTTGCTCACCACCTCCTATACAATGTTACAAATCTCTCTATCAGATCTAATCCCTTGAATCTATTTGTAACTTCCAATGTATAATCGTAAGGGATTTGATTTAGGTCATATCTGAACAGCCTAGTGGTATTCTCTACTTTCTTTAAGTCTGAATTTTGCAGTAAGGAATTCGTGATCTGAGCCATAGTCAGTTCAGATCTTTTTTCCTACAAATGAGAAAAAGAGGAACAAGGAAAGGCTTTTGTGTCTAGGCAGTCCCCATATGATCATGCTTGATTTCATTAGTGATTTGTAAAACTAATTATGTTAAAGAAATTACCTTTTTTGTCTTTTATGTATTACAAATATTTTCCTATTCTTAAAGGCCCTAGGGTTTTCAGGATGGTCAATGAGCCCTGGCTTCCACTTAGGTCACAAGTGTATTAGCCCCTGACAGCAGTCAGCCTATCCTTTGAAACTTTGAAATCAGGCATTGACTTCCCCTCTCTAGCTATGGGTCCTAGATGGCATCTTCTGCAGTGAAAATCTGTTGTGTAGTGTAGCCAAGTGTAGTCATCTTAGTTAGATCTTCTGGTTAACTTACTGCAGCTTCTGTTAATACACTTGCGCTTGTTGCTTCACCTTGCACTTTGATGTTATGGAGACAGCTTCTAAGTTTAAACCCCATGAACTAACCTCTGCTAGCTTCAAACTTTTTTTCTGCAGCAGCTTGCTCACCTTTTTCAGCCTTTATGGATTTGAAAAGAGTTAGATTAGGATTAGATTAGCTCTGGATTAGGCTTTGGCTCAAGGGAATGTTATTATGACATCGGATCTTCTATCCAGAGCACTAAAACTTTCTACAGTCAGCAATAAGGCTGTTCTATTTCACACACAAAAAGACTTTAAAACCATGATTGGAGAGGGGAGTCATCTATTCCATGACTTCAAAAAATGGTTCTGATTTTGCAAAAATGTTAACTGCGTATTATATTTGGGGGGGCAGTTTTGGTTTCAAGCAATAGACTGTCAACGCAAACTGGCATGAAATAGCTTAAGCTAATTCTATAGAACATCTAATATAAACTCTAATGATGAATCCAGGGGCTTATTATCAGTCACCTACCCCTGTAATCAGAAGTGGAGTCTGGCTGCTTGCTTTTCAAAAGGCAATAAAGAGGCAAGGTTGGTGGAAAGGAAAGTTTTCTTTATTTTGGAATCCAGCAACTGGCAGGGAGGGTAGACTCCTGTCCAAAGGCAGACTCCTCACCACTGACAAACAGCAGGCAAGAGCTTTTATAGACAGAGGGAGGGGTCTGTTGCAGAAACAACATGGTCAACTCTGATGGTCATCTTTTCTTTTGACCATGCCATGCTGCATATTGGATTTTAGATCCCCGACCAGGGATCCAACCCATGCCCTCTGCATTAGGAGTGTGGAGTCTTTACTGGACCACCAGGGAAGTCCCTAACACTCGTCTTAAAATTAGTCATCAGTGGTCTGACCCCTGTCATGTTGATTGTTTTAAGTACAATTAATCTTTAGTTCCAAAGTCATTTTTTTCCCATGTCCTTGAGGCTGGTTCTTGGAATTGTGGCAGTTTATGTCATGGCTAGTCTGGTCATCATGTAGTTAATATCTTCCACTTGGTGAGGGTTTTAGTATCCACAAAACAGCTCACAGGATATGGCTCAGAATATTTGTAGCTCTTGAGAAGGAACTAAAGATCATTAACTATGCTTAATGACTGTGCTGTGCTATGCTTAGTTGCTCAGTCGTGTCCAACTCTTTGTGACCCCGTGGAATGTACCTCGCCAGGCTCCTCTGTCCATGGAGATTCTCCAGGCAAGAATACTGGAGTGAGTTGCCAGGCCCTCCTCCAGGGGATCTTCCCAGTCTAGGGATCAAACCCAGGTCTCCTGCATTGCAAGCATATTCTTTACCATCTGAGCCACCAGGGAAACCCAAAAATACTGGAGTGAGTGGCCCATCCCTTGTCCAGGGGAACTTCTCAACTCAAGAATGGAACCAGAAACTCCTGCATTGTAGGATGATTCTTTAGCTGAGCTACCCGGGAAGCCCATGCTTAATAACTAAACTATTATAATTGAATCCTCCTGAACTGTTTCCCTTTGTCTCTTCATTTTCTCACTTCTCCGATTAAACTTACTCATTGGTTAAAGTTTGTCCACAGACAAAAGGCAGATGGAGGACACGGACCTTGGGGGTCCTTGCTCATTTTCACAACCAGCCAACAGCATAATAAGTAAATATTTACTAAAAGAAAATCAAAGTGCTTTCTCCACCTCTCTGTTTTTTTCTCTTTGTGTGTTAGCGTCACTTCTCTTCTAGTGGTGAATGATTACTTCCATGCAGTAATAAAGATGGTATGAGTCATTCCTGATGTTGTCCTTACAGCTATAGTCACAGAAGAGGATTTCTGAAAGGGTTCAGAGTGTACCACCCTAAAATATGCCACTCTGGCATGTGGATTATTTTGAGCTGAAGGCAATTGAGAAGAAACAGACACATGGCTCCTGGTCTGTACCACAAAGGGCAGAACAATTCTTAGTCATTGGACGTGGGACATAACTCTAGACTCCAGTCAGCCTTGGGATGGCACCAGAGGAACCTACATAACATTCCTTACCAACTGGCCTGTATCTTCCATTAGTGTTGCCCAAATCTTGGTTCTCTCTGCACCAGTGTTGAACTGAAATAGGTAGACCATTATGGAGGAGAAGGAAAGAGTGGCCTTATTACTTTGCCAGTCAAGGGGAAACACAGTAGGCTAGGGCCTCAAGAACTCTGCCCCCCTCCCTGGTGAGCAGAGAAAGGTTATAACAGACAGGAGTATGGCAGTAAGACTCTCTGCAAAGTTTCGTAAGGGTGGTGTTGCTGACAATATTAGAGTGTGTGCAGGGTCTTAGGTGGTCCAGTTTCCTAATTTTGATGAGCCTCTCTGGTTCTATAATCTTTTGGTTTTGTTGCTGTTCCTCCTTTGATTAGCAACTGTACTGCCATTTGGAACTGAGAGAGGGTCATGGAGGTTTAGAAATGGGGGACAAAAAGGCTGCTGCGCCCAGGAGTCCCACAGGGCCCTGCTTGGCAGCATTAGTTTCCTCCTAACATTAATACTTACCTTTCAACAGTTTGCTCCCTTTAGAAGCTGAAAACCCTTTCCTTTGTCCTGTCATTTCTCTACAAAAATTTTTTTCTTCTATTAAGGAAATATATGAGCCCCACTTTTAAACACCCCTCTGAGGTCATTTTTTCATCACTGAACTCTCCTGGAAGTATGTGCAATGCATGTGTTAACTTCTGTTTGTTTTTCTCTTGTTAATCTCTCTTTTGTCAGTTAAACTCCAGCCATCACACCTAAGGTGAGTAGAGGAAAAACACCTTTCCCTTGTTTTTGTTGTTCAGTCTCTAGGTTGTGTTTGACTCTGAGACCCCATGGACTGCAGAACACCAGGCTTCCCTGTCCTTCACTGTCTCCCAGAGAGTTTGCTCAAACTCATGTTCATTGAGTTGGTGATGGCATCAAACCATCCACCTTCTCCTCTGTCACCCCTTACTCTTCCTGCCATCGATCGTTCCCAGCATCAGGGTCTTTTCCAATCAGCTGGCTCTTCGAATCAGGTGGCCAAAGTATTGGAGCTTCAGTTTCAGGGTTGATTTCCTTTAGGATTGACTGGTTTGATTTCCTCGCAGTCCAAGGACTCTCAAGAGTCTTCTCCAGCACCACAGTTCAAAAGCATCAACTCTTTAGTGCTCAGCCTTTTCTGTGGTTTACCTCTCACATCTGTACATGACTACAGGAAAAACCACAGCTTTGACTATATGGACCTTTGTAAGGAAAGTGATGTCTCTGCTTTTTAATACTATGTCCAGTTTGTCATCGCTTTTCTTCCAAGGAGCAAGTGTTTTAATTTCATGACTGCAGTCACCCTCTGCAGTGATTTTAGAGCCCAAGAAAATAAAATCTGCCATTGTTTCCATTTTTCCCCATCCATTTCCCATGAATTGATGGGATTGGATGCCATAATCTTAGTTTTTTGAATGTTGAGTTTTAAGGCAGGTTTTTCACTTCTCTTTCATTTTCATCAAGATGCTCTTTGCTGCTTCTTCACTTTCTGCCATTTAAGTCAGCTTTTTTACTCTCCTCTTTCACCTTCATCAAGAGGCACTTTAGTTCTTCGATTTCTGCCATTTGAGTGGTGTCATCTGCATATCTGAGTTTGTTAATATTTCTCTTTACAATCTTGATTCCAGCTTGTGATTCATCCAGCCCAGCATTTTGCATGATGTAATCTGCATAGTAGTTAAGTAAGCAGTGTGACTTAGAAAAGGCAGAGGAACCAGAGATCAAATTGCCAACATCTGTTGGATCATAGAAAAAACAAGAGAATTCCAGAAAAAAATCTACTTCTGCTTTATTGACTACGCCAAAGCTTTTGACTGTATGGATAACAACAAACTGTGGAAAATTCTTCAAGAGATGGGAATACCAGACCACCTGACCTGCCTCCTGAGAAATCTGCATGCAGCTCAGGAAGCAACAGAACTCGACATGGAACAACAGACTGCTTCCAGATTGGGAAAGGAATATGTCAAGGCTGTATATTGTCACCCTACTTAACTAACTTATATGCATAGTACATCATGCAGAATGCCGGGCTGGATGAAGCACAAGCTGGAATCGAGATTGCCAGGAGAAATACCAATAACCTCAGATATGCAGGTGACATCACTCTTATGGCAGAAAGTGAAGAGGAACTAAAGAGCCTCTTAATGAAAGTGAAAGAGGAGAGAGAAAAAGCTGGCTTAGAACTCAACATTCAAAAAACTAACATTGTGGCATCTGGTCCCATCACATCCTGGTAGATAGATGGAGAAACAATGGAAATGCTGAGAGACTTTATTTTCTTGGTCTCCAAAATCACTGCAGATGGTGACTACAGCCATGAAATTAAAAGATGTTTGCTCCTTGAGAGAAAAGCTATGAGAAACCTAGACTGCATATTAAAAAGCAGAGACATTACTTTGCCAACAAAGGTCTGTCTAGTCAAAGCCATAGTTTTTCCAGTAGTCATGTATGGATGTGAGAGTTGGACCATAAAGAAAACTGAACGCTGAAGAATTGATGCTTTTGAACTGTGGTGCTGGAGAAAACTCTTGAGAGTCCCTTGGACTGCAAGGATATCAAACTAGTCAATACTAAAGGAAATCAATCCTAAATATTCATTGGAAGGACTGATGCTGACGTTGAAGCTCCAATACTTTGGCCACCTGATGAGACGAACTGACTTATTGGAAAAGACCCTGATGCTGGGAAAGATTGAAGGCAGGAAGAGAAAGGGATGACAGAGGATGAGGTGGTTGTGTGGCATCACCAACTCAATGGACATGAGTTTGAGTAAACTCCAGGAGTTAGTGATGGACAGGGAGGCCTGGCATGCTGCAGTCCATGGGGTTGCAAAGAGTCAGACATAACTGAGCGACTGAACTGAACTGAATGAAGCAGGGTGACAGACAATATACAGCCTTGACATATTGACATTTCCCACCTACTGACATTAACTCTTTAGGGAGGTCTCCGCCATGGTCTGGATCACTTTGAACTGGGTTGTATGCAGATCACTAGGACTGCTGTGGGTGGATAGGGGTAAAGTCAAACTTGCTAGGACCTCATATCAGAGGAGACTATCATTCCCCAAAGGGATGGATGCTGACAAACACACTGAACAACTGCATCATGAAATCTTTTGCATCACAACTGTCTTGGTCTTACTGACCCAAAATGAACTGCCAGTTACTTCTCCAGCAAGAATGGCTTTATTTGGGATCAACAAAAGAATTTCAATTTGAGGTCTATGACCTTGGTATGCTTTAAGTAAGTCCACAAGTACAAGGAGAGGGGAATTCTTTTAAGCAAAGAAAGAAAGTTGGAAGGGTTATTGTGAACAAAGGGTCTACTGGAGGAACTGAGAGTTGAAAGTATAGTGACTTTTTAATGGCTGAGTTGTGACAGTCTCTCATTGGCTGGGCTCCTGCCAGGCAGGAAGAGTTGGTCTCTGCTGGCTTCCTAGGGCGTGAGAGCTCCCTCTTCTGGCCTCCTGACTATTTTAATTATGTTTTCTATTTATTAATTTTCACAGTCTACAGTAGTGCTTTTCAACTCATGCTGCAGGTTAGAATTGCTTGTTGAATTTTTTAAAAATAGCTATGCAGATACTCTGAAGTGAAGTGTTAGTTGCTCAGTCATGTCCAACTCTTTGCGATCCCAAGGACTGTAGCCAGCCAGGCTACCAATTCAATCAGAATTTCTTGGGTAAGAGGTGGTGATGGAGAGGAGCGAGGCAGTGATGTTTTTTAAGCTCTTCAGATGACTGTAATGTGCTTTTCAGTGTAAAGCTACTATATTATTGTGTAAATCATTGAGGTAACATTCAAGGCAGAAAAATAACAAAAATACTTACACATCTGTAGTCTCATGTGAGTACTATAGTTACTTGATATAAAAATTACTTTAAAAACTCATAGGTTATATAACCTGTGATCCCAATAAGATTTAAAGAGAAAGAAGAGTTCAGTTTAGTTCGCACTGCTTGTGTGCCCAGTTGCATAAAAGAACACTGGAGCCTGCTGCTGTTTCCTCCTCTAGGGGATCTTCCCAACCTAGGGAATGAACCTGCATCTCCTTTGTCTCCGGCACTGCACGCAGACTCTTTACCTGCTGAACCACCGAAGAAGCCCTTGGCACTCCTTCAGCCAGAGGTAAATATAAGACATTTATAAGTATAAGCTCTAAATCAACTTGATGAGGTTAGGTTAGCTACATTAGCACTGAAAAACAGTCAACTGGTTCACATTCTGCTTTACACCTGCAGGAAGTAGAATCATTAGCATCTCCTAGAGGAGGAATTGGCTCATGCCATTTTATCAGCAGTAGAGGTGATAAGTTTTGCTCTGAATGGAATTCTCTGAAGATATAAAAGGTTCCATACTATCCCATCTGGTTCGATGCTATCTCGTTCAAAAGCCAAAGCTAGCTTTCTGGAAATACAAAGGATCAGACTTGTATTAATTCATTCAGGACTGTTATATGATAGGCTTATAAATTCAATTTAAAAAGAATAGCAATAATTTCTGAGTTCTAATACCATATTGGTAGACAGAGTCTAATATACTCATAGATGCTAATATTGTGTTAATCCAACATGTCTTACGCTTACCATTTCTAGCTAGTATAAATAACCATCCTCTCTTTTAATGATAGAATAACTATACTTTCATAATCATAAGCAGCAGCATGGCATATTGGAAAGTAGCTTTTAGGATCAGATATACATGGAATTAAATTCTGCTATTTATCAACTGTATGATCTTGGGCAAGTTAACTTCCTGCTGCTGCTGCTAAGTCGCTTCAGTTGTGTCCGACTCTCAGCGACCCCATGAACTGCAGCCTACCAGGCTCCTCCATCCATGGGATTTTCCAGGCAAGAGTACTGGAGGGGGGTGCCATTGCCTTCTCCGAGTTAACTTCCTAGTGCCTTAGTATTCTCAGTAGTACAGTAACAATAGGCTCCATCTCGCCCTGTTGTTGTTCAGTCTCTCAGTAGTCTCTGACTCTTTGTGACCCTGTGGATGGCAGCACGCCAGGATTCTCTGTCCTTTACTATCTCCTGGAGTTTGTTCATGTCCACTGAGTTGGTGATGCCATCCAACCATCTCATCCTCTATTGCCCCTTCCTCCTCTTGCCCTCAATCTTTCCCAGCATCAGTCTTTTCCAATAAGTCATTTCTTCGCATCAGGTGGCCAAAGTATTGGAGCTTCAGCTTCAGCATCAGTCCTTCCAATGAATATTCAGGACTGATTTCCTTTAGTAGTGACTGGTTTGATCGCCTTGCAGACCAAGGGACTCTCAAGAGTCTTCTCCAACACCACAGTTCAAAAGCATCAATCCTTCCATGCTGTTGTAAACATTAGAAATGACAGCTACGTCCTTCTTCCATTTTGCTTCAGGATTTTAAAAAATTCTACAGATAAAAATAAGTAATTTTTTAAATAAAAAAGTAAAAATTACAGATAAGGAGTTTAGTCTTTGATGACCATACCCCTCCCCACCTTGCTCATGGTCACCAGAAATACCAGTTTAGTGCATAATGAGGGACTGAATATACGAATGAACAAGAGCCAGACCATGTATATCAACAGAACACTGACACACACTCTCTCTAGCACCCAGGCTGGTAAATCAAACCACAAGCTCAGCAAGTTTGGTCAATGACTGCCAGTTTCCAACTCAGGACCAACCAGAGAGAGTAAAACATGCTCCCTAAACCAATCACTTAAGATACCCCTGCCTCTAGCTAGCCAGTCTCTAGCTTGCCATGCCAACAATTTCCAATCACAGAATACCCAAAGCCTTCCTGTTTCCCCCTACAGCACTTCTTTTTACCACTCCCCTGCCTGTCTTTCAGCCTCTGCCAAACATTAGTGATGGTGCCTGACTCCCTCAATATAGCAAGCCCTGCATAAATATCCTTAGATTACTCTCATTTGTTTATTTCCACAGTAGTTTTCCAGTCTTTTTATTATGCCTTTACAGATGGATATTCATATGTATCCTTGGGAAATATATACCACTTTATAGATTTTTAAAATTGAACTATGGTTCATTTACAATGTTGTGTCAATCTCTGTCATACAGCAAAGTGACTCAGTTATACACACACCCACACACACATATTTACATATATATATATGTATGTGTGTATATATATATATATATTTTTTTTAATTCCTTTCCATTATGGTTTATCCCAGGAGATTGGATATAGTTGTCTGTGTTAAAGAGTAGGACCTTGTTGTTTATCCATTCTAAACGTAACAGTTTGCATCTACCAACCCCAAACTGCCAGTCCATCCCTCCCTCCCCTCCCAGCCCGCTTGGCAACCACAAGTCTGATCTCTGTGTCTGTGAGTGTGTTTTGTAGACAGGTTCAATTGTACCATATTTTAGATTCCACGTGTAAGTGATGTCAAATGGCATTTGTCTTTCTCTTTCTGACTTACTTTACTTGGTATGATAATCTCTGACTGCATCCATGTTGCTGAACATGCATTATTTTGTTCTTTTTATGGCTGAATAATATTCCATTGTATGTGTGTGCCACGTTTTCTTTATCCATTCATCTGTTGATGGGCTTTTAGTTTTCCATGTTTTGGCTATTGTGAATAGCACTGCTGTGAAAATAGGAATGCATGTGTTTTCAAGTTAAAGTTTTGTCTGGATACATGCCCAGGAGTGGGATTGCTGGATCATATGGTAATTCTATTTTTAGTTTTCTGAGGAACCCCATACTGTTTTCCATAGTGGCTGCACCAACTTACATTCCAATCAACAGTGTAGGAGGGTTCCCTTTTCTCCACATCTTTAACATTTGCTATTTTAAGACATTTTGACTGGTGTAAGGTGGTACCAGAGAAGGCAGTGGCACCCCACTCCAGTACTCTTGCCTGGAAAATCCCATGGATGGAGGAGCCTGGTAGGCTGCAGTCCATGGAGTCGCGAAGAGTTGGACACAACTGAGCGACTTCACTTTCCCTTTTCACTTTCCCTTTTCACTTTCATGCATTGGAGAAGGAAATGGCAACCCACTCCAGTGTTCTTGCCTGGAGAATCCCAGGGATGGGGGAGCCTGGTGGGTTGCCGTCTATGGAGTCACACAGAGTCGGACACGACTGAAGCGACTTAGCAACAGCAGCAGCAAGGTGGTACAGTTGCAGTTTTGATTTGCATTTCTCTACTAACTAGTGTTGTTGAGCATCTTTTCATGTGTCTATTGGCCATCTATATGTCTTTGGATGCTTTATGGATTTTTAAAAACAGAAACAGTGTCATATTGTACATAGTGTTTTGTTACTTGATTTTTTTTCTTAAAAATATCCTGGAACTCTATCCATGTTCATCCCAATTGTTTTCACTGGAGGAAGGCAGTAATATTTACTCTGGCTTGTTGTAACATAGTTAGCTCTGTGGTGCTACCTGCTTCAGTGTTTTGCAGGCTACTTGCTTATCTGTGTCCATCGCAGGAACTTTCTGCCTTTGCACCTCTGAGATAATAGCATTGAAACATATACATTACCATATGTAAAATAAATAGATAAGGGGAATTTGCTGTATGATGCAGGGCTTCCTACTTCCTTTTGACTCCCATCCCCAGGTTTGTTATTGTTTAGTCACTAAGTATTTGCAACCCTGTGGACTATAGCCTGCCAGGTTTCTCTCTGTGTGGGTTTTTCCAGGCAAGAATATACTGGAGTGGCTTGCCATTTCCTTTTCCAGGGGATCTTCCCAACCCAGGGACATCCCCAGGACATCCTCCTTTAATCTTCATTCTCTGAGCCACTGTTTAATCTCTGTGATCAGGCTAGCTGCCTTTCTTTGTGGCTGTTAGTAATGACTGCCCTGGGGCAGATTCCTCATCTTTGCAAAGTTGGGGCATGTCTAGGGCCTCACAGACATTGTTCTCTGACTGCTCTAGGTCCTGTGTATTGTCCATTCAACTCCCTCCTTGTAACGTATGACCAATGGAGTCTTGCTCTTGCTAGATTTTTTCACCTTGAGTCAGTTTTCCAATTGTATGTAAGGAATTTCTTCCCGTGAATTAAGCATACCAATTTTAGAAACTTGTGAAGGAAGTAAAATTAAGATAATTGCTTTATGTACTTTGTTTTTACCACACAATTTGAGTACATTTGCAGTCGTCCAAATAATGTCCCTCCTGGTAAATACTGAAACATTCAGAATTAAGACATCAGTGGTAGGGTCTTGGAAGAATTGTTTTTAAGTTTTGACAGTTTGTTTAGGCTGGTAGAGGCTTTGGACCCAATATGAATAATTAAATGAAATGATAACTAGCATATGTTCTCTGAAGCAATAATCTTGTATTTAAAATCATGATTCCTTTAGTTCAGTGAACTTCAACAAGTTTCCTAATTTCCCTGAGCCTTAAGTTTTCTTATGTCTACAGTGAGGATGAAATTACTTACATTGCAGGATTTGTCAGAGGAAAATGTTTCCTCTACCCTCCTGGGTTTGATAATTGGGGACATGTGAATTAGAGTGACAAAAGTCAGATTACCAAGGGAAAAGACAGCTTTTAATCAGCTATGTACATGGGAGCATAAGGAAAAATGAGATTTTCCCAACAGTTAATAAGGATGGGGAGGGGGAGAAGAGGCTTTATGGAAGAACAAATGGACTTTTAGGGGGACAAATGGAAAGTAAGGAAATTTGTGATAAAGTTTGCTGATGTGGGTGCAGGTGGTCTTCTCCATCTTTTTTCTGGGCAGTAAAGCTCCCCATGGACAGGGGATTTATGGCTACCTCTCTTCCAGAAACTTCTGCCTTTATTTCAATAAGAGAAGCTCTGAACAGGCTTCTTTCTGTATCTGTTAAATCTCAAATGTCTTTAGTTTAAAATTATCATCTTACCAACTCCAGGGGTCTGAATAGGTCTCAATAGGTTGCTGTGAGGATAACTGAGGTTAATCTGCTGAAGCTCTTTGCATAGCACTCCAAAAATATTTGCTGTTATTATCGACATTTGAAAATTAGTCTTTCTGTCTTGACGACAGCAGCAGATGAGAAATTATGGGAAGACAGAACCATTGAATAGGTCTCAGATAGTTTGCTTACTTCCTGGATAAGCATTTCTTATATAGATGTTTAGTTACGGATTCATTCATTTGTGCTTGTATTCAATTAAACTCGCAACCTACCTTTTCCAAATCAGTTTCTTTTTGAGTGTTAAACTTGCCTTGGAATTAATTGCAGTTGTCCTAAATAATTGGATAATTCAAAAACATCTGCTAAAATCTGTCCCTATCTTTCCTACCTTCTACCTGGTTTCCCATGAATGTTCTGGGATGTCACTCAAGGTGGAGTTTTTTGAGGGTTTTGTTTTTGACCTTTATCTTTCTCATTTCATTTGGCTTTTTGGCCCTCAGAGGAGAAACAGAAAAATGTTATGTTTGTTTTTGTAATCTTCTAATGTCATCGATTGTTTATAAATGCTTAGCATTTATAGCACCCCATGAGTTAGCTGGAAAAAATGCATCTTAGAATGCATAGTATAGAATCATCTCTTTGCCATTTGATAATGTTATGAACTTTCACACAAGGTCTCTGGAACAAAGATTCTCATTAAATTTAGGATAGGTTAGAAGATTTGGATATTAGGTTGTATTGCTTGAAGGAGGTATGTAATATCTCCTCAAATTGGCTTGAAACATATAAATTGCAAATGTTCTCTTCTGCTACCTAAATTCACCAAATAAATATTTGGTTCACTTTGCTTGGGAAAGCATTATGACTATAGAAATATGTTAGGTGTTCTCTATACAAATGCAATAAAGTATAAACAGGCTTATTAACTTACTTATAAATTGATAATTGCTATTTTATTTGTCAATAAAAGTTTTATTTATTATTATATTAAACAGTTGGTGTAAGTATACCACAATTCCCTTGTGGCTCACAATTCCCTTGTAAATATACACAAATCCCTTTTGGCTTAGCTGGTAAAGAATCTGCCTGTAATGTGGGAGACCTGGGTTTGATCTCTGGGTTGGGAAGATCCCCTGGAGAAGGGATAGGCTACCCACTCCAGTATTCTGGCCTGGAGAATTCCATGGACTGTATAGTCTATGGGATCGCAAAGAGTCGGACACAAGTAAGCAAATTTCACTTCATAAGTATATTAATTAGAATTATTTACTAGTTTCTAAAAACAAATATTGTCTCTTATTTATGAAAATACATTTAAATTAACTATAGTTGGTCATTTGACATGAAAGTATTATTTAGTTTTGTGTTCGTGGTTGTCGAGGAGAAAGTATTTAATGCCATTCCCTGAATGCTAGTAAGTTTAATATTTGTTGGACCACCAGGGGGAGTGAATTCTAGAGTTAAGAGCCCCTCAGTGAGTCTACGCGTGTGTGCTCAGTCACCCAGTCACGCCCAACTCTTTGCACCCTGTGCACTGAACCTGCCAGGCTCCTCTGTGTGTGGGATTCTCCAGGCAAGAAGACTGGATTGGGTTGCCATTTCCTCCTCTAGGGGATCTTCCTGACCCAGGGATCAAACCTGTGTTTCTTATATTTCCTGCATTGGTGGGCAGGTTCTTTACCACTAGTGCTACCTGGAAAGCCCTACATCCATTTAGTTGACTAAACAGCCTGACAAAATTCGTAAGTAAAAAGCTAATTTGGCAGTGCTGGGAAATTTGATTATAAACAAATAATTTTGGCCTTTTCACTTAAATAAATCATTAAAATTCTTTTAAAATCAACTATGTTTGCATTTGATTTTATCTTTTGATACTAGAAAATTAGAATTTTGTCTATGAGATGTCAGAATAAACTCAACTTTAGACTCAGTCTTTGTGGTTGTGGAATTTTTTTTTTTTTTTCATTTATTAGCAACTGTTACAAAGCAAGGAATTTAAAAATTTCTCTTTCTTAAGTTTTCTTTCTCCTAATAAAGAGGTTAAGCCTTAAAATGTCACTTAAAAAACTGCCAATCCAAACCAGAATGCTACTTACAATAAAAAGACAATAGTTCAGGTCAATAACCATACTTATTGGGGTAAATCAGGATAGGAAGCACTAATTTTTCTAAATTACCAAGATAATTGAGGAGTTTTACATGAATTAGACTGAATTTTCCCAGTGATTTACAATACAATTCAAATAACTTGGTAAATCTAACTCCAACTCCCTAATTTTAAGATATTTTGAAAAAGTCAACATAAAACAGAGGTGCCTCTAATTGAGAACAACTACTAATTAGTGATTGAGCTATTTTGCATATAATTTTCCTTCTTGATGGGATCTTAAAGATATTGATTACTCTTAGTTTCTTATATTATGCTATTGACCATTCATCCCATATCATATTATTTTCTCCAGCTAACCAATGGGTAGTCTGAAAACCTGTCCTGTTAACTGAACAATCTGGCCCTCTCAGGACTGGGATAAAACAGATTATTCAGAAGGCAGAGAAGTTAGGAAGAGGCCTGACTTCTCAGTGACTGATGATCCGCCATCTTGGTACAGAGGATTTGATGTAAAAACTGTTCAACGTGGATTCTAGGTAAAGCAGCCAGCTGACCTTGGGAGACAAACCAGAAATACCATCTGCATGGTTTGTCCCTAAATAATGGGCTTCCTTTTTGACCTGCCATTTTTACGGGAAGAGGTGATACCAAACCTCAGTAAAGGTGCCTGGCACAGGCTGGACACGATTCTTATTTCTCTTGGGGGTATTGGAGCAGAATGAGAACCAGGACCAAGGCAGAATCTCAGCTAAACAAACCAGTGCCAGGGACATAGGACCAAGGTTGAATTCTGTTATCACAAGCATCAGGGAGTCACACAGAACTAATTCTAATGGTACCATTATCCATCCCCTCCTGGCCTCCTGTGTCAGACCTATTACTTTTTTTTTTGAAGTCTCAACTCAAAGGATATCCTCTATCCTGTCATACAAAATCTTGACTGCATAGTAAAACTAATATCAATAACCTCAGCAAAAGTATAGAAAAACTATTATCAGAAAACAAGCTAGTTTCATTTCCTCAAGGTCAAAAAGAATTTGGTTTTACAAACATGGGATTCATCGTCACTTAAAAAAAAATGCTTATCTAAAAAATATGTATTTTTTAAATACTTATGTATTTATTTGGCTGTGTCTGGTCTTAGCCTCAGCACACAGGATCTTTGTTAAGTCATGAGGGATCCCGCGTTACAGCACTCAGCTCAGTAGTTGTGGCACAGGCTTAGTTGCTCTGCAGCCTGTGGGATCTTAGTTCCCCAATCGGGTCAAATCTGCACCCCCTGCAGTGCAAGGCAGATTCTCAGTCGCTGGACTACCAGGCAAGTCCCTCATCTCCACCTTTTGGAAGAGACTGGAAATACTTATTTTCTCTCCTGAGGGTATAAAGATGATTTCTTTTCTCCATAGATGGATCAGAATCTTCCTTTTAATACTAGAGTACAAGAGAAAATATTCCATATAAAAAAAGACTAATTGTTCATATCCAGCCTACGAATAACTGCTGGAAAGCAAATTTTTCTTAAGTCAAGTACTATGTAATTCCCAAACAAAAGGAAAATAATAGGCTTTGTTTTCAATCTTCTTGCATAAATATTAAAATGATAATTTTACCAGTATATTCACCTTTTATCCTATGTGAAAATGAGTCCCTGATATGATAAATCAATCTTTGTCTTATTCCTCCTGTTGAGGTGATATGAAGGAGTGTTGAGACAATGACACCATCCCCACATGTTCTTCAATAGATACCACTCTTCCGATTTTCAACAACTAGCTAAGTGTAGATTTTTCTTGCCTGTGCCACCAAATTCCATTCCTAATTAAAATCCAAAACTTACCATCTTTTGGTGAATATAGAGAAACTCTGTTTAAAGTTCCTGAATATCCCTTTATGATCAGAAGGAGTTAATGTGACTCAGCCTTCTAAATGTCTCACTTAACAGCAGACACTCTGGGGAAATGAGCTTATTAATATGTTTTGGTTTAGTTTTTAATGAGACTCAGGAACTGCCCCCTAAACAATTTTATTAGTGCATAGTATGTGTCAGCCCTTGGGGTAGATACCATGGAGAGTAGGACATAATCCTGGTGACTAGAAAACATGGAGTCTACTTGAACAGAGATTCTTGCATTTGCATTTTTTAACCTTCACTTTGTTCCCATGAGAGCATTTTAAACAGGACTCTAACACGGAAGCACTAGAGATATCCGTAACAGGTTAGCAGTGTTTATCTTTGAGTGGTATGATTATAGGTACTGTACTGTTTCTGTGTTTTTTGTTTGTTTATTTTGCAGAGAGTATATGTAATTTTTTATAAGTAGAGCAGTAAACACTAGTTTTTGAAGTGATGAACATGGTGTTATATAATATTCCCCCTTATCCATGGGAGGCATGGCCAATATGTTCCAAGACCCCCTGTGGAAGATACCAGGCTACTTTTCTATACGTACATACCTGTGATAAACTTTATAAATTAGGCAAAGTGAGAGAATATCTGAATTGTCAGCATTGTCTTGCTTGGGGACCATCATTAAGTAAAAGGAGAGTTAGGGTGAAGGGTGAAGATCGCTCAGTCGTGTCCGACTCTTTGCGACCCCATGGACTGTAGCTTACCAGGCTCCTCTGTCCATGGGATTTTCCCGGCACTAGTACTGGAGTGGATTGCCATTTCCTTCTCCAGGGAACTTCCCGACCCAGGGATCGAACCCGGGTCTCCCACATTGTAGACAGACAACTGTCTGAGCCACCAGGGAAGTCCAAAATGAGAGTTACTAGAACACAAACGCTGTGAGACTGCTACCCAGAAGGTCTCTAAGTGACTACACTTAGAGTGGGATGTGCTACACAAAGGGATGATCCACATCCCAGATGCAGTGTAGAAGGATAGCTTGAGATTTCATCATGCCGCTTTGAATGGCACATGATTTAAAATGTATACATTATTTATTTCTGGAATTTTCCATTTATTATTTTCAGGCGATGGTTGCCTGCAGGTCACTGGAACTGTGAGAAGCAAAGTGGTGGATAAGAGGGGGACTGCTGTAGTGCTTTTTTACAATAGCGTGCTCAGTGAATATTGTTAAGTGAATGTATGCCTTTTTCAAATTCTTGAACTTTTCTCCCTTAAAAACGTTAAGGATTTTATTTCAGGTCCAAAGAACTCCCCAGACTTCCTCTAGGAGAGGTATTCTGCTAACTTTTATCTTCAACATTTGAAAACCAAGTAAATAAAGACATTGATAAATGCTGTGGATGTTATATTATACTCAGAGGATAAAGAAGGTGAATTTGTTTTCTCACTGGAACATTTTATGAATCAACAGTATTGATGTGTAGGAATAGGCATAGTTCGAGATCATTATAACTTGGTCTTATACACCACTGCTGAAGTCTTCCAACTCATCTTGATGGAATAGATTAGAGAATGCAAAAAATCTCTCTCTAAGCTGTAGGATGTAAAAATAAGATGTTACAAAAACTAACCTTAAATTACTAGGTTAGTTGGCTGGACTGTGAGGGTTAATGAGTCCAGTGTTTCAACTTTAGATAGCCTTCTTTAGCCAGTGGCTATATTGCTAAACTAGCCAGACTTACTACATAAATGTGCAATGATCTTAAGAAAACCAGATAATAGGAACATAGTAACATTGTTAAAAAAAACAATTCAAAATACTAACTTTAAAAACAGGTGTTATGTGTGTGTGAAAGTGCTTTGGCATCAATACTGGGGCTAAAGCCTGGATGGAGTGGTAGTAGTTGTTGGTAAATGGATATATGCCATTGAGACAGAGTTCTGTTGAAGAGACAAGAGATACACACAGCAAATTAAATGATAAGATACATCATATGCCTTTTATAAGCCACTCAGTCCCCTTTGTGCCACGTCTTATAGGTGCAACTGGACAAAACGCATGTAAGCTAAAAACATTTATTTATTGCTTCCTGCCCAGAGCTTCTCAAAGGCCAGTAGAAGTGCAGTCTCATGCACGTGCAATCAGGAAGTGCAGAGGAGGCATTGCCAGTAAAGCCAGCTTTAATCAATGGGGGACAGGATCTTATAAGTAAATATTTCCTCCTTTCATCTCCCAGGTGGATTTTCAGAGATGCATTTCATAAGGCTCATTAGAAGATCTTGGTGAGACCTGACATCAGTTACCCAGAGTGGTGGCCAGTTCAGTAAGGAATCTTTGAACCGGCCTTCCCTCCTTTACTGTCCCACTCCGTCAGCCTCTAAATCATGCTTCTTGGTATCACTGCCCACGTAAGCTACCAATATGCAAGCCTATCTTAGCTCTTCTTCTGAGAGATACCAAGTAGGGAGAAACCAATGTCATAAGGCTATAGCCTAAGAAAGGTAACTGCAAAGTGAAATGGAGAGATGGATTTCAGAGACTCTGTGAAAGAACTGTTAGATCTCGGTAATGAAATAATGAAGAATGAGAATAGTCAGCTTAGACAGCAAGATGATGGGTTCTATTCTAGACGAGGCCATAACATAATAGTAACACCCAGCTGGCAGCAGGGACTAAAATTGAGGAACTGAAATCTTGAGAGTGAAAGTGAAGTCGCTCAGTCGTGTCCGACTCTTTGCGACCCCAGGGACTGTAGCCTACCAAGCTCCTCTGTCGATGGGATTTTCCAGGCAATAGCACTGGAGTGGATTGCCATTTCCTTCTCCATTGAGAGTGAAAGAATGCTCTAAAAAAAGACTGTGGAGAGATGACCAATGGCTATAGACTGAATTTCAGATAATGATCAGATTTCAGGGGTCAAGAGGAAAAAGAAAAAATTAATGAAAAATAGAAACATAGGAACATCAATGTTTAGGGTTATAAATGATGGGAGAGAACATGAAGTTCAATTCTACCATCAGATCAGGGACCAGACTGAAGATGCTCAAGAAGAAAATAAGTAACATACAGTTAAGAGAGGGAGACAGTGATGGACATGGCTTACTGCACAGACAATATAGGTAGAGATAGTTCATTCCTGATATGCAGCAAGCCTGCTATGGGTAAACTGAAGGAGCAATACTAGAATCTTGCAGATCCAAGTAAATTTTTTTCCAGAATTTAATAAATGGATAAAAGGTAGTAGAGAGAACTTATACAAAATCTGAGCTTATTTTATTTCTATATAAACTTTATTGAAATTAGTCACTAATTACATTAAAATCTGAGATTTATCTTGCTCTCACACTTTTGTGCCTTTTCAGTCTTAAGAAACACTCATTTGAGGAAAAGAAGCATATTCATAAGCACTCTCTCTAAGATGTTGGTCTACAGAATGGCATTATTGAAAAGTACCTCTCTTCCAGAAAATATTGGAAGAATTCCACTTGAATAAATATTGCATAACTCACTGCCTACTTTTACATACCCATATTTGTGTTAAGCTAATCCTAGTTTCCAAAAAAAGGATTTTGTACTGTTGAATAGCATTTCTGAAATACTGCCAACCACGTCTTGTGATTGAAGTTCTTTGGTATAAAACAGGTTAGAAAGGGTGAGATGCCATGCAGGTATTTAGAGAGAGTTTGATTGTGATGTTTTGTATTTGAATAAATCATGGTTTAGTTTAATCTGTTTCTGCAAAAATATGTTTAATACGCAATCTGATCATTTTCTCCTTTTCCACTGAATTTTTTCTTTTTGGTCCTTTTCTACCATCTGCTTTAAATATAAATGACAGTTTATCACTGTATGCTTAGATTTTTGCATACTTCATCCCTCTAGGGTATGTTTAGTATCTGTTGGATTTATACTCTGAATTAAGTTATTACTGTATGGGTGAGATTAGAGACAGTGGCTAGTTGCCTGCAGAGAATGACTGAGCCTTACAAACCACATATTGCTTATCCAACTAGTTGTTATAAACCTCTTGCTTATCTTTACACTATAATTATAGCAATCAAGCTGTAATGTACTTGGAGGAGGCTTTTTTTTTTTTTTCTCTTGTTTCACATTCTCATGATCATAGTGCTATCTCATTTCCGATATTAACCTATTCCTGAGCTCTCACTCTTTTTAAACTTCTATAGCTTTTAGTTTTACTTGTGGACTGACAAACTTCCCACATATTATTTTAATTCTTCTTTTGGTATAAAATTTTCTTTGTTCTTAATGCACAAGAAATGCAAGTTCCTTACCAATAATGAGATTTTTAAAAAGGAGGGGAGATAAAAATTTTGCAATTCTACCATAGAGAACCACTACTGACAGTTTATACAATGCCATAATTTCTTGTATGCCTATATATGAAAAAATTAAAAAATGTGACTAATTAGGACATAACCCCCTCAAACTTACATTTTTCATTAGCATGTATCATAAACACATAATTTTATCTTAATATTACCCTAAAATATGATTTCTATATATTGGGTACATTCTGTTCCGTTCAGTCACTCAGTCGTGTCCAACTCTTTTGACCCCATGAATTGTAGCACGCCAGGCTTTCCTGTCCATCACCAACTCCCAGAGTTCACTCAAACTCATGTCCATTGAGTCGGTGATGCCATCCAGCCATCTCATCCTCTGTCGTCCCCTTCTCCTCCTGCCCCCAATCCCTCCCAGCATCAGAGTCTTTTCCAATGAGTCAACTCTTCGCATGAGGTGGCCAAAGTATTGGAGTTTCAGCTTTAGCATCATTCCTTCCAGTGAACACCCAGGACTGATCTCCTTTAGAATGGACTGGTTGGATCTCCTTGCAGTCCAAGGGACTCTCAAAAGTCTTCTTCAACACCACAGTTCAAAAGCATCAGTTCTTTGGGGCTCAGCTTTCTTCACAGTCCAACTCTCACATCCATACATGACCACTGGAAAAACCATAGCCTTGACTAGATGAACCTTTGTTGGCAAAGTAATGTCTCTGCTTTTTAATATGCTGTCTATGTTGGTCATAACTTTCCTTCCAAGGAGTAAGCGTCTTTTAATTTCATGGCTGCAGTCACCATGTGCAGTGATTTTGGAGCCCCCAAAAATAAAGTCTGACACTGTTTCCACTGTTTCCCCATCTATTTGCCATGAAGTGATGGGACCAGATGCCATGATGTTCGTTTTCTGAGTGTTGAGCTTTAAGCCAACTTGTTCACTCTCCTCTTTCACTTTAATCAAGAGGTACTAATCTGCTTCTGTTAAATATTTAACGTTTTCTATGCTGTGATAAACAGCTGTGAGGTTAAATCTTTCCTGATTTCCTTAATTAATCCTTAGAATATATCACTACAATATTTCCATATTAGACCTCTTATTTTCAAGTAATGGAAACCCACCTCATTTGAACAAAAAAGAGGAATGTATTAGAAGAATATCAGGGGTATCTTGAGGAACTAGGCACAAGGAAACAGAGTTGGGAACGTTCTCTGGGCTCCTATGTATACTTGTCTCTGTATTTCAGATTCATTACCTCCCTCTCAGCCAGCAGTCTTCCTCTGCTTCATGCTACATGGATAAAAACACGACACAGACAGCAGCGAGGTTATGTGTCACAGATTCAGCCATTCTCAATAAAACTAAATCAACCCCATCCCTTTCTCATTCTCCCCACCTTATTCACCATTCCAGATTTCCAGGATAAGCAGATGTTCACCTCGGCACTATCAGCTCGGGTCAAAGGATGTATTTTGTTGAACACAGTTGCCAGGAGTCACCCAACAGCCATATAAACAGTGGGGAGGAAAAGTGGGGCTGGGGAGACAATCTATATTACCATCACATTCTCATCACTCATCATACTCACTTTTTTATTCGGAGATATTCATGGTAATAAAGTGGCATTGTTAGACCAGGAGAAGAAAGTAAATTCTCTTTTTCTTTCTTTAATAAGAATATCTTTCTCTAAGTCTGAGCTCATTTTATCTGACGCTGGACAGCAACACCTCCACATGCTTTTCAGCTATACATCTACAAAAGGGATAGCGTCCTCTGCGTTCTAGCTTGACTCAAATGCAAAATTACCTATTGTCAAAATCGTAATAAGAATAAGAAAATTCTAGTTTGGGATTAATAGATACACGCTGCTATATATAAAATAGATAAACAGCAAGGATCTACTGTGTAGTATAGGGAACTATATTCAGTATCTTCCAATAAGCTGCACACACATGTATATTCAGTAGTATATGGATAACTGGATCACTTTGCTGTGCACCTGAGACTAACATAACATTATAAACCAACTATACTTCGATTTTTTTTTAAAAAGATCAAAAAACTCTACAATGGAAACAAATTCTTAAAATTTGTCAACTCTTTTAGGTCTGAATGTTAAATCATGCTTCTTACATAATGAATTTTGTGGATATTATAAGAAAAGTACATCTAGTATTTAAGAATAGAACATTAAAATTTGAAGAGAAAAACCATGACCAACTTAAAGTAAATGTAAATTTTCTATGGACTTTCATTATACAATTAGAAAACATGTTTCCATGGGAGAGTGAAATCTTCCAGTTGAGCATGTTGAAATCTTTTGGGGAGGAAGTAAATGATAGGATAGAAGGACCCGGGCAAACAGAATTTTACCAGTTGTATGTTTTCTAGAAAGGCCTATAATAATATATATGTCTTGGATCTCTACATTTTGTCAGTTGTTTTAGTCTCTACTCTATCTATGGCTGAGTAACACGTTACTCCCAAAGCTTAGTGGCTGAAAACAGCAAGCACTTATTATCCCATCCAGTTCCTGACAGTCAGGAATCTAGGGGGAGCTTAGCTGGGTGGTTCTGGCTCAGGGTCCCTTGTAAAGCTGCAGTTGAGCTGTCAGCAGAGGCTGCAGTCTTCTGAAGGCTTGGCTTAACAGGGGGATCTGCTTCTAAGCTCACTCATGTGGCCATTAGCAGAAGGCCTCATTTCCTCACTACAAGGCCCTCTCTGTAAGGAATGCTCATGACACAGCAGTTCATGTTCTCAAAGCAAATTACGTGAGAGCAAGAGCGTTGGTAGGGAGGGGGACGTAGAAGCTACACCGTCTTTTGTGACTTAGCCTTGGAAATGACAAACCATCACTTCTGCCATATGCTATTGGTCATATAGAACAATTCTAATGTAATATGGGGGAGGGGTGGGATTATATGAGTACCAGGAAGTGGGGATCACTGAGGATCATCTTGTAGGCTGCCTGTCACATACACCATTCTCAGATCTTTAAAACTGCCCTCATAAATTGACTTATATTTACATTTCTAGATCTGATTCCCCTCTGTTTTTTCTTGGTACTCACAATAGTGGTACAAATAAATTGATTAGTTGTAATTTTATGGTTTGTACATGGAGACTTTCTTCAAATAGTCCTAAAGCTTAGAGCTTTGGTTTCTTACATTTTTACCAATGATATAAATTCTGAATTATGCATATTATACTTATTTTAAAAAACAGGCTGATTAAATGTCTCTATTTAGGCTATTATTCTAATAGCTATTTATTAGATTATTAATTCAACAAATAATTATTGAAGTCAGAGCACTGGAGTTTATTATTATTCTGTCACCCTATGTTCTTGCTTCCTCTTTTAAAACAGTTTATTGAGATATATTTCACATATCATCCAATTCACTCAATTAAAACATAAAGTCCTCTACTTTTTTTTTTTTTGGCAGAGCAGCTTGCAAGATTGTAGTTCCCACACCAGGGATTGAACCCAAGCCTGGGGCAGTGGGGGCTCAGAGTCCTAACCACTGGACCGCCAAGGAACCCCCCAAAGTCCCCTACTTCTAAACCATACTTTTTAGAACAAGTGGCTTGACAATATCTATTTGGGCAGTCTAAGATATTTGGCCACCATCTACATACTTATATTTTTTAGAACAAATGGCTTGACAGTATCTAAAATTGGGCAGTCTAAGATATTTGGCTACCATCTACATACTTAAACAAGAAGGTCCACCTGTAAGACTCTGTGGACACATGATCTTCTACTAGAGCAAACAGTTAGAACAGAGGTCTTATGTATTCTTCCTGTGACTGTGCTGTAGAACTCTGGAGATGTGGAAGGGTGTTAACTGTGCAGCGAACAGGACCAAACAAGTGACCTCAGTGGCCCGAAGACCTGTTTACCAGGACAAGGCCTCCAATCGCAGCTCTATCATTTCAGCAGAAGAACAGGTAAACAAACCAAGTCCCAAGTGACTATAAAAGACTATGCTTACCAGATTATCAGCACACACCCAAATGCCACTGCTCCAGATAACCTGATCTTAATGAATGGAAATTATGTCCTAACTAATGATATTTCAAAAAGTAAGACAAGTTTTCACATGCTCTTCAAAAACTGTCACATAAGCACAAGACAATGTAGGTCTTGATCTGAACTGAAATGTAGCATATCATCTTTTGTTTCCCTCCTCTGGAATAATTTTTATTAAATT
>NW_011494807.1:8186759-8198835 GCF_000754665.1 Bison bison bison | reverse complement strand
TTAGTAATTTATATTAAATTATTATATTATATTTAATAACTTTATTAAATTAATAATTAATAATAATTATTAAAACAATTTTATAACTTGTACATGTACGTTACTGAAAAAAGAGAAAATACTCAAAAGCAAAAGCACAAAAAGAATTTTTTTTTTTTTTACAAACATAATTTGTAAACACCCTTAATGCTATTATCCAGAGATAGCCTGTGCTGCTTTGCTGTATATTCTTTCAAAACAACAAATTTTAGGGCACATATATTTATGTGAATTTTAACTGCCAGCTTTAACAATCTGGGCTTGAATTAATATCTAATACTCTGATTATTTGGAGTAGTTGTGCACTTGGCCTGCTCTGATCTCCAGGAGGAACCCACCACTGTTTTCCTGCCCTGCTCTGGCGCCCCTGAGTCCATGTTCACTGACTATAATGGCCCTGAAGGAGCCTCACCATCACCATTGCTAATGGTACCCTTGCCTCTGTGAAGGAACCTTCCATCTCACAGTGCTTAGAAGGCTGCCAACTGTCTCATGGACCTCAAAGCAGCACTAACATGCACCATGACTCTAGAGGAAACAGCCCCTTCAGCTTCTCAGAGCTCAGCTCCAAAGCTCCTGTCAGCAAGACTGCAAACAATTACACATACTTATCCTCATCTGTAAGAACAAGTGACATTTTTATTTTTTTTTTATTTTTTATTTTTTTTTTAAGAACAAGTGACATTTTTAGAACAATGAGATCTCAAGCCAAATAGATAAAACAAAACAGTTCTCTCAAACACAGTAATACCTGTCATGCACTTAGCACTGTAAGCATGTAAGCTAATACTTAGCTTTCCTGTGTAGGCAGCCTCCTGTGTGAACCTCTATGGACCAAAACATTCAAGCTTGAGGGGCTCACGGTCTCAAACACCTTCTATGCTGATGTGGGATCAGTTTAACACTTACATAGCTAAATGGCCTATTTAGGATTATCAGATCAAAGAAACAGTCTGCCCTAAAAGTAGATTCAGTACTGTAAAACAAACAGGTGATAAAACCCAGCTCACCTCATTGATAGTTTTATAAGGTTTTCATCTCCACCCAGGTTTCAGTTGGCCAGATTTCATAAAAGCATGAGTTCAAGGTTCTTGTTCCTTGATTAGCGATCTCAGCTCCTATGACAGTTCCTCTGAGGAGGGTGGGTGTATGTGTGTGGGTGGCAGTGTTGGGGTTATTTTCATGCGTTGAGCATATCATATGCATACTTTTAAATTGTTGCGATGAGAATATATTAGCATATTGGTTACATAATTTAGAAGAAATACTGCCAATATCACCACTAACAAAGTAGAAACCTGGCCACAAATACATTGAAGAACTCACAGTGGAGCTCATGGTGTATCTGTTTCGAGTGCACTGTTATGCAATCATGGCGGCAGCATTTGTTGTTGATCCAATGGCAGCATGGTCCAACAGAAAGACTAGCTCAGGAGTCTGAACACCTCTGTGATCCTAGAGCATATCACTCAATCCCCTGGTTTCCTATCCATCCTGTGTTATATGGAATGCTCACATCTCCTGGAACTCCACCATTCTAGAGCATGTAGGACACCTAAATGCTCTGGTTATAAGAAATGTCACTTCTTTTTCTTTCTCCAAATAAATTTAATCTTTTTGATTTCTCTTTTACTATGTTGAGGGAAAAATTCAAAGTCAATTTTTCTTTTTTTTAGATTTCCTTTCCCCTTCTATAGGATTCTGCCTGAGTCCCATGAACACTGTGCAGTCCATACATCTAGTGGTAAACCCTTGGTCTTCGACACCAAGCACTTGAACATGCTTATTGTCCAATTCCACAGGGTCTAGAATAAGAGGCACCTCAGCTTCTTTTAACCTAGTTTGACCATAAGGATCCTTTAGCAACCCTCTGAGATAGTTCTCTTAAAATGTATTGCCACCTCTCCTATGACAGTCTCTCGTATACCGGTCACTTGTCTGCTATCAGCTCTGTTCCTGCTATTCTTTGCTCTTTTAATATTTTAGAGAGCTGTAAGTCTGCAGGTTACACTTCTCAGGGTCCCTTGCCAGTAGTCTTCTGACCAGGGTTGCCATTGGGAGGCACTGACAGGATACTGGGATTCAGAAAGTGAGGAAAAGGAAATCATTTTGTGATTTCCAGTTTCTGACAGAGTCTCAGGCAGTGATGATGGCAATTAATGCAGTGACAGTGTTGCCAAATTTCCATTCCTGGTTGGGGTGGCACGTCAGCAGCAGATCCAGAGCTGACTGCAACAGTCTCTATCAGCATGGTGACAGGTACAGGCTTTGAGCCCCAACCCAGGAGTGCTGGCAGTTGCTAGTCTTTGGGTACCACCCTTCTTGCTCGTAATCCTTCAGCTCCCTCCTTCCCTGTTTTCTCTCTTTTATTAATTTTATAACCAATTGGATTAAATTGCCTCTAACTGGAATAGCTAACTTGGGTTTTATTTTCTTAAGAAGCCCCGTCTTTCCCCTACCGAGTATCCTTGAGCCACCCTATTGCATGGTATGGCTACCTCTTGTGGGACTCTGGGCAAGAGTAAGATGTTGTCCCTGCTAGTCTCAGATCCTATCGAACCCCAGTTAGTTAAAATTCCCTGGGTTGTAAATGACAGGAGCTCCACTGAGGAAAAAAGATTAATTGGAAATTTTATTGTAAATGTGAGCCACGGAATCTTAGTGCCGAGATCTGTCTATGCCTCCAAAACCATGGATGGAAGCATTGTAGGTAACTATCAGTCAGCTAATGTTGCACAGCAAGCAAAGACTTAGTGGTTTCTGATACTAATTTCTTATTTTTCATGAAGTCTGTGGGTTGGTTGGGTTGTTCTGTTCATTTAGGCTGGGCTTGCACACTCCCAGCTGGGTTTCTTCATGTCTGTTTGGTCAGTTTGTGCATCCCATAGGGACTGGCTTCTTAAAATGACCTTGGATGGGATACCATGGCTGGGCTCCTTATCCTTCCAGCAAGCTAGCCAAGCATGTTCTCAGGGAGTGGATGGATCAAAGAGAAAAAGTGTAAATATGAAAGGCTTCTTGTAATCTAGGCTTGAAACTAGCACTCTGTTACTTTCTCCAAGTCACAAGGCCAGCCCAGATTCAAGAGATGAGATAGTAGGCTCTGCCTTTTGATGGGAAGAGCTGTAAAGTCATAACTGGGAAGGGAGTGGCGTACAGGAAGGAGAGGTAAGAATTGGAGTTGGTTTTGCAATCAGCCCACTATAGTAACCCCAGGAAATCATCTCTGCTTTTCTGTGAAGGTTTACTTTATTTTTCATTCCCATATCAGTTTTTTTCTCTTACCTGGTCCATATGGTAGATGACTATTGTTACCACCTTCCTTGTTTTGTGTTCACTGTTCAAGAAGACAACCAGGCTAAAACTGGAACCTCAATCAACGCTATACATCCTGGAAAAGATCACAGTGGCTCATCTTGAGTCAGGTTTCACTCACTGTTCAGTAAATTTTAGTTTAGAAGACAGAGTCAGTTGATGCTTCCACTATGGCCATATGGATGGAAGGATAGTAGATAGTAGTTATCATATAAGAAAGCAGCAACCTAAATATTATTTAAATGAGCCACAAAACATAAATGGTCCAAATACGTCTTCAGTTTTATTTTTAAGAGAAATATCTTTTTGCAGGTATGATTTATGTCATGAACAAAGGAGGAAGACAGGTAGACAGGTTTGTTTGGAGATCAAGAGCATGGGTTCTAGAGTAAGATTGCCTGGGTAGATATTTCCCATCTGCCATATCCTGGCTGTGTGATATTGGGCAAATTCTTAACCTTCTTGTGATCCAGTTATCTTAAAAGTTATACTGGAAAGAAAATGTTCCTGCCTTATAAATTATGATAAGAACTCAATTAGAGAATGTATACTGTACACACAACAGTGTCCACATGTAGTAAATGCTTAATAAATGCTAGCTATTGACACTGTTATTACTACTAAAGAAAAAGTATTGAACATTGAGGATAAAAATTCAGCAGTATAGCACTTGCAATTGCTATTAACCCTCTGTGTCAGGTACATTTGTTAGGTGCTGTTAGAGATGCCTAGTTTGAAATTAACTTATATTCATCACAGGGCATCCTCACTGGAAATTCCAGATTTGTGTTTACCATTCTGATGATCAGTCATCTTTTCAAGCCTGTCTTTCTGGTTTTTGTGTTTGCTTATCAAAGATACAGAGAGTTAAGTCAAAACTCTTTGACTTAACAGAATCAAAGGTCAAAATGTCAGTGATGAAACTCTGAACCCATCAGAAGGATGGGCACCAATGACTCTGATTGAGGCTATAGTAAGTCAGAAAAGCAAGTAGTAGTTTTGAAGAAAAAAAAGTAATCTTCATCTAATTTTCCCTCAATACATACATAGAGCCCAGAAATCTAGAAGTGTTAGTGCTCATCTATCTAATAGCCCAGGCAAAAAGGAAAAGAAAAACATTTAAATATTGAAAGATTTAATATAGATCATATAAATCATACTATGTAGAGCGCAAGTATATAGGAATGTAGGAGACATCAAATCCAAACCTTATTTCAGTAAAAATAGGAAGAGCTGTTTTTCTCTTTTAATTTTTATTTCTTTATTTTTCTTTTAATTTTTAGTGTAACATAATTTTTTGAAGATTAGATTGCAAGCAATGAACTCAGTTTAAAAGTATGTGTAAGATGTTATGAAAATGTATGAAAATAGCTTCTGTTTTATTTACCACACCTACATTCTTCGTGCATATTCACATAGGAAGCAGCTAAGACTGAAAGCAACCAACTCTTTTATAATCTTATCAAAAATAGAAGCTAGTAGTTGTAATGACTCACTTGTTTCCTTCTGTTTTCAACCCTTATCTTGAGACCACAGATTGCATTACAGTTTGTAAGTAATTGTACATCTTTTGTGAAGCACCTTGAAGTGTTCTGGCATGACAATGACCTGGCTGTGTTTTAGAATTCCCAAAGCTAAATTTTATGACAGAGTCCTGTCCCTTTAAAGTAATACTTCAAATTATTTTGAGAAATTGCAGCAAGACACAAGATCAGAGCTGAGCTCTTACTAAATAAAATAAATTGATTTATATGAAATTTATTTAGAGTGAAAACTAAGTAATTATTTTCTTCACTCCTAAAATACAAATTAGCATGTCATTGTAAATTCTAGGTAACATGATGTTTAGAGATTTTTTTTCTTCTCTATTATCCTTGATTGCAATTTTAATTTGTTCTGCAGAATTACATTTGAAGAGTTTGAAAACTATGAATAATGTTAGTTTGGTTGAAAGTCCAATTAATATTAAAGAAATTCCTATGACAGAAACTAGGTACAACTCAAAGTTAAAATGTGTGGTGTGGAGTGTGAAAGAGACTATTTGTTATTCCCCTAAGTCCATTTTTCATTTATTCCCTATTAATAAAGCCTCTGGTTATGTGCCATTAGGGCACATGACTGCCCCAAATCAAGGCTGCATTTCTTACCCTCCCTTTGCAGCTGGATATGGCCATGGAATCTAGTTCCGAACAACAAGACCTAAGAGGCCGTTATGTGTGACTACTAACGGACTTTCATGTGAGCGAGGAATAGACCACTATTACCCATATCCTACCACCACTCGTGCTCATTGGATAAAAAGATAGTGGGAGGTGACAGTTAAGACAGTTCTTTGTCATTAGATATAAAAGTACCTTGTGCTAAGTCACTTCAGTTGTGTCCAACTCTGTGCGACCCTATGGATTGCAGCCTGCCAGGCTCCTCTGTTCATGGAATTCTTCAAGCAAGAATACCAGAGTGGGTTGCCCTCCCACAGGGGATCTTCCTGACCCAGGGATCAAACCCATGGCTCATATCTCCTGCATTGACAGGCAGGTTCTTTACCACTAGCGCCACATGGGAAGTCCCTAAGAAGGAGCTATGCTTCCGTCTGTAATCAGAAGAACAGTCTGGAGCCTTCACCAGCATACAACTGCAATAGAAACAATGTCTTTATAAGCCATCCTTGACAGTACAAAACATTTGTTTGTGCTGGTAATTACCTTTCTAGTGGAGATTATCAAGTATTATCGTCCTCACAAATAGTTCTGCCTCTGTTGAAGGTGGAAAATGAAAATTGGGCTCAAGTCATAGAAAGAGAGATTTACACTATAAAAAATTTAAAGGAAGAACTTAAAGAGTGAAAAAAAAAAAAATCCAAGTAAAAGATCTTAATTCTGTTCATATTTGAAATAGGATAAACAGTTTTATTTTGTTTTCTAGTCTCTTTCTGCTATAGACTTATATGGTTCCCCTAAATATTGCATTGACTTTTTTTTCTTTTGCCGCATAATGTGGCATGTGGGAATCTTAGTTCCCCTACCAGGGATTGAATCTGTGACCTCTGTAATGGCAGCATGGATTCTTAACCACTGGACCACCAAGGAAGTTCTACTTCATCTAAATAAAGTTATAGAAGCCCTTTACAGAAAAAAGTATAGTATCTTTTATTCTTTTTCTCTGTCTAGTAGGCATCATGTGAAAAAACTATATTTGACTACAGATGTGAATAATTTTAGAGAAACTAAAACAAACAAAAACCTACTAGCTTACATTTTTGTTTTTGTCGTGGATATCTTAGGTAGTCAGGTAAATATATATTTAATTATCAAAGCATCCAGTTACACTATCATTTCTAAGCCATTTTACAGGTCATGAATAGGACAAAGATGTTCTCATTGCGTACTGTTATTTTGTTTAGAGCAGGTAAGATTGGCTATAATTATAGTTTTCTTTATCAAATTTAGAAGGCTGTCAACCATAACACACACTTATTCTACCAGTCATTTCAGTCAAGTCTGAAAGCCACAGGGCAAATATCACTGTATTAGCTGTCATATACACCCGGGGGACAAATACGCCTAGACAAATTCTTCATTCTCTGGGATGTGAGTAAAGAAACAAATGTGAGAAAATCTGTGCTTCCTTATGCTGATGCAAATTCTTGGCTGTTGGTCATCTCTTTAACCTAAAAAAAAAAAAAAAAGTAATGAATTTATGCTACTTCTCTTACAATAACAGCAAATTTGATCCTAATTTTTCTGTTGTTGCTTGAAAAAGTCTCTCAGAATAGCCATATTTCTTTAAATACAGCTGATTTATGGGGAGCTAAATCTACAATTTTCCTCTGTTTTACAAATACATTGCCAAGATATGGTAACCATACCAGTATATGCTTCCTCTTTCCTGTCTTCTAACTTTGATGATGGTCTGCATATAAGCAGACTATAATCTTGAACTTTGACCAAGATGAAACATAACATGATCAATGGAGTATTTTTGCCAACACCTTAGCGTTATGACATTTATTCATTTTTTAAAATTACTTCTTCTGGTAAAGTGTGATACAAGGGAAAGGACGGTAGACTAGGAATTAGAACTAGATTGACTTTTTGCCTTGGATCTTGAAGTACCAAGTGTGAACTTGAGTACCCAGGGTGTTCGTGGGCATCATTACTTCACCTCTACCCTGAAAGGAATTAGACTAAAATGTCCCTAAGTTTTTTCTCTGAATTATAATATGCTATAATTATAATATAAAATTATAATATGCTAAAGTCATAATTTGAACAAATGTTTAAAAATACTTATTCATTTACTTGGTATACGCAACTTATGTAAACTTTCCTGGCTCTTGCTTTAAAAACTATAAACCTTAGCAATAATTGCACTTGTGGGGCAGTTTCAGTAGGAATTTAAAGTAGATCTTTATTGCTGTTTTAAGAAATACTATCCATGTTTTCTCTCTGAAATGAGTGGGTCATTTAAAATTATTTTATACTTCATGAGAATTTAAATATAGAACCTCCAATTACAAGTTATACTTGGAGTAAATTACATAATGAGTCTGCAAATTTATTACTAAAATCATATTTTTTAATTTTCTTTCTTTAAGCTCTAAATGTATATTTTCTGAATTGACTGATGCTTAAAATTTTGAAGAGGGAATTCGGAATTATAGGAATCTTTATTCAGATTATCAGAAACTACAGAAATAAAACCATTCCAAGGATGAGCCAGATGTCATCATAACTCAAAGTTTGTAGATCAGCCATTCCTATAGTCCCAAGTGTTCTCATCCTGAACCTGTGGAGTTACATTCTCAGTACCCACTCCTCTTGTTCCCACTATTAAATCTCTTCTTCCCCCTTCCCTCCTCAGCCACCTACTCTGCCTCCATACTATCGATCACTGGTGCTGCTCACTTTGACCTTTCCTCCAGCATCTGTGGATCAGGCTCAGACACATCTCAAGGGAATGCATAATCCCTGGGGCTCATGGGATCAGTGCAGTCTCTCTTGGTTGGTTTTAGCCACAGAGTATCATTCTTTGTCTTTGGAAGGTGTCAATGTTTGTTTATGTTGTATAATGAATGTGGTTAACACCTGCAGTTTCAAATTAGTACAGATTTCACCTGAAGGGAAGTGTCAGTTCCTCCTTGACCTTGAAATAAGAGCAGTTGTCTAAAAGCAAACCTAAATAAGAATTATGCCTGAGAAAGCTTGTAATTCACTGAGTTTACCTCAGCATTTCATCGCCACTTTTAAAAATTCTCAGCTGATTTATATTGACTTGACAATGCTGTGGAGAAAACGCCAAATAATTTGGAAGTGAAAGCACTGTTTTCAGCCACTGAGTGAATACAGATAAGAAAGAACTGAAATTTAAGACGCACCTGGTTTATATTCAAAATAGAAGTGTTTTAGATTGATTGTCTAACAGCTGTCTTCTCTTTTCTGAGAAAATTATCAAAATGTAGAATCAGTTTCCTGATGTTAGCTGACTGATAAGGACATCGAAAAATGGTAACCTTTTGGTAACCAAAGAAGGTGGAATGTTAAAAATCAAGGGCGTTCTGAGTCATGCTTAGCTTGAAATTATAAGTTGGGCAATGATGAATACTCTAGGATAGACTAAAAATCTTGATGATGTTGAGAAATGAAGACAAGAAAAGAAAGTTAGGTAAGCAGGAAAGCCGAAAGTGTAGACAAAACATTACTCAAAAGCATGCCTTCTGAACCAACACTGACTAGCTTTTTTCTGTTTATATAATTCCCAGATGTACCTGAAAAGTATATATTTTCCATTGCTAATGCCATATTTTGTGTGTAACATTCATTCATAGTTAGAAATATTGTCAAGAGTTACTCATTGGTTCTTTGCGAGGAAGCCAAAGAGAAGTCAAATTTTGAGGGCTTTTCTTAAAAATGGTATTGAATCCATCCTTAAAGAAGAGAATTTAAAATGTTGAAAAGATGTGGTGTTAACCTGCTAATTCCAAGTCTTGCTTTTAAATTACATTCTCTTTGTTAGTAAATGCCTCTATTTTGAGTCAGATAGATTTTAGCCACAGTGCTGCAGTAAATACAAATTATTTAATAACTTGCCACCAAATTCTTTAGTCAATTCATTATTTGCGATTAATGTGCTAAATGTTCATTCTATTGCTAAGTGGGTTTACTCCAATTTAACTGAGGAATTTTACAGGCAACAGACAAGGTTCATTTCAAGTGATATCTGAAACATCAAAAATCTCAAGTAATAACGAAAACTGTGTTCTAGACATCACTTGAAGGAGTAGCTGACTGGTTGCTTAAATCCTTGGATTTTACAGAATGTTAGCTGAATTGGGACTTTTTGCCTTGGGGTTCTCTCTCTGAGGTTGCTGGAGCTCTGAGATCAAATTTCTTGCTTCACTCTACCTTTGCCTTCAACACTAATGCTCCTCACATCTTCCTTAGTAAACTTTAGGCTCATTCTAAGTCTCTCGATCTCTAACTCTGCACGTCTTCATCTTCACCACATAGTTCCTACAAGTGGGCATAGCATTACCCTAGATTTTCTGTCATGAATTTTCCAGTGTCTTTGAATAAAGCTAGTTCTCCTTTAGGACCACATTCTTATACCTTTGCTGAGTAATATTCCATTGTAGATATAGATATATACCCATCTTCTTCATTCACTCATCTTTCAATGGACACTTAGGTTGCTTCCATGTCGTGGCTATTGTAAATTGTACTGCTATGAACATTCTGGTGCATGTACCTTTTTGAATTAGAATTTTCATTTTTTCTGGATATATGCCCAGGAATAGCATTGCTGGATCATATGGTAACTCTATTTTTAGTTTTTTAAGGAAACTCCATATTGATTTCCGTAATGGCTATACCAATTTACATTCCTACCAACAGTGTAGGAGGGTTCCTTTTTCTCTACACCCTCTCCAGCATTTTTAATTTGTAAATTTTTGATGCTGGCCATTCTGACCAGTGTGAAGTAATACATTATTATAGTTTTGACTTGCATTTCTCTAATAATTAGCAATGTTGAACATCTTTTCTTGTGCCTGTTGGTCATCTATTTCAGACCTTCTTCTTCACCACCTGTTCCTTGGTAAGATATCTCTGTTAAATGTTATAAGGACACTGTGGGCGGGATCCTCTGCAAAGCCAGTTTTATCATTAAAAAGATTATAGGTTACCTTTACAGCCAGAACAAAGTATGAAAGGCATGCAAGATCCAATCTGGAATAAACATTTAGAAAGGTTTGGCTCAGAGGTTAGGGCATCTACCGGCAATGCCGGAGACCTGGGTTCAATCCCTGGGTTGGGAAGATCCCCTGGAGAAGGAAATGGCAACCCATCCAGTATTCTTGCCTGGAGAATCCCATGGAGGGAGGAGCCTGGTGGGCTACAGGCAACGGGATCACAAAAGTCGGACACGATTGAGCGACTTCACTTTCACTTTCACAGTATCTCAGGATTTAGTAAAGAGAATAATGGAATCATATCAAAGCATGAAGGAAGTTAATTGCAACCAGGATGAGGATACAGAATTCTACCTACCTCAGTTTGAGGATTAAAGTTGATTTGGTGAGTAGCATTGTATCTACTACTGCCGGCAGGAATCCCTCAGAAGAAATGGAGTAGCCATCATGGTCAACAAAAGAGTCCTAAATGCAGTACTTAGATGCAATCTCAAAAACGACAGAATGATCTCTGTTCATTTCCAAGGCAAACCATTAAATATCACAGTAATCCAAGTCTATGCCCCAACTAGTAACGTTGAAGAAGCTGAAGTTGAACAGTTCTATGAAGACCTACAAGACCTTTTAGAACTAACACCCAAAAAAGATGTCCTTTTCATTATAGGGGACTGGAATGCAAAAGTAGGAAGTCAAGAAACTCCTGGAGTAACAGTCAAATTTGGCCTTGGAATATGGAATGAAGGAGGGCAAAGACTAATAGAGTTTTGCCAAGAAAATACACTGATCATAACAAACACCCTCTTCCAACAACACAAGAGAAGACTCTGCACATGGACATCACCAGATGGTCAACACTGAAATCAGATTGATTACATTATTTGCAGCTAAAGATGGAGAAGCTCTATACAGTCAGCAAAAACAAGACCAGTAGCTGGCTGTGGCTCAGATCATGAACTCCTTATTACCAAATTCAGACTTAAATTGAAGAAGGTAGGGAAAACCCCTAGACCATACAGGTATGACCTAAATCAAATCCCTTATGATTATTCAGTAGAAGTGAGAAATAGATTTAAGGGCCTATATCTGATAGATAGAGTGCCTGATGAACTATGGCATGAGGTTCATGACATTGTACAGGAGACAGGGATCAAGACCATCCCCATGGAAAAGAAATGCAAAAAAGCAAAATGGCTGTCTGGGGAGGCCTCACAAATAGCTGTGAAAAGAAGAGAAGCGAAAAGCAAAGGAGAAAAGGAAAGATACAAACATCTGAATGCAGAGTTCCAAAGAATAGCAAGAAGAGATAAGAAAGCCTTCTTCAGCGATCAATGCAAAGAGATAGAGGAAAACAACAGAATGGGAAAGACTAGAGATCTCTTCAAGAAAATTAGAGATACCAAGGGAACATTTCGTGCAAAGATGGGCTCGATAAAGGACAGAAATGGTATGGACCTAACAGAAGCAGAAGATATTAAGAAGAGATGGCAAGAATACACAGAAGAACTGTACAAAAAAGATCTTCACGACCCAGATAAT
>NW_011494807.1:8168078-8186470 GCF_000754665.1 Bison bison bison | reverse complement strand
AAGAAACACAAGGTGGAATCAAGATTGCCGGGAGAAATATCAATAACCTCAGATATGCAGATGACACCACCCTTATGGCAGAAAATGAAGAGGAACTCAAAAGCCTCTTGATGAAAGTGAAAGTGGAGAGTGAAAAAGTGGGCTTAAAGCTCAACATTCAGAAAACGAAGATCATTGCATCTAGTCCCATCACTTCATGGGAAATAGATGGGGAAACAGTGGAAATAGTGTCAGACTTTATTTTTCTGGGCTCCAAAATCACTGCAGATGGTGACTACAGCCATGAAATTAAAAGACGCTTACTCTTTGGAAGGAAAGTTATGATCAACCTAGATAGCATATTCAAAAGCAGAGACATTACTTTGCCAACAAATGTCCGTCTAGTCAAGGCTATGGTTTTTCCTGTGGTCGTGTATGGATGTGAGAGTTGGACTGTGAAGAAGGCTGAGCCCTGAAGAATTGGTGCTTTTGAACTGTGGTGTTGGAGAAGACTCTTGAGAGTCGCTTGGACTGCAAGGAGATCCAACCAGTCCATTCTGAAGGAGATCAGCCCTGGGATTTCTTTGGAAGGAATGATGCTAAGGCTGAAACTCCAGTACTTTGGCCACCTCATGAGAAGAGTTGACTCATTGGAAAAGACTCTGATGCTGGGAGGGATTGGGAGCAGGAGGAGAAGGGGACGACAGAGGATGAGATGGCTGGATGGCATCACTGACTCGATAGACGGAAGTCTGAGTGAACTCCGGGAGTTGGTGATGGACAGGGAGGCCTGGCGTGCTGCGATTCATGGGGTCGCAAAGAGTCGGACACGACTGAGCGACTGAACTGAACTGAACTGATGGGCTTCCCTGGTGACTCAGACGGTAAAGCGTCTGTCTACTATGCGGGAGACCTAGGTTCGATCCCTGGGTGGGGAAGATCCTGTGGAGAAGGAAATGGCAACCCACTCCAGTATTCTTGCCTGGAAAATCCCATGGATGGAAGAGCGTGGTAGGCTACAGTCCGTGGGGTCTCAAAGAGTCGGACATGACTGAGCAATTTCACCACCACCACCACCACTATGGGCTATTAAAACACAATTTATATTAAAAGGTATAGTCCATTTGTGGTTTCAGCAAAATCACAGATACGTAGATCTCAAGTCCCATTTTCTAGGTTTAAATTTCTGATCTGTAAGTAACTGGGGCTTCCCTGGTGGCTCAGAGGTTAAAGCGTCTGCCCGCCATGCGGGAGACCTGGGTTCAATCCCTGGGTCGGGAAGATCCCCTGGAGAAGGAAATGGCAACCCACTCCAGTATTCCTGCCTGGGGAATCCCATGGACGGAGGAGCCTCGTGGGCCGCAGCCCATGGGGTGGCAAAGAGTCCTACACGACTGAGCAACTTCAATTCAATTCAATTCAATTCTTAGAACTTTGATTTAATCACTTTAACGACTGAGGTGATAAATATTCATTAATTAAGTAAATGTCTTGATATTCAGAGAGGTTTTAAACTTAAACATGAATACAATGAAATAAATCAAGGTAAGATACTCTTACATTTATATTAGAACATGTTATACAGTAAATAGGAAAATGTATATATTTGTTACCTAATCTGAGAGATTACATATGTGACTTCCATTTGAAATATGCGTTGGTTTAGACATGAGATGTAAGTGGAAAAGCATAATAAAATTTGAATAATTTAAAAAATCAGTTTTGCAATGTCAAAGGACAATAGGACAATTGTGACTCATATTTTTTGCAGACATAATTTATTAGATATATGAGTTATGTAAGAGCTGAGGAAGATCTTTCTTGTTGTGGTTATAAGTGTGTCTGATCAGGTATCTGAAATGCTTATCAAAAATAAAATTTATTAAATATATAATTAAAAATGTGAGATAAAATGTAATTAACTATTTAAAAGATTTTAAGTATTTAAAGTACTTAAGCAGATTTTATGTGATTTTAAACTGTTCAACATGAATTAGTTGAACATTAAACAAAAGAACATATAAAACTGTTTTTTTTTATTTATATAACAATTAGTAGATTTTTAAGTGGTAGATTTGGATGTTGATCTCAAAGGCTTAAGAAAACATTGAGTTAAAAAAGTTTTGAATGTTAATTTGAAACCTAAATAGCCCTTTCTGAATGCAAACTAAAACACCCATCATAAAACTTAACATTGTACATTTTCCTTTCCCTGATTTGCTTTTCTGCTGTCAGAGTATCGTAAAGAGCTTTCTGCTCTACCCCAAATACTTTTTCTTCCAAGGCCAGTTGAAGTTCTGCATCTTCAGAATATCTTCCTTAAAATCCAGCTATCAATGAATTTCCCTGATGTTGGGTTACATACCTACTTGTAACCCAGTCTCAATCAAATGAGGATGCTTTATCATGCTCACTTATCCTGGGATGGGTGAGAAATATGTCACATTATTATTATTATTTTTTCATTTGAAGTATAGTTAATGGACTATACTGTGCCTGCAGTCCACAGGGTTGCAGAGAGTTAGACACAACTGGGCAACTGAACAGCAACAACAATAGTTAATTTACAATGTTGTTTTAGATTCAAGTGTACAGCAAAGTAATTTGGTTTTATATATGTAATATGTATGTACATATATTCGTTTTCAGATCCTTTTCCTTATAGATTATTATATTGAATATCATTCCCTATTTTATAGAGTAGGTCCTTGATGTTTACCTATTTTATATATAGTAGCACAACTCATTATGTTGAGCCTCATTTTTACCATGGCTCCTTGGACAGTCTTTAGAATCCACACTGGGACTCTCATATTAACATTCTGAGTCTCGGTTTCCTCTTCTGTAAAACAAGGGTACTGAAGTTAGACTGGGGCGAGGGAAATCTCAGAAGATTCTTTTCAGCTCAAAACATACTTTGACATAACACAGTTACTGGATATTTCTCTTCTCCATTCTAATGTGGATTTTATGGAGCTGAAGTTCATTCTTACTTGATTCTAATGACTACAGCTAAGGTATAGAAGCAGAGAAGTGGGGAAGAAATTTTTATTTTCTTTTGATTTCAGGCAAATCCACTTTCTTTTAATCCATCTGACATGGATCATATCTTAGATCTTAAAATACTTTTATTAAGATAGCATTGAAAGAATTCAAGTCATGATCTTCAATATTAAAACACCCTTGTTTAAAATATGTCTTTGTGGTTGGCTTATCTGCTATTTTAAAAGCACTATGATGCTTAACTATTCCAGCTGCTAAATAGGACAGGTGTGGAATGATCCTCAGAACAGTTGTCTAAAAATAGAACTTGAGCCTGGAATATCTTCTCTGGCATAACTGTAAGCAATCATCACTATAATTAATGTAAATGAACACCATTTTATTCATGAATTTTAATGTAACACAGAAAGATTTCATTGTTCACAAAAATTGGGTTAACTCTTTGAGATTAGAAGCTAGAGTCTTACAATATAGGGAGAATTGTTTAGCCTCCTCCAAAAAGGATAAGGCACAAAATATTGCATGCCAGAGGATGTCCATTTGGTATTTTTCCTATGAACTTCTTTATGTAAGCGGCATAATAAGATTAACTTTCTTGGACTTCAAGAAATGTGTGTGTGCTGAGTCACGTCAGTCATGTCCGACTCTTTGTGACCCCGTGGACTGGGGCCCGCTGGCTCCTCTGTCCATAGAATTCTCCAGGCAAGAATATTGGAGAGGGTTATCATGCCCTCCTCCAGAGGAACTGTCTGACTCAGGGATCAAACCAGTGTCTCCCGTGTCTCCTGCATCGGCAGGTGGGTTCTTTACGACTAGCATCACCTGGGAAGCCCCATGTAAACATACTTCACTATTATAACAACTTGAATGTATCTATTTAACCAATCCCTTCTTTGTGGACACTTAGGTTGCATCCAGTCTTTATTATCAACCATTGTGCATTTTAACAAACGCTGCAATTTTACAAACACTGAATACTTACTGTATATAAAGCCCTATTGTAAAGATTATTAGAAAAGCTAGAAGTATTTTTTTTGCCATCAAGGAACTTACAACCTAATAAGTATAGTTGGCTAACAGTTCATCACCTCTATGTAAGAATCCAGCCAGCATCACTCCTACCCAGAAATGCTTTTTCCTGTCTCGATATCACCACTTTGTTTAAAAATTCCTAGTCTGTCTTTTTGTCTGTTGTTTAGTCGTTAAGTTGTGTCTGATTCTTGGGACGCCATGGACTGTAGCCCACCGAGCTCCTCTGTTTTTCTGTTTACGTAGATACAGAAACCACCCCGCTCTTTTTTTTTTTTTGGTCCCTTTCTATCTCTTCTTTATGTTTGGTACTCTGCTGCTGCTGCTGCTGCTAAGTCGCTTCAGTCGTGTCCGACTCTGTGGGACCCCAAAGATCACAGCCCACCAGGCTCCCCCATCCCTGGGATTCTCCAGGCAAGAACACTGGAGTGGGTTGCCATTTCCTTCTCCAATGCAAGAAAGTGAAAAGTGAAGTCGCTCAGTCGTGCCTGACTCTTAGCGACCCCATGGACTGCAGCCCACCAGACTCCTCTGTCCATGGGATTTTCCAGGCAAGAGTACTGGAGTGGGGTGCCACTGCCTTCTCCTTGGTACTCTAGGAAAGGTAAAACCTTACCTCTACCTGTCTTAGATTTCCAGCTGGAAATCTTCAACTAAAAGATGGATTAACAAGAGAAAATTATTTTGATGTGTGCAGCCCACATCATGGGGGAGAAACCTAAACCAAAAATAACTCTAAGTGGTGGCTTAGAATTCCAGCTTATACAGCATCTTCAACCAAGAATAAGACACTGTAGAGTAATGACGGAAGAAAGGGAAGTAGTTTTAGGCTTCCAAGGGCACAGACTGTGGGAAGGTAAATGTGTGGGAGCAGACTAATAGAACAAGGTTTGTTTGCAGATTCCTCTGGTGCCTTCTCTGGGCTACTAAAAAATGTCTTCTTTCCTCCTGGTACAGGGAGGGCACCTTTATCTCCTATTTTCAAGAAGGGAGAGTCAAAGTGTCTGTCTTACATCTGCAATTTTTAATTGCCTTTAATTCAAAATAGTCAACATGCCAAAATGGAATATTTTGGGGTGACGCATCCTGGTTTCCTTCAGTACCACAGTGTTTGCACACCAGTGAAAGGATTGTGGAGGAGCTGTGAGCTTCACCATCCTTGGCATTATAGACCAAGAAGAGGCAAAAACTGGAGGTATAAATACCATTGCAATATTTAGTTAGCATGTGAATTGCAGACATAGCTATGATTAAAAACACTGTGGGCCAAATATAGGCCAAATGCAGGTAAATATGATAAAATAATTAATAACTCAATAGGCTATTGATAATATTTCAAATTTGCACAATAGTTTATTTGTAATGTATGGATGTGAGAGTTGGACTATAAAGAAAGCTGAGCAGGGAAGAATTGATGCTTTTGAACTGTGGTGTTGGAGAAGACTCTTGAGAGTCCCTTGGACTGCAAGGAGATCCAACCAGTCCATCCTAAAGGAGATCAGTCCTGGGTGTTCATTGGAAGGACTGATGCTGAGGTTGAAACTCCAATACTTTGGTCACCTGATGCGAAGAACAGACTCGTTTGAAAAGACCCTGATGCGGGGAAAGATTGAAGGCAGGAAGAGAAGGGGATGATAGAGGATGAGATGGTTGGATGGTATCACCGACTTGATGGATATGAGTTTGGGTAAACTCTAGGAGTTGGTTCTGGACAGGGAGGCCTGGTGTGCTGCAGTCCATGGGGTTGCGAAGAGTTGGACACGACTGAGAGACGGAACTGAACTGAACCAGGGATGGAACCCATGCCTCCTACAGTGAAGTGTGGAGTCCTAACCACTGGACCACCGGGGAATAATTCCCTATAGCTGTAATTTTCATAAACTAAAGTTAAAATGAACTTTAAGGTTTTAAAATTATAGAATTTTAGTACTAGAAGGAAATTGACAGTTTGATCAACTGGTTCTGAAAATTCTCTGGGTCTTGGATCCACTTAATAATCTGATAAAAGCTACATTTCCTCTCTTTAGAAAGATAAAATCCATTGTATAACTTTGGTATTCTGAATCAAATTCATGTCCCTCTAGAACAGTGCTTTTTTTATTTTTAAATAACTTTGTTAAGATATAATTTAAATACTATAACATTTACCCATTCAGCATGCAATTAATTTAATGTATTTACAGAGTTGTACAACCTTCACCACAACCTAATTTTAGAACCTTTCCATCACCCTAAAGGGACCCTTTCCATCAGTCCCTTTACAGTTATTCCCCATTATTATCCCCAGCCCTCAGCAACTACTAGGATAATTTCTGTCTCTCTAGGGAAAAGATTAAATTTTTTCCACTTCTATCCTTAATAAGAAGTACGTTTGACATCCAACTCATAGATGTACGTGAAGGCACAACAAAATTTGCATAAACAATACTCTTATTCTTTTCAATATACTCTGATATATTCCACTCTATTATAAAAATTAATTTTATGACCCACTAGTAAATCCTGACCCCCCTCCCCAGCTTGAAAGACTCTGTCCTAGTGGGTCTACCCTAAGAAAAAATAAAGCCAAATTAAGCCTTGAAGCATACAGCTTCCTTATTTAACAGCTGAAGAAACAGGCCCAGAAATGGGACTTGCTCAAGACACAATTAGGATTAGAATTAATTTCTCTTTTGTCTTAGGGCATTACATTACTTGTTCTACTTCCAATTTCTGTGACCTCAGGGCAAAAAGTTGCTAAATGGCCAGAAGAAAAACTAATTCACGTGTTATAGTTTAGGACAGAAGAAAAGAAAAACTAGATTCATCCACAGAGGATGGGGAAGCATAGATGGAGGAACAAGTGTAAGGTTGCTAAGGACCACAAGAGTAAAGCCCGCCTGTTGCAAGGTGACCAAAAGCTTGCCCTGGAGGCCACAGCCTGGGGCTAATTGCCCTGCATCTTGTTCAGGTTATTAGAGTTGAAGTCAAGCAGCCTTTTCCTTTGAGATGTCTCCTGTGGCTCCATTGCCCAAGAGGTTCTGGCATGAGCAAGGGTGTTTATAATCTTTAGCAGTGACTCTGCAGCCCAAGCAGAAGCACCTTCATTTGCTTTCTGCAGCACCTGTGGCCTGTCACCCCATCTGCATTCGGGGCACGTGCCTACAAGTGCATTGTCATTCTTGTTTGCTTTGCTGCAAGTGGAAATGTTAATGGAAATGCTGCATATGCAGTGTGATGCCTGTGGAACCTATTGCCT
This sequence comes from Bison bison bison, assembly GCF_000754665.1. NCBI lineage: Eukaryota > Metazoa > Chordata > Mammalia > Artiodactyla > Bovidae > Bison > Bison bison. The sequence continues at coordinate 8,179,221 of NW_011494807.1, read as the reverse complement.
GTGTTTCATATTTTGGGTAACAGGTAGCAAATTGGAGGGTGATATTTGGTGTCAGTGTTAAGAATTCAGATGTTGAACAATTAATCACCAAGATAATTGATGATAACCATGAAGAAAGGTACAGAGCCCCTTGAGATACCTGACTAGGCCTGATGACAGAATCCAATATTTTATCATTCTATTTTCAAGATGAGAGTGCTTTACATTTGTAAAGGGGCCCAAGACACCTTCTCCTGAGCTCTACACATGGCTGTGAAATACACTGGGTAATTTTCAGGGCAGCTATCAGCCTCTTTGGTAGGCAGATGTATGATTAAACATTTCTTCAACCAAGCCAGTTATGGAAAGGAGTCATAAAGAATGAAGATTCTATTTCAGATTCCAATGCTAGAACTTCTTAGAACTCCTTAGCTCCAGGAATGCAGCTCAGGGTAAACTAGAGATTGTGTGTATATTTTTGTGGGCAGGAAGAACCAGATACACATGAACTAAATGCAATCTGGCTTGAGCAGAGTGTGAAGGAATTTTGGGAAAGAAAAAACTAATGGATACAAGGTTTTTGGAGAGAACTGAGAAAACCCGGCAATACATCTAGTAAGATAGAAGAGAATGAAAACCTGAGTCAGAAGAATTAAAAGTAGAGACATGTGAGAAGAGAATGCAAAAATCTACCTCAAGGTGAGGCAAGCATGGTACTTCATGATATGTGAGCGTCTGCACATCAAGAAGTGGATGACAATCTGGAACATCTTGGAAAGAAGGAGTAGGCATACTCCTGAGAATAATGATGAATCAATGCTTGGCTCTTGAGAAATGAGAGCAGAAGAATGTGACCTGGATGAGAGGAAACAAAAGAAAAGAATATGGGACAAAGAATGGAATACTAACCTGGGAAGAATTATGATTCATTCAGGAGGGCCTTAACTATTCGGTGAAAATTAACCTTTAGAGTGAAAAATAGATGCTGTGATTCCTTGAATGTGGCTCTCTGCAGATTTGATGTGGCTTGTCTTTCCTGCAACAGTTGGTATGGACGTCTAAAAAGAGTTATTGAGCCTATTTATTGGAAAAGGAATAGGTTCGGAAGCATATTTGGTCAAGAAGTTTCTAGAAAAAAAATCGATGGAATTTAGGTATAGGAAAATTTTCATTCACCCTTTCCAGTTAAGTTTTGTGACTTCAGGTGATTGAGGAGAATTTAAAAGGTAAAGACTAGCTATGGGATCTCGGAGAAGGCAATGGCACCCCACTCCAGTACTCTTGCCTGGAAAATCCCATGGATGGAGGAGCCTGGCGGGCCGCAGTCCATGGGGTCGCTAAGAGTCAGACAAGACTCAGCGACTTCACTTTCACTTTTCACTTTCTTGCATTGGAGAAGGAAATGGCAACCCACTCCAGTGTTCTTGCCTGGAGAATCCCAGGGACGGGGGAGCCTGGTGGGCTGCCGTCTATGGGCTCGCACAGAGTCGGACACGACTGAAGCGAATTAGCAACAGCAGCTATGGGATCTAAGGATGGGATTTACTTCTCTACAGCCCGGTTGCAAATAATAGCAGGATATACTTTTGGCCATAGGTAGGGAACATCTTATTAGAATAAAGAAGCAGGCATTTGCCTAGTCTAGAGTTCTGTGAACTAAATATGCAGGAGATGGAGAGAAGATGAAGAGAAAGCACCCAGCCCTCTGGGGAATCACTGGTTGATGTTGAAAGAAGATGGTGGGACCTTCTCGGGTTTTGACAAGTGACAGTTGGCAGGGCGCCAGAAATAACCCTTAGGGCCTTAGACATCCATCCCTTGTGTGATTTGAGTCTAGATGGCAACAATGTGAACAAAGGGAGCCTAAGACCATACTCAGCAAGTGCGAGTTCAGATGCAGCAGTGTACTATGCCAAAGCATCAAGTGGAAAAGTGCAGTGGCAGAGGGGAAGGGAGCAGAGATGATGTGCGAAAAGAAGCTGTGTATCTAGGAGGGGACCCTTTTACCTGCTCCTGTAAGCAAACTGCAAAATAGGAGAGAGGATGAAGAAAAACTGTTTCTCCTTGCTCTTCAAGTAGAGTTGAGTCCATGTGGGGAGATGGATATAATGAACAATGCACTCCTGCTGCAGATCCTAAAATTGTCGCAGAGAAAACATATGGTGGTGATGGGGGTTTCAGCTAGCCAGTCATCTGCCTGGATCTTTCTCTAAAGTTAACCAAGTTCTTTTCTGGTCTTATTGCGAATTATATTCACCAGAAAGTCATTTCTGTAAGTCAGCTGTACCATTTCTCATCCAGTGTGGCTTCAAATGGCTTCAGGCCATTTGAACAGTATTTTCAAATCTGGAGGGCCACAAGAGTAACACCTGGCTGTAGCTCGACCAAAATGTAAATAAAATGTATGCCTGTTAGTCAATTGACTAAAATAATAAAGATCATCTGAAATGTTATTTTCCCTCTTGAGTAACTGTTCTCCAGTTTGTCATTCAGATAGCTTCTGGAGTCTGTGCCCTCCTCCCTGCTCCCTTTCCCTTCCAATGGAGAAAGACTTTTGATTTCCATTCAACATTACATGATATGCAGAGAAGGTACTGCAAGAAAGGAAAATGTATGTACAACACGTGGCTTTTCAAAATAGTGTATTAATAAGGTGAGGAAGTAAGAGGCCAGTTTGGCTTAGTTGACTGTAGCACTGATTCAGTGAGGGAAGTAGTGGGAAATAACCGTGGGGAGAGAGTTGGCAGGCAGATTGTGAAAGCCTTGAGTGCCAGCTTACATTGTTTGAATCTTATATTCAAAGTATTGGAAGTCTGGAAATGCTTGAGTGGCAAGTATCAAGATGAGAGTGATTTTTAGGAGTATGAATTGGGTTGCCATGGCTACGGTAAACAGCTAAGGGGGTTGGGAAGATACTAATAGCAGGGAAAGCAACAGAATAATAATATAGTGCAAGTTTGAGCTGAAGGAGGCCTGAACTAGACTGATGATAGTGGTGGTGAAAAAGAGATAGAAAAGAGAGATTATGCAAAAGAATTTTCAGGGTTTGGTAAGGGAGAAAGAGGAAAGTCAGATTCTGCTGGAATTCAGAGTTCAGGTGGCCAGGATAATAAAAGAGAAGAAGAAAAATGAAATTATTGACATATGACGTCCTGGTGCTGGCAGGAAATCCAACTGTGGAAGTACAGGAAGTAATCTGAGATAAGAGAATGCAGACAAGGTCAGAAGTTGGAGGTAGAAATACAGATATTAAAGTCATTTTCACAGAGTTCATAGCTGGAGCTACAAGAATATGAGTTCTAACTAAAACATTCATGCTGTTAGAACTATTTTTGCTAAATATTTTTCCTCCAGAAAATATGGCTTAAGGTAGGTTTTTCATGCCTTTGTCCGTCAGAGTCCCATGGTAGGCAACAGAATCTAGCCTGTTTAAGAAGAAAGGTATTTGGCTATTAAGAGGTTTGTGAAATCGTTGTAGAGGAGGGAGTGAAGAAAGAGCTTCTAGGGTGAACTTCCAGTAAGGACTCCCCAATTTCATTCCAGACCTGGGCATCGGGGTGAGATGCTACACTCTGCCTCCAGCAGGGAAGGAGAAGTCTCAGTTCAGGAGGTTCCATCACTGCTGCTGAGCACAGGGCGTGCTGCATCTGTCACAGACTTGCCTTTCTCTTGATGAGTGTTTATGAATCATTTAAAGGGACCAGGTGTCATTTCTAAACAGAACCAGCAGCTTCTTGATGCTAGAAGGGAGATGGGCTTAATGCTGAGGAAGCTAATCCACAATATCCAACACAGCATTTTAGACCATTTTACAGGAAATATCTAGAGTTGAACTTTGGATTTGCATGATTCTTTTTTAATCAGATGAATGAGACTGCAAGCCTGATTTTTCGGTAGGCACAATATCATGTTCTTCATTGTCTTTTGTTTTCAGCATGTTCTACACATAGCTACTGGTTCAGACATAACAGTAAGAGCTAAGATTCTGAGGCTGTGTTTAGGCTCTGTGGGAAAGCATGCCCAGTCCATGGGGTCACAAAGAGTCGGACACAACCGAGCAACTGAACAACAACAACAAATGGATTAATAATGTCTGCCCAGGGCTGGGGAGGGGACAATGGTACCTTTTATTTGCCATCTCCATACTAGGTCATTGCTTCACTAATGATAAATTTACTAGTTTGTGACTGTAGGTTACTGTTCCTACATGTTAGAAGACATGTCAACTCCAATATTTTGGTGACTGGAAATGTTTTCTACTAATAGAATGCTTACTAAGTCCTACATATCCTTGCTTTCAAACTGTGGTGCTGGAGAAGACTTTTGAGAGCCCCTGGACTCCAAGAAGATGAAACCAGTCAATCCTAAAGGAAATCAACCTTGAATATTCATTGGAAGGACTGATGCTGAAGCTAAAGCTCCAATACTTTGGCCATCTGATGCGAAGAGCCAACTCATTGGAAAAGACCCTGATGCTGGGGTCAAGATAGAAGGCAGGAGGAGAAGGGGATAACAGAGGATGAAATGTTTGGGTGGCATCACTGACTCAATGCACATGAATTTGAGCAAGCTCTGGGAGATGGTGAAGGACAGGGAAGCCTGGTGTGCCGCAGTCCTTGGGGTCACAAAGAGTCAGAAATGACTGAGTGACTGAACAAAAATATATCCTTAGTGTACAATGTACTTGAACTATTCTGTTTTTTAACTCTAGTTTATCCAGTAGTTTCTCTCTGCTTCCTCTAAGATTCATCTACTGATTTTACCCCACCCTTTTTCCAAACTCTTGCCTCTGAAGGGTCAGGCCCCTCAGTCTGTACTGTGTGGGTAAGAAAAAAATGACATCAGGGCCACACAGTGTGATATTATTTTGGAAAAGGCAACACCTTAGCAACTCCCAGCTTCCAAGAACAGAAGAATCACAAGCCTTAGGGAATACATTCTTCTGCTGCTTCCCAAAGAGGTTTTTCACTTTCAAGGACCTGATGAATTCAATCTTAATTTTTCTGAATGTCTCTCCCTGCCCTGCTATTCTCATGCTTCAAGGTCACCTGCTTTTTGATGCTTAATTGATGACAGCCTCCTTTCCCCACTCTCTGTACTCTCAAATTACTTGATATGTACACCGTCTGTTGTTGCAAAAATCAAATGACATTTTAGTTGTTTACGTATATGTTATACTTTCAGCCTGAGCTACTCAAAGGCAGAGGCTGTCTTCTTAAAACCAGCACTTATTAAGTTTTATGTATATTATCTCCTTCAGTTCTAACAATAAACCTATGAGGAAATGAGGCTCATAGGGGTTAAATATCATGCCCCACTGTAAATACCTGGCAGAAACAAGATTTGAAACTAGGTCGTGTTTTATATGTATACCTAGCATGTATATGCAGAGGATGTCAGTAAATACCCATCAGATGAGCCAGTAGTTAAATGAGTAAGCTGTACGCTACAAACCACAAGGAAGCCATTTTTGGCCACCAGCTGAACACAAGTCCTTTCAGTTATTCTTACAGCTCTCAGCATGCCGCAGACTTTAATTCAAACCAGACCTTAATACCTAGAAGAAGGATGTATCAAAACTAGATTACTGGAAACAAAGCAGCTGATCATCTTAAGGTCATCTACTGAGTCTGGCCTTCCCAATAAGGGAAGCATCTCATCATAATGCTTCTTTACAGATTCAATTTAAAATGTTAATACCACCGTGTCAGAAACAAAGTCAGAAGTCATGAAGAAAAGATGGACTAAAAGAAGCCTTCCTTCCATTCTATAAATTGAGCTGCTTTGTTATGCCCTGTGTTCAGATGAGAGGGTTTCTAAGTAAAACCTAGGGAACATGAACAACCATCAGAACAACTCCACCATGTTTGTAGAGTCATCACTGATTGCTAGGGTTTTGCTCCTGCTTTCTTCCTGTGTCCCCAAAGAGTTCCTTGCTCTGATTTTAATAAATAAAGATATTGCCCAATTAGATTGGTTTTAGATCTAACAATTTTGTCTGTTGGCATAATCTGCAAACAGCAGCCAGGTGTGTGAATTATCTTTTGGCTTTCCTTTTCTGCTGTGAAGTGAGTTTTTCCATTGCTAGGTCTTCTTCCATATTTGCTATCCACCGAGGCGGAGGCTGGGAGTGGCCGTGTGCTTCCAGGGTGCTGCATTGGGAATGCTGGACTCTATTCCCCTGGGTTCATGAGCTCACCCTGTTTCCGTGTGTCACCACACATGTGTTGGATCCTGATGGAAAAATAGTCAGGTTTGAGTGGAAATAGCAGGGAGTGGGACAGCTGCATTTCAAAGCTTTTCATTTCCTTTTCCTCTGCGTCCAGCATATGGCTTTAATGGAGTTGCTGAGTGTATAGTTCTGCATAGTTTCCCCCTTCAATTAGTTTTCTCTTTTGCTTCTGCGCTAACACCCCCTCCATCCCCCGCCAACGTTAAAAGCAGAAGCACATTCTCAGCTGTCTCTTGGGAAGATGAGTTTTATTTTGATTAAAAACAATTTAAAAAATTAAGCTCTCATAGAAATTCTGCTCATGTGAAAAATAGGACTATTTTTTAATGTGATCATACACTGTAAGATTTTTTTTTCCCCTATATCTTTCCTGGAGGGGGTTGGGAGAGGTCTGGGATAGATCTTGGTTCTTTGGTAGTAGCAATGGAGATTTGTTATCTGGTCCTAATTTTGCCTCTAACTAAATGACTATTTCAGACATGACAGTTAAACTTTTTGGTCTGTAGAAGGCTAAGTGGATGATCTATAAAATCCCTTCTGGATTAAAAAATAAAAAGATTCTGGGATTATATCTATCTAGTTTTTGGCTAGTTTGTTTCATTTTTGGTTTCCCAGAATTAGAGTGAAATAAAAGAATGAAGTATAAAGTGTGAACAGAAATATTTTCATTCAATAAGGATATTCTGCCATAAACACATTCTTCATTGATTTATCGTTCTGTGGATTTTCTGTGAATTAAATTCTTCAAAATTACATGTGGTTCACAACACAGAGCAATTGGAATATAATTAGTCCTTTGAATGACTTTCAGAGTGACCATTAAATCATCTCTGAAGGTTTATTAGTTTACTGAAACCAGGGTCTTAGTGTCTTATTAAGAAGAAATAGAATATTTACTTTAGGAAGAAACTTCCTGGAATGGATTAGCCCAGAAATTTGTGCTCAGGATTTTAGCTTCCAGTTCCCTCCTCCCCACCTTTGTTTCTGGCCCTGATTAACCACTTAAATGTCAATAATCGCTTCATCTTTCTAGGTCATAGATTGCCCAGCTAATGAACAGCTAATGTATTGTTTCAGAATTATCTAGAACTTAAGGGCTAGCAGGTTAATTTCTGTTACGTATTTTGAGATTTTGACAAAAAGTGATAAGGACAGTGACTTATTTTAGTCTCATTTTCCCCTTCATGGTATTCAACATGAGAAATACTATTTTTGCTTTCCAAGCAAAACTTTTGAAAATGTTGATGGTAATAAAAATGCTGTAAAATAAAATCAGATATGAAGCTTAAGCATTCATATTATTTATTAAGCTTCAAATCATCAGCATTAAGCTCTCCCCACCTTTTTTCTGGGTACTATCCAATTTCTTTGTGGATCTTGGTGATTAAAAGTATCCTATATCCATTAACAAGGGGGTGACTTCGCTTTGTGACAGGTAGAAACTCTAATTCTCCCTAGAGAGTTTAAATTGTGTGGAGTGGATCAGAAGGACGTCTTTCTTAGTTCTATGAAGGCCACTTTTATCCAAGGACCTTTATTTCCTGGCCTAATTTAGCCACAGGCGTCCTCTAAACTTGAATAATACCGATGATTGATAAATATAATCTGCATGGAGATATAACAAGTAACAATCTAGAGATTGTTCTTTATCTTTGGCAATGGAATTTCAAATCCACGTCTTTACAGATTAAATACTTATCTCCTGGGTTGAATAATTTAAAACATCAAAAACTTACTTGCTTTGAAATGGCTGGCATGTTAACTAACTATGTTATTGTCATCTAGATCCTTTACTATTTTTTCAAATATTACACCAGTTGATGCTCTGCTGGGTGAATTAAGATGGGCATTTTTCCTGCTAATTTATGCCAGTAGGAGGGTGGAACCAGGTTTTAGGAATGGGGGCTGTCTGAGTTCTTTAGGGCTGTTATAACAGAATTCCATAGACTGGGTGGCTTATAAATAACAGAAATTTACTTCTCACAGTTCTGGAGGCTGGGAAATCCAAGATCAAGGTGCTAGCACGGGGCTGGCTGCCTGGTTATGGATGACTATCTTGTCAGTGTCCTCACATGATGGAAGGGACAAGGGAGCTCTCTGAAGTCTCTTTTAAGGGAAGTAATTCCATTCATGAGGGCTCCCCCCATGTACAAATCACATCCCAAAGACCCAAATACCTAATACCATCAAACTGGGGATTCAGTTCAGTTCAGTTGCTCAGTTGTATCTGACTCCTTGCAACCCCATGGACTGCAGCATGCCAGTCTTCCCTGTCCATCACCAACTCCTGAAACTTGCTCAGACTCATGTCGAGTTGGTGATACCATCCAACCATCTCATCCTCTGTCGTCCCCTTCTCCTCCTGCCTTTAATCTTTCCCAGCATAAGGGTCTTTTCCAATGAGTCAGTTCTTTGCTGATTGGGGAGTAGCTTTCACCCTATGAATTGGGTGGGAGAGGGGCAAGACATAGACATTCAGTCTATATATGGGAGGACATAAAACTTACATAATTGGAGGACTCTAAGAAAAAGAACACAAAGTAGGTATGATGGTGAACTTATACATAGAAAAAAATTTTAAAGAATAAATATCATAAATTAAATACTTGAAATTAAACAGCCTTCCCCCAGTATTTTTGTATATGTACAGTATTTTTGGATTACTTCTTCATATAGCAACAATCTGAAAATCTTACATCATTTTCTGTAGACAAAATAAATCTTTTCCCCATGTGGCTGGCTGAAATTTTTTTATTATTACTGATAGGTTATAAACATTTCTTTTATGTCCACAACCATTATTGGTCATGAAAATTATTGATTGTGTCAAATTTTGGAAACCTCTAAAAGTTTCACTCACATATGCAGTCTCTAGTATTCCTCCAAACATAGAAATGTAATAAATACATTTTATTTCATGTGATTGCCATCAAAAGAAAAAAATATGGTGTTCTATAATTGTATATGCTGCTTTATTGTGTGTATTCCTAACAGAAAGAACTTCTACTTTGACTAAATACTTATGGGAACTGTATCCTCTATTCACAGTCTTACAAGGCTGATGATTGGAAGAATTTTCCAAAGATTAGCTTCTGATTCCTTACGTTTCCTTTTTTGCATATCTACTTCTGTTCCTGGGTAACAAGGAAAATGTTCATGTCACAATATGTCTAGCTCTGTACATCTGTATTGTAATGTCAGGTGAGTCAGCATAGTAGGCATTAGGGATAATCCTTGAAACCATTCCTTACTTCGAGATGGTTGGCAGTAACTTATTTATAATGGAGTGATTGTGAATCACAGAAAGAGATCTCATTCAGGCCAAAGTAAATATAAACCCTATTCAATTTCTATTTCATTGGATCTTAAATGTGCATGTAGGCAGGTTACCATTAACATGAGAAGATAAGTGGTAGTCAGGACATAGGCGTAGAAAGAGACCATGGTCGTAACTAACCACGGTTATAAGATCTTTTCCATATTTTACAGAAATATAATATTCTCTGGGCACATTGCTGGGGTCCTTTCCAGGGCCTTGGAAGGTGCCTATGAAAGTGAGCATTCTGAACCTTAAATGGTGTTAACTTCACAGAAAACCTGACTCTGAGCAAGTGGTGGGCTTTTTGCCTTTGGAAATACTGGTCTTTATGTCTCTGGTCCTGGTGTGATGCTGATGGCAGTTCTGCTGTCAAGAGAATACCAGTGGACTTCTCTCTTTCCCTTCTTCACATTTCCTTCTGTTTCTGGTATTCCCAGAAAGTGCCATTTTACTTGGCACATACCACATGGAGAAGCAAGAAGATGAGCCTGTTCTAAAGTTCAAATCCCACTTTTGCCATTATGTGTATGAGCCCCAATTATAAGCTAGAGTTAATAATACATATCTTCAAAGGTTTCTGCTATAATCTGAGATAACACATGAAAACTACTTAATTTTTATGGGCCTTGGTTTATTTGTGAAATTAATAACACATGTTAAAATGTTGTTTTGAGCATCTGAGATACTGCAGGTAAGTTAACCGGCACAGTAGTTGGAATACAGACGGCATTGATCAAAGAATTATCAATACTTGGGGGAAAGTCTCATCAAATATTCTTGTGCCCTTCTATTCTTCCCAGCCTACCCTGCAGTTAGGTTGGAGTCATGTGACTAGATCTGGTCAATAAAATGTGAGACGAAAGCAGCATTTATGGCCTAAGACAGTTACTAAGTCAGTGTATTTCCTGTATCCCCTTCTATCTTGGCAGCAGCAACCTTGGTGATAGTGTAGCTAAAATACGCATGGATTCTGGATCCCTGAGTCACTGTCAAAGGAAAATTCACACGAGAGCTTCTGGACTGTATTCAGACTTTGTGTGAACACAAAATAAGAGTTGATTGTGTTAATCCATCATGACTTGTGCATTTTTGTTACTACAGTTTAGCCTAGCATTATATTCACTATTACTCAAAGCTAGTGGAGGTGATGGAATTCCAGTTGAGCTATTCCAAATCCTGAAAGATGATGCTGCGAAAGTGCTGCACTCAATATGCCAGCAAATTTGGGAAACTCAGCAGTGGCCACAGGACTGGAAAAGGTCAGTTTTCATTCCAATCCCAAAGAAAGGCAATGCCAAAGAATGCTCAAACTACTGCACAATTGCACTCATCTCACACACTAGTAAAGTAATGCTCAAAATTCTCCAAGCCAGGCTTCAGCAATATGAGAACCGTGAACTTCCTGATGTTCAAGCTGGTTTTAGAAAAGGCAGAGGAACCAGAGATCAAATTGCCAACATCCACTGGATCATGGAAAAAGCAAGAGAGTTTCAGAAAAACATCTATTTCTGCTTTATTGACTATGCCAAAGCCTTTGACTGTGTGGATCACAATAAACTGTGGAAAATTCTGAAAGAGATGGGAATACCAGACCACCTGATCTGCCTCTTGAG
>NW_011494807.1:8167356-8167978 GCF_000754665.1 Bison bison bison | reverse complement strand
AACCTAGATAGCATATTCAAAAGCAGAGACATTACTTTGCCAACAAAGGTTCGTCTAGTCAAGGCTATGGTTTTTCCTGTGGTCATGTATGGATGTGAGAGTTGGACTGTGAAGAAGGCTGAGCGCCGAAGAATTGATGCTTTTGAGCTGTGGTGTTGGAGAAGACTCTTGAGAGTCCCTTGGAGTGCAAGGAGATCCAACCAGTCCATTCTGAAGGAGATCAGCCCTGGGATTTCTTTGGAAGGAATGATGCTAAAGCTGAAACTCCAGTACTTTGGCACCTCATGGGAAGAGTTGACTAATTGGAAAAGACTCTGATGCTGGGAGGGATTGGGGGCAGGAGGAGAAGGGGACGACAGAGGATGAGATGGCTGGATGGCATCACTGACTTGATGGACGTGAGTCTGAGTGAACTCCAGGAGTTGGTGATGGACAGGGAGGCCTGGTGTGTTGTGATTCATGGGGTCGCAAAGAGTCGGACGCGACTGATCTGATCTGATTGTTTTTTTTATTATTATTACTGAACTGAACTACTCATGAACTTTGCATTTTAGTGATACATGAAGCTGCCTAGAGCATTGGCTCCTGTCCTCAGTAATGGGGACATAAAAATAGTGCTGTT
>NW_011494807.1:8141819-8167013 GCF_000754665.1 Bison bison bison | reverse complement strand
CTGTTGCACATGAAACCACTAGTTCTTCCACAACCATGGGATTCAGTGGTCTAACTAAACTAAACTAGGAAGGAGGAAAAAAGTGCATTAAAATTTCTATTTGGCTCACCAGCTAATCCTTTCTATTCAGGCTACCTTATTTCCTTGAAATGCTAACTCTGAGTCCATGCATATTTTTTATGACTTATTGAAAAATGATGTCCTTTTCTATCAAAGTTTTAGAAGTTATGTTTCATCCCTTCTAAGTTTCATTGGCTCAGCCATCCTTCATTCCTTAATAAAAGGTCTAATTAGTGTCCAGGATACTGCTTCCACCATTAGGAATACATTCCATAATCACAGATTCTCAGATGGGCAGCTGGTAGGTTACATTCAGACTTTAGCCAGGGGCAGTCACCAGCATTGAGTGAATATCTGTTTTTATTTTAGAGAAATCATCACTTAAAATACATGAAAAACTTCCTCTTCCCACTTTTTTTTTTTAATAGTTCTAAAGCCCTTTGAGAAGACTGGTAGAAAAGCTAGCTTGACAGGCTGTTTCCTAGATCCTGCACAATTATTATCAAGAACCTCCTGAAGTAGACTAAAGTAAAATCGCTCAGTCATATCCAACTCTTTGTCACCCCATGGACGGTAGCCTACCAGGCGGCTCTGTCCGTGGGATTTTCCAGGCAAGACTACTGGAGTGGGTTGCCATTGGGTTAGTGTAAATTATGGCAAAAAGTCTGAAAGACTTCAGGACATGCCACCCCAAAATATGCTATTTTGGTATACTGATGATTTTGAGTTGAAGGCTCTTGAGATGCAGTAGATGCAAGAAGGGCTCTCTGATCTACCTTTTTCTACCTAAAAACAGGCCATTAAATGAGAAAGATGTCTTCCTAGACAAGGAAGAGGTCCTTAATACCAGAGACTGAGAATCAATGCTGAAATGAATCTGTACAAATAAACTTACTAAAATAACCTTATCTTCCTAGTTCTGCACCCCAGCCCCCAGTTATCTCCTACTCACTTCACATAATTTGTTGCCTCTATTTCAAGAATGTTTGTTTTAATTCTTATAATTTATCATTTCTTTGTCCAAAAGATAAAAAAACTTTCTGTTCTGGTTGCTTCTTCAGGTCTTTATTCTCTTGTGAAGGTTCCCATATATATGTAAAATTCTAATAAAACTGATGTTTTTCTCCTGTTTGTCTTCTGTTCGTTTAATTCTTAGGTCTAGTCAGAGATCCTAGAAGAGTAGAAGTATTTTTCCTCCCCTGAAGACCAAAGAAGTAATACCAATATCAGGTTGCAAATTGGTGTGATACTCTAGAGAAGTGACAAGAGCACAGATTAGAAGGTTGGAAAGTCAGATGGAGGCATGGATGGTTTTGGAAGCTGGCCTTGAACCAAGAAAGGGTACTGATCTTGTTCTTTCTGAGTGCTGTCTAGACTCCTGGGATGGGGGCATGTGGGCAGCAAGGGTGATGGGCAGATACACAGCCTTCAGTTCAGTTCAGTTCAGTCGCTCAGTCATGTCTGACTCTTTGTGACCCCATGAATTGCAGCACGCCAGGCCTCCCTGTCCATCACCAACTCCCAGAGTTCACTCAAACTCACGTCCATCGAGTCGGTGATGCCATCCAGCCATCTCATCCTCTGTCGTCCCCTTCTCCTCCTGCCCCCAATCCCTCCCAGCATCAGAGTCTTTTCCAATGAGTCAACTCTTCACATGAGGTGGCCAAAGTACTGGAGTTTCAGCTTTAGCATCATTCCTTCCAAAGAACACCCAGGGCTGATGTCCTTTAGAATGGACTAGTTGGATCTCCTTGCAGTCCAAGGGACTCTCAAGAGTCTTCTCCAACACTACAGTTCAAAAGCATCAATTCTTTGGCGCTCAGCTTTCTCCACAGTCCAACTCTCACATCCATATGTGACCACTGGAAAAACCATAGCCTTGACTAGACGGACCTTTGTTGGCAAAGTAATGTCTCTGCTTTTGAATATGCTATCTAGGTTGGTCATAACTGTCCTTTCAAGGAGTAAGCGTCTTTTAATTTCATGGCTGCAATCACCATCTGCAGTCTTAAGGATGTGGAATTAAGCTAGACCTTCAGGCTAGCTTGAGAAAAATGATAATGCTTTTGACATAAAGGAAAAATTCTAATATTTATTAAACTCAAAGATGATATAAAAGAAATATACACCTATAGATTAAAAAACTAGTAACATGACATTATACTGAGGTTAAGGGGGTTTCATAATCTTAGTCTAATATGGACAGAGGTTGTTACTAGTACCTTTATATGGTCCGTGTGTCCAGGTATTCCATGACTGGAAAAAAAGAGCAAAGCTTAAAAGAAAAAATAACACACATTCAATGATCCTCCTTAAATTGCCAACTGAACTATTGTGTTGTAGAAACACATGCATAGTCATAACAGATGGGGCCTAACTTGAAAAGGTTTCTTGACAATGTTGAGATATGACCATACATTCTGAAATATTTGAAGAAATCTACATAATAAATTGGGCTTCCCTGGTGGCTCAGAGGTAAAGAATCCATCTGCCAAGGCAGGATACCCTAGCTGAATACCTGGGTCAGGAAGATTCCCTGAAGAAGGAAATAACAACACATTCCAGTATTCTTGCCTAGGAAATCCCATGGATAGAGGAGCCTGGAGGGCTACAGTCCATGGGGTCGCAAAGAGTCAGACAGGACTGAGCAACTAAACAACAACAGCAACGTGATCAATTGCAGATACATTCCCAGTAAGGGGATGTGCAGAGGGAAAGGCAGGAGCCCTGCAGGTATTCTGAAAGCAGAAAGAGTCCTGGTGATGTCTCACTAGCACAATCATTGTGCAGACTTCTCTACAGCTTTGGTTTCCTAACACTGGCAACAGGCAAGTAGTTCTGAGTTAAATCAGCAAATCTCCTGGAGGCAAAGATCCTCCAGTATGGGCTTCGGTGCTTTGCCCCTTTCCAGAGCAGCTGTCTCCAGCACGAGGCCCATGGCCGCCCTTGGGCCAATCAGTCTGATTAATCACCTGCAGGCCTTTATTTAGGTTCCTTCACGAGGTGCTGCGTCTCACACTTCAGCATTAGCGTCACCTGGGAGGTCGGTAAAAACACAGATTGCTGCCTGGTCCCCGCGTTTCTGACGCAGTGGGTCTGCTACGGAGCCCGGAAGCTGACCTTCCTGACAACTCCCCCGAAGGGGCTGTTGCTGCTGGTCTGCGACCACCCTTGAAGAGTCGCTGCTTTAATACCGGAGGTATTTTTATAGTCAGTTTATTTAACAAAAGGGAATGATTTTCTGTAATCCTGGAGTATGCGTACCATTTTTTTTTACTGCTTAATGCTGAATGTTTAAAATGTTTTTAAAGATCTCTGAATCACCAAATCACTGAACCTCAGGTGTGGGACACACCTTTCAGGGCCAGATTTTCTGATGTCCTATTTCCCCCCTTTTCTTTATTGGGCTTAGGTATAATTTTAGCCTTTGTGTTCCAACCCAGTATCCCTGGATTTTGATTAAGACTGGCTTTTTCTCTAGCCAGTTGTTTATCAGTGACAAGCTCTCTTGTTTGATCATCTAATTTTTCCTCTGTGAACATGATATAATTCTTACAGATGAGAATCCAGTCAAATTCCTTCTCTTTTCTAGCTCTGAAAATTCTTTTTTCTCCAGGTTTATGACAGCTTTGTATCAGTTACGTTCTGTCATTGGGTCTTCCCGCTTGCTTTAATACTTTGCTCGTTTGTTTTCATTATATATATATATATATTTTTTTTTTACTTTGCTAAAATGTACATAAAGTTCACTGTTGTAAGAGACTTAAGGTGTTCAATTAAGTGGCATTAAGTACGTTTATAATACTGTACTGCCATGACCACCATCTTTTCTCAGAACTTCATCATCTCAAACAAACTGTGCCTATTAAAAATAGCTTTTCATTCTCCTCTCCTCCCAGGTCCTGGTAATATATATCTACTTTCTGTCTTTATGAATATGCCAATTTTAGGCCCTTCATTGTGAAATTCTACAATATTTGTGTCCGGTTTATTTCACTGACTATAATGTTTTCATGATTCATCCCTGCTGGTTTTTATAATCTGTTTCTTCTTAGTTCTCTGCAAAAAAAGCCTGCATTTTTCTAGTACTGTTTTCCAAAGGAAAGCTCTTCCTTTTATTCTTAGGACCACCCACCCCTGTTCCCCGCTCCCACTTTTCTTCTGAAAACACTCTCCCGGTCATGAAAGTGAGGATTCTAGAATCCTTTTTCGTGGCTTTTGCTAGCAGGTGAATGGTTTCATGCACTGATTATTCATCCTGTGACTCATGTGGAGTACGTCACTGACATCTCTAACATCTTGTTCCACAACCAGCCATGGCAGGTAGAATTTTCCCAAAACCTTTTAGGTGTTTCTTAGAATTTTGCCAAGAACTCTCTTTCTAGATCTTCTAGAAGTACTCTTTAAACAGAGGGGAAATAAGGATAAAATTACCTTTGGAAATTGTTTTGCTTGGACTTTATCTGCCAGTCAGCTAGCATCCTGTCATTTACATAGCTATTTTTTCCCCTCAAATAATGAGTAAAGAAAGGAGACACTAGGAGTTGGGAAAAGCTGAGCGAATAGGAGAGTCTTTTAGTCACCTTTACCTGTATTTCATTGCATACACAGGCTGCTGACTTATCTCTGACTGCAGCAGCATATGAGTCTCTGCCAAAGGCGGGGAAACTCCAATAATCCGATAGATATGGTTGGAACAGGGTCATATCACGGCTTTTGATTATATATGAGCTCAGGTTGTGTTTCACTTTGTTCAAGTTATGGAGCAGGTAAGGGTGCCTTCAAGGAAAGTAAATATAACAGGTACAGCCCAAGTACTAGATCAAAAGAAATTGTTTCCGTCAATAACAGTGGATTCCTTTTCCATCATTTGAAAGTCACATTAACTTATAAATTGCTTGAAAATTAGGCTTGTGCTCAACTGCTGCCCAACTATCAGTTGGATATCAAGCCTGCAATGAATCCCAAAGTGATTTTGTTCATTTTTGTTCATAGTGAACTCACTGATATATATACATATATATACATTTATATATGTAACATAAATATACATATATACATAATCAACTGTACACATATAGTTTGGAAAAGCCAGAGTAAATACTAGTTTCTTTTAAAAAATTGCTATTGGTGCTAATTAGTGAATGATGGTTTAATAAGTAGCATTTTCTTTTCTTTTGTATATGACAAACTTCATGTTCTCAGAAAGAAAAGAAATTATGTGTTTTTACTGGATTTGCAATTCAATAAGCTAAGCGTGGCTTCATTTTCAAGTTCAAAGCTACTTAGGGAAAAGAAGAAACATAAATAACATTGTGTGTTCCTTTTGTAGGACATAAAATAGGAAGTACTTTAGCCTTGCCCATTTCATTTTGCCTCCATCCTGATATTACATTTCCTACTCATCGTCATGCGTTTAGAAAACTATGTTTTAAAAAATGGCTCACACTACAGAATCAAGGAATGAAGAGATGATTGTAAGAATGGAACTTTAACCTCTCTGTCTTGAAACTTTGCTTCTAATTAAGAACCTGAAACATTCCATCCATGTTGTGGCTATATTTTCCAGCATGCAGCTTCTTAATAGATAAAAAATTTCCTCTGTATTTCTAGTTCTTTATTCAATCTATTATACGTTAAGTACTAAAATAATCTGATTTAATGCAGTCAAACCAATATTTGAAAGAAAGTTTGTTAAGCCCTGCTGCCTATTTGAAGGTTAGCAAGCCAAGTTCTTTCTCACAAAAAGTTCATAATTTGGCAAGGCTATGTGGGGGACAGGGTTATGACATGAGGTAAACAGACACATATGGTTTAAATGAATGCTAAGAAATGGCACCAAGGGCTCTGGCTCTGGGCGTTTAAATGGGGAAACAGATCAGGTACCCCAGAAGAGATAAGAAAACAGGTGGTAGCATTTGAGATGGGTTTTCATTCTCACAGTTGAATGTGCATCAGGATTGCCTGGAGGACTTTCTACAACACAAATTGCTGGGCCCCACATTCAGCATTTTTGATTCAGTAGGTCTGGGGTGGGGTGTAAGAATTTGTATTTCTAACAAGTTCCCAGGTGATTTTTGTCCTATTTACTCAGATACAGCACTTGAAGAACCATTGCTCGAGAGAGATGGGAAAAGAACAGAGGGTGTTTGATCCAGAGAAAGAGAATGGGCAAATTTGAGAGGTAAGAAACTGAAGGACACTTTGAATGATAATAATGATGAATGCTAGCTTTTTTGCCAGTGAGAAGATGAAGTTACAGAGAGGTTAAAGAGCTTAACGTCATAGACCTAATAAGCATCAGAGTCAGGGTTTGAACCTATGGAGTCAGCCACCCAGAGCTTGATGTTTCATTGCTGTGATTAATAGTTGAAAGCAGTACATCTCGACTGACACAGACGTTTTTTAGGCAGTAATGAGAGATAAGGCTTAGCATGCAGGTTGCAATTGTATTTCAGAGGCTTTAAGTACCAGGTTAAGGGATTTTGTATTTAGGATGTTAATAGAGATGTATTCAGCTTTTCTTTTTTTTTTTGGATTGGGATTGATTGAGTAGCAATGTACATAATCGAGAGAGACGAAAGGATGGAAACCTAGTTTGAAGTCTTGTTTAACAACCCAAGTAGGGAGTTCTCTGGTGATCCGGTGGTTAGGTGCTTTCATTGCTAAAGGCTTAGGTTCAATTCCTGGTCCTGTGAGCCATGCGGCAGGGCCAAAAAAAAAAAAAGATAGCCCAAGTGAAAGAAAAGGGCAACTGCAATTGAAATGGAAGTGGAGAGGGTGGGGATAAGAGATCCTTTGTGGGTTGGCTACGCTTGTGATTCCCAGTCCTTCTACCAGCTGTGATTCCATGGCTTGAAAATTTTGGTTTATGACACAAACTGCATTTAACTTAACAAAGAGAAATGTGTTCTATCTGAGATCATTCTTTTTCCCACTGTCACACATCCAGATGGTAACTAACAGTCCATAATTATCAAGAGCTCAAAATCCCAGCATTGTCCCCGTTGTGATAAGCACCAAGGTTGAACAAGTGAGCAGACATTTAAAAATATTTTATTGCTTTCAGTTGCAGGTCTTTGTCACAGGCCCGCATCCAAGGTCAATCACATAAATGTTTAAAATTTAAGTCCGATCTACAATCATGTTTCAGAAATTCTTCTGACGCCATAAAAAGCCAGTGGAATGTTTTCATAATCCTGAGATAATAAGTTACCATACTGACATAAAATAATTCCAGCCAAAACAAAGAAATCCATGTGGTTTTATGGGTAAATACATAATGTACACCAGGCACTTGAAAAATTGAATACATCGTCCCTGTCTTTATGCTTCTAATAATACAGGCTTTTGCGACCTGATAATGAGTTTGGGGCTCATGAATAGGAGTCAAGAAATATTCTCTAGTTTGAGGTCTGGCATTCTGGAGGCAGCTGTAGAGAACTGAGGACAGAAAGTTTGGAGACGGGCCCCATTTGGAGGAGCTGGTTCTTAATTTGGTGTGGTTCAAGACAGGCATGCTAGGATGTCTTTTTAACTCAGTACCCTAAGGCAGGATATCATTACCAAAGAGCCCTTAGGAAAATAAGGAGTATTGAAGCTTTGAGGAGTCCAGAAAAACCCAATTGGTCTTTCTCTCCAGTGTGAAATATTTTAACCTGATAAACTTCTAGAATGTCATTTTCAGGTAAAATAAAACTTTTCTAATATAGATCTAACAGTTCCATTTCAAACTTTGTGTCACTGCTAAATACCCGCAAACCTCATGAATAAAATTTTAAAAGACCGAAGTTTCTTTTAGGTGTAATAGTGAGAGCCCACGTGTATGTGGTTGTGAAATAGTTAAGCACCAGGCCTTCAGTAACTGCAGCTTAAAAGCACTCAGCAAAGGGATAGATTTCTGCACAATAGCATCTGGTTTCTTCCTCACTTGAGCAGCCAACCTGGAAGTCAGTCCTCCTCACACTGCTAAAGGCCAGAGTGCCTGAGAGGGAAGTCATTCACAGAAGCAGGTACTTTTTTAGAAGGCCTGGGAAAGGAGACTAACTTTTTCTAAGTTCCAGTATCTGTTCCATAGATATTAGGAAGAGTAATATCGAGAGCTATAAATTTAAGTTGTTGTTCAGTTGCTCAGTCGTGTACGACTGTTTGCAACCCCATGGACTGCAGCATGCCAGGCTTCCCTGTGCTTCATCATCTCCTGCTGCTGCTGCTAAGTCACTTCAGTCGTGTCCGACTCTGTGTGACCCCATAGACGGCAGCCCACCAGGCTCCCCTGTCCCTGGGATTCTCCAGGCAAGAGTACTGGAGTGGGGTGCCATTGCCTTCTCCTCATCATCTCCTGAAACTTACTCAAATCCATGTCCATTGAGTTGGTGATGCCACCCAACCATCTCATCCTCTGTTGTCCCTTTCTCCTCCTGCCTTCAATCTTTCCCAGCATCAGGGTCTTTTCCAATGAATCAGTTCTTCTCATCAGATGGCCAAAGTATTGGAGCTTCGGCTTCAGCATTAGTCCTTCCAATGAATATTCAGGGTTGATTTCCTTTAGGATTGACTGATTTGATCTCCTTGCAGTCCAAGGGACTCTTAAGAGTCTTCTCCAACACCACAATTTGAAAGCATCAATTCTTCCACATTCAGTCTTCTTTATGGTCCAACTCTCTCATCCATACAATTACTCACATATATTTGGAAACTGGATTTTGGAACATTTACCATCAAAGATTCTGAATATGCCCTGCAAATTAGCAAGCAAATAGCAACACTGACACATATACTAAGGTAGGAAGTGAAACAGCACAAAAATAGGGAAATAGCAGCAGATAACATATCACCAAGATGATGAAGCAAGAGGGGACACAAAAGACCATAGTTGCTATGTTTATTCTTAGTCACACATAGCTAGATGCAGCAGGTGTATTATTTTTAGCTACACGTACCTAAATGAGTCACCATTCTCTGAGGAAAAAACAGGAAAAAATGCTAAAGGGGAGTAACTGCAAGCTGCCTGTCACTTATAGCGACTGCATGTATGTATTTGCTTAAGATAGCTGCTAAGGAAGCTCTCTTTAGTTTGTTCCTCAGTAGGGGCTGAGTCATTAATGATTAGGTTTTTGCTTTCCTTAGAGCTTCATGGGAATTTCTGGGTACTGTTAACCAGAACCAGGTGGGTCCAAGATGCAGCCAAGGCCTTGGTACCAGCACAGAGAAATGCGGGAGCATCCCTGTGTGCCTTAGGCTGCAGGACCACCCAACCAGGGTTTGTGCAGCCCTGGAAGCCGGCAGAGCAGAGCCTGGGACAAATAGGAGATTTAGGAATGAACCTTTAGTTCAAGGTTAACCAGAGAGACTGCCACTGGGTAATGCACACCATTGAATCTTGTAATTAAAAGGGTTTCCTGTGTGGTCACCTGACGTAGTTACTAAACAGCTTGCAGGAAACAACACGTAGCATTCTGCAGATACTTTGCAATTACTTTATATCATCACCATGCAGTCAAAAGACAAAGAGAAAACGCAGGGAGAAACTTAACAGCAATTTGTAGCAAAGATGTCAGGAATAAGAACACAGTGCTTGTTACCACTGGCTCTTATGTTAATTATCTAATTGCAAATTGGCTTTCATTAATGTCTGGATAGCATATTGAAAAGCAGAGACATTACTTTGCCAACAAAGGTCCGTCTAGTCAAGGCTATGGTTTGCCAGTGGTCATGTATGGATGTGAGAGTTGGACTGTGAAGAAAGCTGAGCGCCGAAGAATTGATGCTTTTGAACTGTGGTGTTGGAGAAGACTCTTGAGAGTCCCTAGGACTGCAAGGAGATCCAACCAGTCCGTTCTGAAGGAGATCAGCCCTGGGTGTTATTTGGAAGGAATGATGCTAAAGCTGAAACTCCAATACTTTAGCCACCTCATGCGAAGAGTTGACTCATTGGAAAAGACTCTGATGCTGGGAGGGATTGGGGGCAGGTGGAGAAGGGGATGACAGAGGATGAGATGGCTGGATGGCATCACTGACTCGATGGACAAGAGTTTGGGTGAACCCCGGGAGTTGGTGATGGTGGGAGGCCTGGTGTGCTGCGATTCATGGGGTCGCAAAGAGTCGGACATGACTGAGTGACTGAACTGAACTGAATGTCTGGATACAGCTGAAATAATATAATGCTTTCTCTGCTCTGATATCCTGCTACTTACATTTACTAGAGCATGCCTATACATATTTTTTTTTCTTTCCATAAGTACTAAATGGCTCCATTTTCCCCCATTTCTGTTTGGTGGCAGAGAAACAAGACAAGGGAACCATGGGGCTGTATTCTGAACCCACAGCTCATAGACACACTATAGTATAAAAATGGAAGTGTTCTGAAATGCACTGCATGGATCCATATTTTAAGACCAGCCCAGCACCAAGTCCAGAATTCTGGAGGATATTTGTTGCCCTTGCATATTGCTGTCCTCTATCAAGGTCCATCCTGGCAGGGTGGCCCTCTTTTCTTAAAGTCACACTTACTCACTGCATTCTACAGGGGATCGTTACCTTCCATTAATGAAAAAGCACACTCACCACCATTGCTTGTGGTGCTTGTTAGTAGCACAAAACCAAGAGTACAGCCTGCATGGTCATCTCTGTGTGTGCCATTCCAGATGCTCCCATGGGGCATACAGTATCAACACCTGAATACGTAGTGCTTAAGTGAACCAGTTTGAACTAAGTCACTTACTGCTGAGTTTTACCAAAGGAAAGGGGCAAATGCCAAGTGGCAAATACGGCATTCTCCTCTTCTTCCTTTTTAAACTTCCCTCTGATGCAAAATCTATTCATTAGGAAATCATGTAGTGACCAAAATGTACAGAAGAAAACAAAAATCAACCTTTCCCCAATGCAGAAATAATTGATGTATGTACTTTGCAATTTTTTGTATACATTCTTTCCCAAGATTTATTATTTCTATGTTTAACACTTCTGGATATATTTATTTCATTATCTAACATGAATGTATATGCCCATCAGTGAGAAAATGTTCAAACAAATGATTTGTTTGCTTTCCCTGGAAAGGAGGACTAGTTTTTAAGAAGTCAAATTTTAAGTCGGTGTAGCGTTCAGGTTTCAGATGGTTCTTTGACGAGCTCCTGGAAAGGAAAATGCAGAACCATCTATTCCATCTGTGACATAACATAGTACCACTGAATATCTTTGATTTTTTAATTTTTATTTATTTTCTTTAGGCTAATTGAAATACCCTGTTCATCTCCATTTTAAATTTACTCCCCCAATTTTCTTTTTCATAGCCCTGGGATATATACTTTTAACTAATTGTCTTAATGAACTCATCTTATCTTCAAGACTATCTAATTCAAAATTACTGTTTATGAAAAGCAAATTTGTCTTATAAAATATAACCTTAAGGAAATAACCACTAAACACATCAAAGTAATGAATAAGCAGGATAAAAGAGTGAGCTATGGATACAGCTTAAGTTCTAAATTTTAACTCCTTAGTTACAAACCCTCTTTGTTCACTGGATCATAGAATAGGACCCATTTTTTATTGTTTTAAAATCAAGGTAAGCATAACACCAACTAAACAGTCTTATTCCTAACAACTAAGAGTCTAGTTTCTCTAAACCAGAGCTTTTCCTCTTTGTAATAGGCTGAACTTATTATGAATTTCAAAGACTTTATAAAAATTAACCTACTGAGTAAAGCAATAAACCTCTTTGGTTCTGACTGGAAATTTAATGACTGAAATGAAAGCATTGAAGGGAGAGAATAGATTTTTGTGGATAAATTCAAATGAGATGAACAAATGAATTCAATGTTTGATCTGTATAATTTCTCCAACTTTGGCTTCTCAGCCATTCTGGTGATTTTCACAAACACCTGTTGTTTTGGAAGTACACAGATTAATCTGGCTCCCAAACTAGTTTTCCTAAGATACTCTGAAATCAGGGGCGTTAAGACAAGTGCACCCAGCATTCAGATACATATGAATATGTCTGAAAAATTTGCCAAGCAAAGGTAGAGAAGTGCAGTGTTCACAAGTCTCTTGAGCAAAGTTCCACTGCCAGAAAGGGTAACCGATACTACAGAAGAGGGGGTGACACTGTGGCCACCCCTGAAATTAATCCCCAGTACCCAGACTCATCCATGGTTTCTATGCGACAGTTTCACCAGAAGGGACCCTCGTAGCTTCAGGAGATGGTGACCTTGTCTCAGAGTTTGCACTCTCAGGAGGGAGCGTTCTACCCTTAGTGGGTATTGATGGTGGCTGCTGCTTTTGAGGTTGAATGTCACCCTGTATCTGGGACAGGGCACCAGCCTCTGGCCACCGTGAAGACTGGTTTGTAGAACAAAGAGAAAGCATTTCTTGAGAGTTCTTATACTTTGTGGGAGGAACTGAGGCTGATGGGGGGCAGAGTTAGAAAATCTTGTTTTGTGATCATCATTTTGACAGCATGTTTATTTGCTGGCTGCAGTGACCTGGGAGATAAGAATTTTCCTCCAGCTTAGAGTTTGTGCTAGAGTAAAGATGAGCCAAAGTGGGTGGAAAAACCATCTGAGACTTGGAAATATGATTACATATGCATTTTAGATACAATTTACTATCCAATTTTTAAGAGAATTGGTTGTATCCTACTGATGTGCATGGTCTACTTCCAGTTGGATGTTAAGCAGAAAATGTCATATCAGAATGTATATCAGTTGATAAACTATGATTTATTAAAACTATGGTATGACATGGTATAATATATCAGGAACACTGTTAAATGCCATGGAACATACACATTAGAGGGGTGGAAGCAGGGTATGTGTGGCAAATTCCTGTCCCCGTTGAATGTGTCCATAACTGTGCTTCATGCAGTTGCCTCAATTATGGGTTAAATGACTGCCAGTAATTAAGAGTTGTTAGAGGTGTTGTCTCTTGTAGAGGTATGTCTTTCAGGCTTCCATTGTAAAGGCTGTCTATTGCTGGGCCGGGATCCACAGCCCAAGAAGCTAGAAGAGATCAAGACAGTTCTGTAGTTTGGCAAATATAGCTTGTCAGGAGTGTATGCTGGTATAAACTCCTGAGGCCAGGACCTTATTTGTTTTGTTCACTGCTATAGCCCCAGCACTTAGAACAGTGATGCTCATTACTGTTGAATGAATGAATACATGAACATACAGTGAGACATCTCATGCAACTTGGGCGGGAAGAAAACCAGCTTAAAGCAAACTAGATGAGCACAACTCAGCTTCAGCTGAAATTAGAAGTTGTCAGCCTAGAAGAGGACCAGGTAGTCTTCCCCAGGAGTCAAGGAAGATGATTTTGATCCTTGGGGAGCAGAAGAGAAATGTTTAAATCAGAGCTACTGAGAAAACTGTGCAACTTAATTGGGCTGTTCATCAGCTATGTATATCCCATGTCGTCTTCCCTGTGCCCTGTAGTCAAGAGAGTTTTGTAGAACATCTACTGTGAGAAGGGGTATAGGGTCTGTGGTCATATTAGTTATCTGTTGCTGAGTTACAAAGTTACGTGAAATGTAGAAATGCATTTTGGAATCCAGGCCCAGCTTAAGTGGGTGGTTCTGGCTCAGTGTCTTTGATGAGGACGCTGCCAAGTAGTTGGCTGGTGCTACAGTCATGTCAAGGCCCGACTGGGGAGAGGCAGCTGCTAAGCTCACTCATGTGGTGGTTGGTGGACCTCAGCTCCTCGCTGGCTCTTGGTAGATCGACAACAAGGTCATGGGAACCTGTATTTACGGCAGCTCAAACACGGGACGCTGCTTTCCCCCAGGGTGAGTGATGAGACAGAGAAAGAGAAATGAGACTGAGATTCAAAGAGGAAGTCAGTCTTTTATAACCTAGTCTCAGACATGACACCCTATTACTCCTGCCATATTCTGTTGTTCACACAAACCAACTTGAGGGCAATGCAGGAAAGAACCATTCCAGTGTGTGAATACCAGCAGGTTGGGATCCTTGGGGTCCACCTGAGAGGCTGGCTGCAGTAGCTGCAATGGACACGGTTCTGTAAAGTGTGCGGCTCCAGAGGGGCAAGGGTGGCCTAACCCTCAAGAAGTGTATAGTCTATTCTAGGCTACAGAAATATTTGAATATTTTTTTTAACAGATGTAAGCTGTCTACAAGTTCAAACTAAAACCCAGAGATCCTCCATAGGTTTCTGCTATAGTATTTTAACTGGAATACTTCTAAAGCCAACCATTTTGGGGCCCAAGAGCAAAAATTTATGCTAGTCTAGCATCTCTGAATTAGTCTTATCTGTGCAAACTGTTAGAAGGGGAGGAAAGGAGTTACCTTTTCAACTCGGCTGCTTTTAGTATTCTAGGTAGGAGTGAGAGTAAATCCTTTTAATCACTTCAAACCCCCCAACTTCTGGCTCGCACAGCCTCTTTTTGACCTTAAGACTGTCTTCACAATAAGGGGCTTCCTCAAACCTCTAGCCCAGCCTCTAAACAAGCTGTATTTCCATCTAGAGAGTCTTACATCCATTAACAGTCTCACAGCTTATGCAAGAATTAAAAAGTCATCTGACGAGCAAGGACACGCACCTGAGTCCTGGTGCGATGGGAGAGAGATATCTGGGGTCACAGAGGCAGGGCTTTTCCGTGGGCTGAGCGCTGCACACTGTCCCCTGTGAGCAGTGTTTCCGTCTTCTCAGCACCCGGTGAGGTTGCTCCTGTGGCTACCTTTCCTCAAAGGGGAAGATCAGCAAAATAAGAGTCCCAGGGTGTCCTGTTGGAGATTCGCAGCCGACCTGGCTGTACTACAAGGAGTTAAACCTGTCCCTCTGTACCAGTGAAGCAACCCAGAGTTGGGGAGCATCTAATTGCTACTCTAGAACCAGCAGGGGGATCGGTGGAGGCAGTGATCTAATGGGTTTTTTCCACAGCTGTTATTCTGAGCACATGAGAGGCATTAGTAGTCCTTAGAATCCAACTTTTCCAAAGGGTGGCAGTTGTCATGATTCGAGTTTGAATCAACCTTTAAGCCATTTTGTTCCTTCGATCCTTGAAGCCCTTAGACAGAGTGCAAGCAGCTAAACTTTGGCTGTTTTGTAAAACCACAGAGTAGATAATAATTACAATGATCTTTACTAGTTCTTAGATAAGTTCTGCTGGCAGGATTAATAAACTTTATCTCAGCATTTCACTGAAGGAGTGGTTATATTAAGCTACTGAGTTTGATTCTAGAAACATAATCTTTACAGTAAAAATGTAGGAAAATTTGATTCTTATTGAAAAGGGTTAGTGAGGTTATTCATCAGGATTTTACTCTGATCTAAATTCCAGTTTACTTAATACACATTCTTTAATAAATTGTAAGCACACTGGTCAAATTATAGACTCTAGTTACGGAAGTCTTGCCTGCCAACACTCTGGGTGCTAAGAAAGCCATGATTTAAAGCAGCGGTCCCCAACAACTGCTTTTTTTTTTTTTTTGGCACCAGGGACTGGTTTCGTGGAAGACAATTTTTCCATGGACTGGGGATGGAAAGATCCTTTAGGGATGATTCAAACACATCACATTTATTGTGCACTTTATTTGTATTATTACATCAGCTTTTCAGATCACTGGGCACTAAATCTTGGCATTTGGGGTACCCTGATTTAAAACTGTGTTTTTTGATAGGTATCTGATAAGAGAAGAAATTGGAACCTTGGTTGAACAAACGGAAAAAAAAACAAATGAGAATTTTGGATGACTGCATTCTTCTCCTCTGCTCTTCTGTCTCCAGTAGTTTATTCCCTATAATTTTACCCACCGGTGTGAGGAACAGTACTACCAGCCTGCTGAGTAGAATTCAGTTTCTAAGGCACTTACACAAAGATTGGCCTACCTTGAACAAGACTTAATTAGTCCTTGCACATAATGCTCGAGGAATTCTAGGCAAAGCATGATGAAAAAGAGCGTGCTTTTAGGCGTGTGGTTGCAGAATACCCCCGAGAAAGGATGCCTTGTTTCCTGGACAGGTACCTCCAGGACTGCCTTCGTGCCTTTGAAAAAATGTATCACGTGGTTGTTAGCAATGCCTTCTGCGCAAAGGTCGCTTTATTCACGTGCTAACATTTGAAAAGCACTTGTTGAATTCGACTTTGTGCCAGGTAGAGAAGTAGGTGCGCTTAAAAACAGACGCATAACATAGATGTTAAGAGTTTGGATAACACTAATTGCGTGAGTTAGGTTCCTGTTTCAGATGTGCTAATTTGTAGCTTTGGCCAAGTTACTTCTTTGTGCCTTGGTTTTCTTCCAACTGTAAAATGGGGATAATAAGAGTATCTATCTCCTAGAGTTGATGTGAGAAGTAAATGAGTTAACATACATAATGCCTTTAGAACAGTGCCTGTCATAGAGTAATGTTGCATGTTTAAGTTATTGTTATCATGCATATTATCATTGAAAACAAGCATGGGCTCAGTCAACTATCTGCATCGCAGTCTCTCCCTAACCACTCTTCACATGTCGTTTCTCATGGTTACATTTTTGCTCAGTGTAAATTTTCATGGAGTTTCAACAATTACAACACTTTGCAATATGAGACTCTTACGTATAGATGAAAACCAGCCCCAGGAAGGCTGTTTGAATGACTCAAAGGGAAAAAAAAAACTTATTTGGTTGCAGTGTCA
Organism: Bison bison bison; assembly: GCF_000754665.1. Taxonomy (NCBI): domain Eukaryota; kingdom Metazoa; phylum Chordata; class Mammalia; order Artiodactyla; family Bovidae; genus Bison; species Bison bison. The sequence continues at coordinate 8,150,323 of NW_011494807.1, read as the reverse complement.
GGATTAATATTCTGTTTGTGCCTCTAATACCTTAAATGTGTATTAAAGGTCAGAGTGGCATAGCTTTGGGGGCCTGAACTCAGACCTAGGCCAGAGGACCCCTGGCTCATTCCCCTCTTGCCACCACTACCCAGTTAACAAATCAGCATTTATCCCATCTCCACCAAAGCCAGAGACTGTGGCTTTGAATCTCCCTTTGAAAAGTGTTCTGGCCACTTTCCCAGCCCCAAGCATTCATATAGCTAGCATTGATCCAGGAGTGAATATGTGAGTGAGTGTGTCTGCCTTTTTCTGTGGGTCAGCCATTGCGCTGTTGACAGAAACCAAAGCAAATTAGCTTATACAAAAAAGGTATGTGTTTGAATTGAGGGAAGATGTGAGAAACAAGCCTTGAGAAGTCTCCAGAACTAGTTCACACTCCATCAGCGTTCTCTGTCTCTCATCTCTGCTAGAGAAGCCGAGTGTTGGCTTCGATCTCCCAGATCAGCTTTCCCCACATGCAGAAACCTGGCTACGACAGCTCCAGACTCAGGATCTTATGTGATACAATGAGCCCCTGGCTTGCACTGTGAGCCCATCACTGTCAAGGGCAGGGAGGTATGACAACGTCCATTTTGTGGGCAGCTGAGCAGAGGGGTGGACGGGATTACCAACCATCTCTTTCTATAACAAAACTTTCTCTGACGTCTGTTAATCTGGAATTCAAGAGTCCCAAACTCTTCTCCAGACTTTTCCAGGTGCTAAAGAGTCTTTTGCAATGCAGGAGACCCCAGTTTGATCCCTAGGTTGGGAAGATCCTCTGGAGAAGGAAATGGCAACCCACTCCAGCATTCTTGCCTGGAGAATCCACATGCACAGAGGAACCTGGGGGCTACAGTCCATGGGTTCGTAAAGAGTTGGACATGACTGAGCGACTAACATATTCAAACTCCTCTCTGGATGAAGAAAACAGCAACTTGCCTAATACTTCTTATTTTATAATTTTATAAGCACTTATATTAATGTTTAGCCACACATGAATAGTTGTTTAAAAGTCATTTTTTACAAATGAGAAAATCAAAGATCTAGTTTGCTGTTGTCACATATTTAGTAAGCAATCAAGCATAAACTAGACATGGCTCATTTTATTTTATGAAACATTGTTTCCATCTATTTTGCTAAATCAAGGTATTCTTCAATTCATAGGCAAAAAAAAAAGCATTGACTACAGTATACCAGGGACCTGGTACCGTGTGTGTATCAATACATATGTGGTGAACGAATGAGTGTCTTACCCATGTCACAGAGTGAAGCCTTAGCAAAGTGCAGGCTAGAAATGAAGATCCATGCACAAACGAGACCCCCATTTTTCTTTGACATGCCTCTACCAAGGTTGGCATTCCTCTTAGGTACTGGAAGTTTTCCTTGTTTTCTTTCCTGATTCAGATTGCCAGATTCTTGTGTTTGATTTTAAATGTATTATGACAGTACATCCTGTTTACTTGGATTAGTTCACAATTATTCTTTTTGTCTTCTCTTCTGTAAAACAAGGGTTACTATTTCATACCTGACCGGATCCTTAGCATGTCCTTTATGTGCTTAAGTTTGTTTAGTTCTTGCAAACACATTTCGAAACTCCATTTAACAATCTAATCCCTTCATGGGTATGTGGGGCAGCAGGGTGGAGGAGGGCGGGGAGGCAGCGGGGGAGGGGTGGTGATAGTGAGTAAAGTGAAATTCTACAAGCTCTTGTGCTTGGCTATTAATGGAATGATTCAATCTATATTAAATGTTACAACAACTCTTAAAGGGATCCATTTCACTCATTAGCTCAATCATGAGGTCCTCACTGAGTTTTTCATCTCCAAAATCAGAACTTGATACATTTGAGTAAAGACTTGAGAATATGGTTTTGCAAAGAACCTACTTCTGTTTCAGTCCTGGGAAACTGCTGACCAAATCTCAGAACAGTTAGAACATAAACCATAAGCTCCATAATTATCAGTGAAACCAGTTTTTAAAAGTGACACCTCACCACCAAATAGTCAACAATAGAAGTATTTCATAATTGGCAGCAACTAACTCTTTTCAACTTTCATTGAGATGAGAGATGAGATTCAGTCTGTAGTTTTCCCTTTGAAACTCCAAGCTCTTTGTAAAGAGATTACTTCTGATGGAAATGAAGGGCTGGCCCAGTCTATAAGCAGTGGAAAATTCCCATGTGCCATCTTGTGGAGCTGTTGAATTAGTGATCAGAGAATTCACTATATATACTGGTCAGATCTATGACTGCTTATATAGGTGATCAGTTATGCCATCTCACACTTCATATATCTATAAACATTGGACTATATAAACACTATTGGAGAAGGAAATGGCAGCCCACTCCAGTGTTCTTGCCTGGAGAATCCCAGGGACAGGGGAGCCTGGTGGGCTGCTGTCTATGGGGTCGCACAGAGTCGGACACGACTGAAGTGACTTAGCATAGCATAGCATATAAACACTGACTTTGTACTTAAAGAAAATTCGCTCTTCATTTCGGGTCTTATTCTTAGATTCTCACTCATTATTGTGAGATACATTATTGTAAACACATTCCAATTTCTTAGTCATCCTTTTGTTTTGAGTAATTTCCCCTAAAATCATAGTTTGGTTTAAGTAGTCAACCCACTCCAGTATTCTTGCCTAGAGAATCCCATGGACAGAGGAGCCTGGTGGGCTGCTGTCCATAGGATCGCACAGAGTCAGACACGACTGAAGTGACCTAGCATGCATGCATGCATCAGAGAAGGAAATGGCAACCCACTCCAGTGTTCTTGCCTGGAGAATCCCAGGGACAGAGGAGCCTGGTGGGCTGCCGTCTATGGGGTCACACAGAGTCGGACTCGACTGAAGTGACTTGGCGGCGGCAGCAGTCTTCTCAAAGCATGCGCCACATTTGGCTCTTTTATGTTCTTTGCCTCCTCCTTGTCCGTCTGTATAATTTTGCCTTCCATTTCTTTCTTGGTTCTTCTCAATCTTCTTTACGGGTATCTTTTCTATAGATTCTCTAGAGCTCTTGGTCTTTATCCACTCTCATTACTCTGCTCCATTGACTCTAATGGTGTCTCTACAGAAGTCTCTTTGTAATGAAAACTGGTGAAAAAGAGAGGTACTGTTTCTCAATGGCACTGTTAGTTTTGGCTTTCAGTTTCCAGAGTCAGTTTTTCTGGCAGTTGTTTTGATAATACCTCTGTGTAGAAAACGCTTTCAGCTTCAGATAGTCCTCAAAACAATTTTAAGCTCTATTAACCATGTCATTGTCCTGAAAATTCAAAGCATCAATATTTTCTAAATCAGCCTGGGTTTCTGTTTGGACAAAGAGAAGAGTGCCCTGTGGTCTTTTGTTATTAAACACAGAGTTAGCATATAGTGAGCCATTTAGAGGGCTTCCTTCAAAGCTCAGTTGGTAAAGAATCTGCCTGCAATGCAGGAGACCCCAGTGCTAGCTGTTTAGAAGTGGGAGGTCCTACGCATCACCAGACTTTGTGACCCAAGTCTAATAGATTATGAGCCCTTTAGACTGCAAGCCACTCTTGGTCTTGAGCAATGCCAGGTGTGGACAGTCTGTGTACCTTCAACACATCACTCTCAGTGTTACCTAAAATTGCTTGCTGTCCTTTTGGCCCTATTATTTCTGTCTGTCTTGGGTGAGTTCCTCTGAAATTTTGGCATTAAATTAAAGCCACCTTTCTTTCTTTCTTTTTTCTCAGACAATCTCTTGTGCTCCCGTCTGCTTTATTGGCCTCTTTTGGGTCTGTAGGAACACTAGGGATCAAGAGCCTGGTTTTCCAATCCCAGCAAAGAGAGGAGGTGAGTCTGGTCAGCTCCCATTGCCTCTGGCTGTCACATGATGTCACTATTGGAGATTGCTCCCAAGAGAATGGGTGTGGGTTGCACCTGTGATGACTCCAAGGTTCTACCTCATAGGAGTCCTTAGAGGGAATCCAGTACCACTCCTTCAACACTAAGTTTGCCTCCCTCGCAGGCATCTCTCAGAACATCAGTAGGCCTTGGGACTGGCTGGTCTGGTCTGGTCCATTTACAGACCCCAAACTCTCTCTCTCCTCTTTCCTTTGGGGTCAATGAGTTTAATTTCCCTCGTACTAAGAAAACTTGCTCAACCTCTATGCTGACAGGAGATTCCCTGGAAACTCAGAGGTGTTTTACCCTAAAGGTTGTTCAGAGACCTCAAGGCATTCAGAGCTACTTCTCTCTTAGTTGGGAGAAGGATCATTGTCTGCAGGGCACAATCTCCAGTAATACAAAGGTGATTTGGGGGTATTTTTCTAGATTACTATATCATTTAACTGGTTTCCTAAATGGGGACATTTTTAAAAATTTTATTTACTTTTAATTGAAGAATGATTGCTTTACAGTATTGTGTTGGTGTCTACCAAACGTCAACATGATTCAGTCATAGAGGACATTTTTAAAAGGTCACTATTAATAATTACACAGAACTCTGGTCATAAACAGGGAAAGCTAGGATGTTTGACCACTAGAACCTTCTTTTGCTAGAAAGGAAAAGGAAACATAATTATAATTTATTGTGGACATTCTACCATAATGGACAACAGTATTGTCCAGATTTTAAACCTTGACAGAAAAAGTAAACTTTGTCTTCAAACAAAATGGATATTATACTAATTGCACAAAGTCCCATAGCTAACTCTCTTTTGTTTACATAATCAATGTTGAGGGTCAACTATCTGCCAGGTCATACTAGCTGTGCACATATGTGTATGAATACATGCAGTTCCTGTCTGCTTTTCTGAATAAAAAATCATGCCAGCTTTCTACATCTGCTATTTCTTCTCTGAAATTACTCTTGGTCCTTAGATGATACATTAAAATTGAAATTATGTTTGCCACAGTGAATTCCTTCTTCATTATTATTTAAAATTTCCTTTTATACAAACAACAATGGGAAGAATGGTTTGGATTGGGGATATGCCAATATTTTATTCTCTTTTGAGTTGAATAATGTGATAACTCAGAAAAATGTGCATCCTGGCTTAGCATAAGTACCAGGCATTGGTTATTGCAGCTGAATTCAGTGTAAATCTTGCTTAACCTTGCAGCTCAAAAGACAAAGTGTTCCCTGTTATATTTGATGGGACCTGGAAGCTAGTGTGCTGTACATCAGGTTCCTTCTGAGGAACTTGTGGGAAGATACTGTGTTTACATGGCATAAGTAGATTCAAGAATATAAACATGTCTGGATTTATAAATTCTCGTGAACGTTAATAAATGGTGGAGGCCATTTTGTTTGCATTCCACAAAAGATGATCTTTTTTGTAAGCTAGCTGTTGTGGGAGATTTTTGAGCTTTTTCCAAGATAACTCGACTCCTGTTTGGCCATTATGTGAATTAATTACCTGGGAAATAATGTAAATTACAATGATAAGTCACAGCAGGGACTAGCCTGCAGAAAAGCCCTACCTAGTAAGGTAGATGTTGAGGTCACTTGGTAGATTTATAGGATTATTTTGGCATGTGTGTGTGAGGGTATCATGCTGGATACACATCACGATGCCTTGACTCCAGGCACTGACTGCAACCCTAGCTCTGCCAGCTCTGGAGAGGGTGAAACCAGAGCCATATACATTTATCGTCCTCCAATTCCAGAATACACTGTGTGGTTGAATAGCTAATAACATGCTGCCTCATGTTTTCCTGAAATTGTTTCGCATAGGATAGTCTTTGCTCGCCAAACAGATTGTTAAAAGGTGCAACCCCAAGCAAAAATTGGAAGCATGAGGTGCTCTTTTTGGGAGAAGTCCTCCTGGAGACGTCTCCCCTGGTTGCCTTCCCACCCCTGAGCACCTGGCCACACTGTCATTCACTGGGTCCTCTTTCCCCCAGTAGAACACTGTGCTCTTGGCCCACCTGGGCGCCCTTCCCAAGTAGGCAAATCTGGTTAGAATTACAGCTCAGTACTTACTTTGTGACCCATGGCAAGTCCCTTTTCTCCTGGTTTCCTTGTCTGTATATGGCTAAGAATACAGGGGGGTTGCAAGGAGTAAGCAAAATAAGGATTGAAACCCCTTACAGAACACCTAACACAGATAAATAGTCCAGTAAATGCTACTCCATTTGGCTTTTCCTTCCTTTTATCCCTCAGTCAAATTCTGCTTACATGTCACACACACTCCACTATACTTACTGTGGCTCTCATTTAGTTGGCTCACATAAATTACATCTAGTAACTGAAAATGTAGTTCTTTTAGAAATTAAAAAGGCTTTAAAGAGGACCTAGACCAGTGGTTTTCCAGGAATGTTCTGCAGGGCCCCGGGGGCCCCTGGGGAAGGTGGCTATCCGGACTAAGGAGTGGAAGAGGTGGTCCTCTAATCCTTGCTGTCCTTTTGCTCAGAGAAATGCTTTGTTTATCAATTTTAAACAGCGAGATTTTCATAAGATTACATTTTAAGGATACAAAAGTATTCTGTTCAAGGGGGGAATGTTTTCAAAACTGCTTTGGCCAATACTTCAATTTATTTCATAGACAAATTAGGGATCCCTGCCTTGCTCCATCTGTTCCGTCAAGTCCTTAAACTCCCCTTGGAGCACTTCTTTTGGGCTTCTTTAATGCAATTTGACCAGGCTCCATCCGTGTTGACCTGTACTGATATGAGCCTTCTTCAGTAAAACTTGATTAAATTCCTCCCAAAGTTTCACAACAGTTTAGCTTTAAATCTGCTTCTATGAGTGTTGACATAGTTTTTCCAAGGCATTTATGATTGCCAAGTTTTTTAGGTTTCACTAACCAATGTAGATTTCAAGAAGCAAACAAATCCTTAAAATATTTGAAGAGAATTACTCAAATAATACATAAGCATATTTTGATGTGTTAGTCACTCAGTCGTATCCAACTCTTTGCGATCCTATGGACTGTAGCCCACCAGGCTCCTCTGTCCATGGGATTCTCCAGGCAAGAATATTGGAATGGGTTGCAGTTTTCTCCTCCAATGTCAGCCAACTTAGAAGTATATGCTAATAAACATTCAAATAATGTGGAAATGTATGGAGTAAAAATTGAAAGTGTTCCTTCATGCATTAACTTCCTCCAGAGCAAGGCTGATTCCCTACCCTGCTGTTTAACCACGGTTAAACATTTAACTTACAGCTTACCGGAAAGTATTCTTCTGTATACATTGACGTATAGGTTTAGTTTTCTAAATAAAACCAGACTTTGAATCAGTTCTAATGAGGTGGATGAAACTGGAACCTATTATACAGAGTGAAGTAAGCCAGAAAGAAAAACACCAATACAGTATACTAACACATATATATGGAATTTAGAAAGATGGTAACAATAACCCTGTGTACGAGACAGCAAAAGAGACACTGATGTATAGATCAGTCTTATGGACTCTGTGGGAGAGGGAGAGGGTGGGGAGATTTGGGAGAATGGCATTGAAACATGTGTAATATCATGTATGAGACGAGTCGCCGGTCTAGGTTCGATGCACGATGCTGGATGCTTGGGGCTGGTGCACTGGGACGGCCCAGAGGGAGGGTATGGGGAGGGAGGAGGGAGGAGGGTTCAGGATGGGGAGCATGGGTATACCTGTGGTGGATTCATTTCGATGTTGGGCCAAACTAATACAATATTGTAAAGTTTAAAAAAAAAAAAAAAAACACCAGACTTACATTGTTTCATGACTTGCTTTCTTTTCCCTCCTAACATAACACAAGCGTGTTTCCAAGTCAGTACATACGTGTCGCTGGGGCTCTTGTAGATCTCTTCACAGTACTTCCAATTTATATCACGATGTGATTGCCACTAAAAGTGAGCAAGTAGATGGTATCCTTTTTTCTTCTTTCTATTACAAATATTCTTGCAATGAATATTCTTTTTTTTTGTCTTCATGTACACAGTTGAAAGTATATCTCCAGAAGAAATACCTGGAAAATTCCACAGGTAATTGAGAATTTGATCAGTGTAGACATACTGCCCTCTAAATTTTTATTTTCATTCGTATTCTCACTAGTAAAGTATGAGAATATTTATTTCCTCATAATCTCAACCAAAACAGAACATTTGAACTTGTATGTTTTTCTCTTTTATTATATTTTCCATTTTGTATATTTTTCCAATCAGACTGAAGTGATATTTTATAAGTTCTTTGTTTATTGGTGAAATTGAATGTTTTTCCATATGTTATTTCCCTTTGTAATTTTTCTGCAAATTATCTTTTATAACACTGCATGTTTCCACTGGACTATTCTTTTTCATTCTTATTTTCAACTTTCTTTGTATATTTTGAATATTAATACTTTTTATATTAATATAAAAGTATTTTATCTTAATCCTTTGCTATGTATGTTACACTTATTTCCTCTTTAAAAAGTTTCTTTAAACTTTATATTGGAGTGGCATTGGTTTACAATTTGTTAGTTTCAGGTGTACAGCAAAGTGATTCACTTATACATACACATATATCCACTTTTTTTTAGATTCTTTTCTCATATTGGTCAT
>NW_011494807.1:8140291-8141719 GCF_000754665.1 Bison bison bison | reverse complement strand
CTTGCCTGGAAAATCCCATGGACAGAGGAGCCTGGTAGGCTGCAGTCCATGGGGTGACTAAGAGTCGGATATGACTGAGCGACTTCACTTTCATTTTTCACTTTCATGCATTGGAGAAGGAAATGGCAACGCACTCCAGTGTTCTTGCCTGGAGAATCCCAGGGACGGGGGAGCCTGGTGGGCTGCCGTCTAACGGGTCACACAGACTCGGACACGACTGAAGCAGCGCAGCAGCAGCAGCAGCAGTGTATATATGTTAATCCCAACCTCCTAACTTATTCCCCTCCACCTTTTCCCTTTGGTAACCATAAGTTTTTAAGCAAAATCTGTGAGTCTGTTTTTGTTTTATAAATAAGTTCACTTTTTCAAGATTCCATGTATAAGTGATATCATATGATATCTGCCTTTGTCTGACTTACTTCACTTAGTATGACAATCTCTACATCCATTTGAGTTGCTGCAAATGGCATTATTTCATTCTTTTTACGGTTAAGTAATATTTCATCATATATACATACTACATCTTCTTTACCCATTCATCTTTCGGCATTTAGATTGCTTCTGTATCTTTGATATTGTACATAGTGCTGAAGTGAACATTGGGGTGCATGTATCTTTTAAAATTATGGTTTTCTCCAAATATATGCCCAAGAGAGGGATTACTGGATTATATGGTAACTCTGTTTTAGTTTTTTAAGGAACCTCCATACTCTTCTCCATAGTGGCTGTACCAATTTACATTCCCACCAGCAATGTAAGAGAGTTCTCTTTTTTCCATACCCTCTCCAGTATTTGTTGTTTTGATGATGATCATTCTGACAGGTCTGACATGACAAATTTAAAAATTGTTTATTCTAGTTCTATGAAAAACGTCATTGGTAATTTGATAGGGATTGCCTTGAATCTGTACATTACCTTGGGTAGTATGGTCATTTAGACAATATTGATTCTTCCAACCCAAGAACATGAAATATCTTTCCATCTCCTTGTGTCATCTTTGATTTCTTTCATCAGTAACTTACAGTTTTCAGAGTGACAAGTTAAATTTTCTCCTATTTTGTGGTTTAACTTTTTTATTTATGGCTCTTTTGATATACAAGATTTATATTTCCATATAGCTACCTCTATAGAGCTTTTGCATGTTCTGTCCTGGAGTTCACCCAAACCCATGTTCATTGAGATGATGATACCATCCAACCATCTCATTCTCTATCGTCCCCTTCTCCTCCTGTCCTCAATCTTTCCCGGCATCAGGGTCTTTTCAAATGAGTCAGCTCTTCACATCAGGTGGCCAAAGTATTGGAATTTCAGCTTCAACATCAGTCCTACCAGTGAACACCCAGGACTAATCTCCTTTAGGATGGACTGGTTGGATCTCCTTGCAGTCCAAGGGACTCGCAAGAGTCTTCTCCAACACCACAGTTCAAA